>NC_142043.1:35818054-36126350 GCF_982192425.1 Myodes glareolus
TTCCTGCTGCCTCCGCTTCCTTCAGCGTCTCTGCTCAGTTGGTGGAACACTAAACTTGTAAGCCTCTGACGAGACTCTACTTTGAGGGATCATTCTATGGTTTGTAAAGCCCCTGGCAGTCTGTGTCCTTTCCTAAAGGATAGTGGTGGCACCTATTCCCACTGCTGAAAGGACCTAGAGGGTTGTGCAGTTCTGTCCTGAGCAGAACGTTGCCAGATAGGCAGGGTGGAAAGGCCTCTCAGACGAAGCATTTCTTGGATCCCTTTCAATGTGTCACCTGGCAAAATGTAAATGAATCGAAGCGGTGAGAGTGTTGTGTGAGATGAGTGATCTTGTGAAGTTCTCGGGTAGGCTGTGAGGTGGAGGAAGTAGCATAAAGATCTCAGTTTCAGGAGACTATTATGGTCTGAGTGTGTTTGGGTGACTGTGGGGCATGCATGTATGTAAGGTGAGGTAGAGAGGAGACCAGAGAGGCAGGAATAGTCTGGTTATCCCAGGAGGGACAAGGTAGCAGGTGGGTTAGCAGAGAAGTGTTAAGGTGGGAGGGAGTAAGACAAGGTGTTACTGGAATGTCTCTGCAGACCGTGATCCTGAGTTGAGAAGAAGATGGTTTGGGAGACAGGAAACAAAGATACCGGGAGCCCCAAAGGCTCCCATGTGGTGGCAGGTAGAGGTAGTGGAGGAGGCCCTAGCGCAAGTGGGAGTTGGTTGTACACCTGCCCAGTTCTGCTGCTGTGGCCAGAGTAAGGGTACTGCACAGCTGGATCACGATGCTGGACAGGTCAGAGCAGTGGCCCGTCAGGGACCCTCTGAGTCAGGATGACAGGTCAGAGTGCCACTAGTGTGGGTGATGACTGAGCAGGGAGCAAGAAAAGACATTCCAGTGTTGTCAACCAGCCCTGAATATGGGGAGGAGAAGCATGGAAAGGCCAGGCTCAGCAAAGCCTTGTCAGCATTCTAGTGAGGCGGTCAGTCTTGATTGCTCCCTACCGAGCAGACAAACTGGGGAGCCAGACTTGCCTGGCCATTCATGTCCGCAGTGCCCTAAGGAGTAGGAAGTGCAGAGCTTCCAGTGGCCATCGCAGTTCTTTCTGTGCAGGCAGCCGAAGGGTATGTGTCTTGCCATTGCCTGATGCCATGTGGAAAGAGTGAATGTATGAGCTGAAGCGGACCAGTTCCCTGAGAGAGAAAGTCCATTCATCCTAGACCAACCAGGGAGACACCTGGCCGTCCCTTGTCCCTGAAAGGTTGCAGTTTTGATGCCAGATGACTTCACTTTTTAGCCTCAGAATTTACTTTCCCAGTGCCTCTTGTGGTCTCTCAGATGTATGATACAGATTTTATGTAACCGTACTACTGTCAGAAATCCACTTTCCGACAGTGTGTGCTCTCTGAGCTTCCTTTAGATGTGGATGTCCTGTGCCCTAGTGGGGTGTCCCGGGGGGCTTGAGTATAGGCCAAAACTTGCTCCAGGGAATAAGAATTTGACTCATAAGTTTTATGCCCATAATCATGGCCTCAGCAAATTGCCTCTAAGTATTTTGAGAAAAAGAAAATCAGTCAGCCTTTAAATTTTATTTTGCCTGTAGGATTTTGTTAATAATCGCTAATGCTTCATTTTTGGTTTTTTTTCTTTAGCAGTTTTGAGGAGTGTTGGTGAGTTTTCTGTCTGTAGAGAGAGTGTATGTTGATTCTTGCTCTTGTGCAGAGAAAGCCTGTGCTGTTCTTCATCTGGGGTGGCTCCATCCCATTTGCTGTGTGGCTTCGAGTTACGTGTCCTGTAGGCAGAGCTCTTCCTTCCAACTGCAATGTTCTTTGATAATGAATAGCCAGCCAGTCTGCAGTCTGCAGCCTTCCTTTCAAAGCCTACAGCAATTTACTCCTGCATTCAGGAGAGACAGACCCAGTTTGCCTCCTCCCAGGATGCAGACGAGCCCATTCAGGGCCCTGAATGATGATTCAGTGGTACATTTGGCTGTATACACCTTTACCCAGTGACTCACCTTGTTGATCCAGGGCAATTAAGAACCTTTTTCTTTTTTCTTTTTTTGTTCAACACATGATAGGCAAAGCTTAATTCCTGGCTGCTACTCTCAGTTCTCTGATGAGTTCTCTTCCAGATTTTCATCCCAATATCTGATTCCAGGTCAGATATTGATTAATTTTATTGATTAAGATTAACTAGAGTAACTCTTCACTGCATTCCAACCAATTAATTTTTTTTTAATTTTGAGACAGAACTCACTCACTAAGTCCACCCAAGTTGACCTTGAACTCATCCTGCAGCCAAGGTTTTTCTCAAACTTGTAATCCTCCTGCCTCAGCCTTCAGTAGCTGAGATTACAGATCTGTGGCATCATGCCTAGTTCAGGAAGGCTCACTCTTTTTCATAGGAGTAGGAGTCAAATTCCCAAGGGCCTGAGGTATTGGTGGTGAAAGTAAAACATGGAGAACAGGGGCCCCACTACTCCTTGGTAAGTTCCAACCCAGGTGTTTTATGTGACCGTGATCTAGAAAGTTCTTCAGGTTCCATCTTAACTGAAGACACCAGACCTTCCATATCTCAGGATGGGCTTGGTTACTATCATGCTTTTATACTCTTCTCCCATGAGTCCAATCTTTCCTAAGACAGGTGGGAACCTTCCTGCCTGGGAGCCAGGGGACACCCAAATCTGGGGGTGGAGGCAATTCCACAGGACTGTCAACTGTGCATTGACAGCCTCACTCTTCATAGCCAGAGTTACTTTCATGTTAGGTACTTCACTTATGGCATGCTGTGTTTAGCCCTTTGCCTCCACTGTGAGGAGGTATGGATCAGCAAATCTGGGGTAGGGGTTTAACTTGAGGCCATTGTCCTGGGCCTGTTACCGGAAGAGATGGGAACACAGAAAATGATTAGAAAGGGCTGTGTGCTACAAGGCTGTAGAGCCTCTGCACCCGGCCCATTGCCTCGGTGTGGCTCCTAATTTGGGAGCTAAGTACATGCACTTACATATTTCTGATGTCCCCAAGAGCAGTTCTTGGAACTTGCCCATTCATCCTTCACCACGCCCTTTCGTGTGTCAGTCCTACTATAACTTGCTTTCTTAGAGCACAGGGTGAGCGGGGCTGATGCACACCTGTCAGAGTGTGCAAGCCCATGGGCACACAGCAGTAGACCTACACACACAGCACATAGTGCATGTAGACTCTAAAAGTTGAGGACAAGAAAGAAGAGATTCTATTTTTAAATTATTTTTGGAAATGTAGTGCCAGGACCTGATTGTCCCCAGCAGCAGCTATTCATTTGGGAGAGGTTGCAGACTGGAAAGGAGCTCGTGCTCGCGGTGCTGTGGAATGTGCTGCACAGGCTCCTCGCCGTCTGCTGCATGGGCTTCTGGCAGATCCATCATTGTCCGTTGTGGTGTGTGGGCTTGTGGTGGTGGTGTTTCTTTCTGGGGCAGTTTGGTTTGTGGTGTTTGCATGTTTGCCCTGTAGTCCAGAAAGGGCAGTGGTGCTTTCTTTCTGACTTGCTTCTGGGTCTCTCTGGAAAGGTCTCAGGCGTCTCTCACCTCCAGCAAGTTGGGTAGGTAGGATGTAGTTAGTGTGGGTCACTATTGTCCCTCATTCCTGGAACTCAAAGTCAGCCCTTCATTTCAGAAGGAAAGAGATAACATTCTGTCCAGAGCTCAGTGTTCTTAACTCCTAGGAGACCTCTGCATTGGGGACTTTTATGTCTCTTCCTTATTTTCTTAGGCATCCTCAGATGGTCTCAAAAATTAATAATGTTTGTTTGATTGAGACCTGAGCTAAGAGAAATAAGCTTATTGTTGCCATCTTGGATGGCCACACATGCTGGTCCCACCTATGAAGCTAGGGCATATGAAATTGGCCCCTCAGAGGCTCCTGATTATGCTGGGCAGCAGCTGGCCTTGCACTTTGACGTCTTCTTCCCATATACATATGCTGCTTGGTGGTGAGGAGCCAGGAAGGAGGAAGGACTGGGGTTTCAGAGGTATTGAGGTGTTGGGCCTGCCTCTGTTGGCATGGTCTCTACTTTCTATTATGGAATGTTGTTGTCAACATAAGGACATCCTATAACAGGAGAAAGGTGTCCCAGTATTGAGCACTTGCTGTGGTTAATAAATATATGAGATAAAGATGTGGGTTTGCTCACAGGATGACCAAATGAAGAAGCAAACATAAGAGTATGGTTTTTGGTTCTTTGTTTTTTTGCTTTGTTTTAATATATAGTCCAACATCTATTACAGTGTGGTAATTTGATCTTTCTGGTGTAAGCAGACCCCAGATCTCTACTGAAAGATTGCTTATAAGTTAATAGATGAAATTTCTAGATAATATCCCAGCATTGGGTAATTATTACAGTGATATTCCAATGTATTTATAGACATGTACATGCTTGCAATAAATATGCAGACACATACAGATACAAGTACACAAGTCTTTGTCTTCTATATGTATATTTCATACTTCTCCTTAGATAAAAAGGATCTTTCAAGAGTGGCCTTTACCCATCAGAGACTAAACTTCAGCAGGAAGATACCCCTTTATTTTAGGGTTAGTTATGGGTGGGATGGATGACTTTGGAGAGCCCCTTAGGACCTGTTGTTCCTTTTAGTACGTCATCTAGCTGCCAGTCCATAATCTACATACCACAGGACATCATCCGAGCCAAGGAGATCATTGCCCAGATCAACACCCTGAAAACCCAAGTTAGCTACTACGCAGAACGACTCTCAAGGGCGGCCAAGGACAGGTCTGCCACTGGCCTTGAGAGGACACTCGCCATCTTGGCAGACAAGGTAGGAGGGGCTGCCCAGATGCATGTGGGGTGGAGAGATCCCTTGGATTTCTGGAAACTACTAGACCACCGAGGGCCACCCAAGCATGCTAGAGCTGGGTTTAAGAGAGTGGCATCATGATGACCTTGAAGGTTTCTCTTTTATGCCCACTACCCACGAAGTCACTGGGAAGTTTGGGGATCTGCCCATGGTCAGAGCCCAGGCTGTGATTCTCAGGTGTGACTTGAAGCCAGTGTGTTGATGTGTCTTCTAGCAAGTAAATCTTCACATTCTTTTCTTGGGACTCCTTGCACACATTAGCTTCCTTAGTGACTTCCCTAGTAAGCACCTATGTTGCAATTATTCAGACATAAGAAATGAACAATATAATCTTATTGGCTTACTCATAATTAATTTTAAAGAGTCTGTTTAACCGTAACTCAGTCCTGCTTAAAAATCTGTGTACTAAATACTGCATACTATCAACTTCTGATAGATGGTGATCCTTCCTATACTCCGTCTCTTTCCCTTTGCACACAGATTCTGATTACACCTCTCCACCTACTCCTGATTTGCTGGGCAGGAGCTCTTGTTCCTGCTCATAATGTGTTATGTTCTTCACATGAGTTTTCACAGCATGAAGACAGACCAGGACCACTAAGAAAGGAAGCTGCAGTTGTCAGCAGTAAACTAGGAATGACAGAGCTCCTGTCGCAGTCTCCAACACCAGAAGTCCAATGCTGAGAGTTCAGTACCTCAGAGCCTGGAACATTAAAAAAAATGCTTTAATAGTTGTACCAAAGTAATGTGTGACTTCTGGGGATTAGCCCCTGGGAGGCTGGGGTACATTCTACCATGTTGTTAAGGATGGTGCCCTTTGCTCTAGTGAGCTGGGGTAGAAGGCAAACATAGCCAGAAAATGTCAGGTAGGATTCCTCAGCCCCTTCTCTTCCTCCTTGACCACCTCTGTGATAAACAGATCTTAAATAGACCCCTGTGTCCTCTAGTCTCCCAGGGGGGAATTCTTGCTGAGATTGCCCCTACCAGGTCACATGCTGCCTTTGTATTCAGGTATCCTAGAGAATGCTATCCTAGTAGGCTCTGTGGAACAGGGTGGGTGGCAGAGAAAGCATGCTTAACAACCCTGACTTGTGTACCCACAGACCCGGCAGCTGGTCACTGTCTGTGACTGTAAGCTGCTGGCCAGCTCCATCCATGGCTTGAATGCAGCACGGCCCGACTACATCGCTTCCAAGGCCTCCCCCACCTCTACTGAGGAGGAACAGGTGATGCTTCGGAATGACCAGGACACCCTCATGGCCAGGTGGGCAGGGAGGAGCAGCCGATCTTCCCTGCAGGTGGACTGGCATGAGGAGGAGTGGGTGAGTCTGCTGCCCCTGCCTGTGGCCCTGCTGCTGAACTATAGAACTGCTGCCCGTGTCTTCCCTCACAAAGTGCCTAGAAGGCCAGCTCCTTTGCTGGCGAGCTCCAGGCCGGCTTCCCTGATGGCTCTAGGCCTCTTGATACTGAGAGGTAGACTATTTCCAGACCATAGAGGGTGTAAATTGTTTGCGACTGCGCTGGGAGCTGGGCCTCTCCCTCCTCAGCCCTCTGCTCACCCTTTTCCCTTTAGGGCTCTTTATGTCCAGATGTAAGCACTCGGGTGCTTAGGCTCCTACTGCCCCTGACATGTCACTTTGTTGTCCCAGAGGTGGCCAGAAGACTGGGTCCTTGTCTCTTTAGGAGGGGACTCATGCTACAACTTGTCATTCTTGGGGCTGCTGCTCAGAGGGATCCTGTGAATTATTAATCAGCAGCATAGTGTTTCTCCAACCCGGGTATTCTGTGGTCTGTGTGGGTTTCTGCAGCTCACTTCAGCCTGCCCTCCCCTCCTCCCAACTCCCCCACCCCTGCCACCAGCTGTTTCCACTCCTGTCCATCAGAAGGAGACCTCAGTGTGTGGTGATTATAGGTGGCCTGCAGTGGAAGGAGGCCAGATAGGAGCTCTTAGTACCTGTGGCTGAGACTGGAAGGCTGTCTGTCTTCCATAGAGTTGGCAGCCAGTGTCTGCCAAGCTTTTAAGTCAGTGACCACAGGCAGCAAATTGTCTTTGAAAAACAAATCTGTTTTGAATGGCGATTTAGACATCATCAGGCTGGGTCTAGGGGAGAGATGGGGGAGGCTGTGTTTGTTCTTGTTTTTATGTTGCTCAAATTGACCCAGACAATCTTCTTGGTTTGCAGGAGAAAGTGTGGCTGAATGTGGACAAGAGCCTGGAGTGTATCATCCAGAGGGTGGACAAGCTGCTGCAGAAGGAGCGTCTTCATGAGGAGGGCTGTGAGGACGTTTTCCCCTGTTCAGGCTCCTGCTCCAGCAAGAAAGGTAACCGGGACAGCCAAGCCTACTGGATCAGACCGGAAGACCCCTTCTGTGACGCCCCCTCCTCGACATGCCCTTCCTCCATGCCCACTGCTGCATGCCATCCTCACCCAAGCACACGTGCGTATGCATCCACGCTTCCCATGCTGCCTCGACTTGTGCCTCATCACGTCTGTGTGTCCGTGTCTCTGATTCCATACCAGCCTCCCACCAAGCAGACTACAGGGGAATGCTGTCAGGCAATGCAGGGTGTCAGGGGGAGTCCACTAGCAGATAGGTGGGGTGGAGGTTCCTGTTGACTTTCCATGCAGCTGGAGCCCACTGAATCTGCATCACCACCATGGGCAGATTTGTGCCCTCCTGGGCCACAGTGTCATGGCTGTAAAGTCTTTTCAGGTTTGTAAGCCAACCTGAGAACCTAATGAGGGCTGGATACAGATGTCTCTGCGGTGTTATTTTTGTTGTGTTGTGAATGGATAGACTGATAAAAAAAGAAAAAGTGTATTTTGTAGGAACGATGCTGGATGAGGGGCTCTTGCAGCCTCACACGCTCTTCTCATTGGCTGGGCATACTTATCCAGCAGAAATATGTTGCTGAAGGTCTTGTAACTCAGTCAGATGACAGGGAAGAAGAAGCAGGGAAACTGACCTGCTTGACCCCACTCCTAGAGGGGACCTTGAGTGTAGAGCACACTTGAGAAAGGGACACAAAGCATATTGAGTTCTACCCTCAAGAAAGCTTGAAGGCTGAGGACTGGTGTGTCTGCAAACAAGTGGATCCTTGTCCCTCCTCTTTCATGCCTCTCACCTTTCCTTCTGTAAGAGCTGAAGAAATCTTGGGTCAAGTCATCTGAGCCCTGGCTACACGCCAGCTTCTGCCTTCTCTTCCCTTTCCTTGGAGAGCTTTAAATTGCAGAAAGGACACCCAAGATGTGCAGGGTTAGGGTTCGTGTGACGAGGACTCCGAAATTCTCACTTGACAGTGGCCATTGAAGGCAGAATCACGCGCCTCTGCCAGAGTTCCCCATACATCCTTCATGTGTTGCGTGTCCTTTGCCTCTCGTCTGTCTGCGCTGTGTCTAGGGCACTGTCGTACTTGAAGCTCTGTCCCAGCAGTGTCCACGTCTTCTGCTTTTCTATCTTGGGGGATTCCAGCTGTCACCTTTCCACGCCTGTGACTGATTCATCCAACTAGTTTGTGTCTGTTTTGTTCTCATTATCCTGTTTATTTTTTTCCCCTCAAAGTTCATTACTTACTTCTCTTTAATCTTAACTTGTCTGTAGGATTAGGGATATAGTTATATGGTAGATCCCCTGCCTACTGTGTATGAATGAGGCCACTTCAGGACTGAAGAAGAAATGTATATGATTTTGTTTGTAACTTTAAATAGTTTCTGCAGATACAAAAGAAAACTGGTTAGATGGTTTAAAATTTAGGAGCTAGTGTGTTGTGTGATCAGGCTGTTGGTCTTTGTGTCTCACTTGTCTGTGGTTCTTGTCCTACTTAGGTTTCTATTGCTGTAATAAAGACCGTCACCGAAAGCATCTTGGGGAAGAAAAGGTTTATTTGAGCTTAGAGCTTCTAGTCTGTCATCCAGGGAAGTCATGGCAGGAACTCATGCAGAGACCATGGAGGAACACTCCTTGCTGGCTTGTTCAGCCTGCTTTCTTATACAACCCAGGAGTGGCACCACCCAGAGTGGACTGGGCCCTCCCACATCAGTCCCTAATTAAGAAAATACCTTATGAGCTTGTCGACAGACCAGCCTGGTGGGAATATTTTCTCAACAGCTGAATTGTTAACCCAGAATCTGTGTACGTCCCAGCCTCATGTAACCCTAAGGTCACATGCTGAATTGTTAGCCTGGGAGCTGTGTACACCCCGGCCCCTTGCACTTCTGAGAGCACATGCTGAAGTTTGCCAGCGAATAGGGAGAAAGTCCCTCGTGATCATCAAATCTCAAAGGTCTCCATGACCTAAGACCAGCTAGGAGCCACTGCTCCGAGAGCACTGAGGGGCCTCCTTTCTCCCTTGGGGTTGGAAGGTGATTACCAAATGGAATTGTCCCCTAGGAAACTACTGCCAGAGTGGTCCCATCCTGAGATGAGCACAGGCTTTCATAAAGCAGACTCCTAGACTCTCTCCCTCATTCATGACTCAGAGTCCTGGAGGAGAGGTTATAGCGTGGTAAAAGTAAACAAATATAAAAACACCTAGTTTTTCAAGGCTTGGGATAGTTCTCATTAGCCAGATAGAGGCTAAAAATCTCTGGCTGCATTATTTCACACCCTTGAGTGTTCCTGTCTGTTAGCTAGCTGGTCTCAGGGTATGAGTTCTGGCCAAAGAGGCCAAGCTCCTCAACTTACAGAAAGTCTTACATTTTCTTTCCCTCTCATCACCTTATGAAGTCATGTCCAAACACAACGGAGAAAGGACCCATACTCAGTCCCTCCTGACACCCCCTAAAGCTCATCCTGGCTAGTCCTGGGAATCTGAAACCTTCTCATGTCGGTTTCCCACAGACATCCTTTGAATCGAAGTTCAGACACAAAATGAAATCCAGTTTTACTCTTTTGATGCCTCTTCAAACTGTCTTTTCTCAGATGGCAAATCCATTTAACTAGGAATTTTACCATTTTGAAGGGAGATGTGAAACTGAAATGAGTACATCCCAGTAAGACTCAATAAAAGTGAACTAGAATCAAAATTGGTATTCTTTGAAGACCTCGAGGGACAGCCTAATTGGAGAGATGACCTAACTGAAGGGACGGTCTAACTAGACAGACAGTCTAGCTGGAGGGCAGCTCAGATGGAGGGGCAGCCAAGCTGGAGGGGGACAATCTAGAGGAAGGGCAGCCCAGCTGGAGGGATGGCCTAAGTGGAGGAGTTTTCTAATTGGAGCCATCTTCTAACCACACAACGTTTACATTTAATTGAATTGGGTTTTAAAGACTGGTATAATGTTCTTTTGGCATACTGGTTTATCATTGGGCCTTACCAGTTTGGAGCGCAGATCTTGAACTCTGGATTCCCCAGTGAGTAGGGCAGTGGGCTCCAGAGTTGACACGCAGACTTTCTTGGTCAGTTTGTCTCATTTGATGTTGTAAGCTAACATGGGCTCCATCACTGCACCGTCATCAGTGTGCATCTGTGGCATTGTGTGTGTTGGTCCACTCATCTTGAAGAACATTTTATGTTGAAGTGTTAGCAACATGGATGTTGACTCTGGTGAATCACCGTTGTTCACCACTGAGAGGGCTCAGCTGCTCACAGCGGCAGGCATGCCCTTGGGAAACTGAGTAAGAGGCACCTGAACCCAGGCCTCTTCTCAATGTTTAACCATCTTGCTGCAAGCTGCTGATGCAGCAGCTCTGAGACTGAGTTGCTCATGTTTGAACTGTGTGCTGCTCCTTAATCATCCCTGTTGCCCTCCATTTCTGTGCAGATTGCAGCCCCCCTCCTGAAGAGTCCAGTCCAGGTACGTGGTTTCCGCTCAAGGCTCCTGCTGGTGTCCTTTAAATATTCAGGTAGTGCTTGTAGCTCAATTATCTAAGATTGTTTTGTGTTCCCATAGTTGGGAAAATATCTTAGGACTTCCTTTGTTTTGAGGCTTGGTAAGGGACTGAAGGAATTGCAGCCTGAAGCAGGCTGCTAGGCACATTGTGTTTTTCCTTCTGCATCCTAAGCCTTTTCATGCGATTTACCTCTGAGTGCACTGGATCCTGAGGTGGGTGATCTGATTTAGAAAGCTACATGTTTGTGGAGCTTTTGCACATGGCTCTGAAGGCGCAGTTGGATGATTTGTATCCTCTGGGGATGTGGTGGTGTAGCATCCTCCAGTCAGCTTCTGGATGCAGCTTTAGCACTCTCACCAGACATCAGTTGAGATTACTGCTAAAAATGAAATCTTTCTGCTACATTTTTAAGAAGAACCTAGTGTCCCTGGTTCTAGCTCAGGGGTTGGTGAACTATAGTCTTGAACTAAATCCTGGCGCAGCCTGCATTTGTAATAGTTTACTGTCTGTCACCTGTTGTTTGAGTTAGTGCAACAGAGACTCTGTTGCCCTCCTTGTCTATAAAGACTCTATTGTAGGGTGTGCAACCCCTGATCTAGTTCCTAATGAGCTCCCTGTATTTGGCTTGTGGTTTTCTCACAGTTTGCATGCGCCTCTCTTCACCCAAACCATTTTTTTTACTCTAAAAAATTATCTGCATGATCAGTCCAATGATTTCCTATTTCTGAGTGGATGTAAGGTGGAAAGACACCTGCTTTATATCTAGAGTACAGCACACAATGGGCACAGGATTTATAGAGCCAGTTCTGCCCACTGACAGTGTCGTGAGTCCACTTTCTCTGGCCACCTGGCAGCAGTCCTAGAGCCTCACTGAAGTAGTATCTAGATGGGCTCGTTACACCTTCCCAGTTCGCTTTCCGTCCCTTTTTATAGTTCTCTCTCCCTAAATGTCCATGCTGCAGCCTTGAGTGGGTCTTAGATCCCAGTATCAGATAAACCCTCAGGGTCATTGGGCCTTAGTAGATGTACAGTTAACCTCTACTTGCCTGCAAGTCTGGGACCATGGCCAGCAGTGAGGACCAGAAGGGGTGGCCTGTGAGCCTGTGGCAGGAGCTCAGGAGCTCCTCTACACTCTGGTTTCTGTCTGACTTATAGAACTCTTTTGCTACTTGGGAAGCGCTGGTGGTTTTTTTTACAGCTGATGTTAAATGGGTGAAAATGGTTCCCCACCAGGAGTTCTGTACTGCATATTTAGTCTCTGTTAACACACACAATCCAGAGGCTGAAGAGATTGCTTGGTGGGAAAGTGCTTGCTGTGTACTCATGAGGATCTGACGTCAGACTCTCCAGCACCCAAGTGAAAAGCCAGGAGTGGCAGAGCATACCAGTAATCCCAGCACTGGGGAGGGAGGTAGAGACAGCCTGGTCCCCAGATTGCTGGCTGGCCAGAAGGTTAGCCGGTTGGTGAGCATCAGGTTCACTGAGAGGCCCTATCTCAAAGAGTAAGATGGGAGTGACAGACGTGTACACTAGACATCAACGTCTAGTCTTCATATGTGCATCTACGGGTTCACACCTACACATGAGCACACACATGCATATACTCCATATACATAAATCACAAACATACAGACACACATACACTGTCTCTCACTCCCTGTTCATACTGATGAGTTAATTTAAAAAAAACAAAAACAAAAACAAAGGCAGACTGTGGATTGGAAGAGCACTTGAAGTTATGCAAAGTGGTATGGAACATGGGCTGTCGAGGCAGCAAGCATGCATCACCAGTTAGCAGGTAGCTAAGGAGTTTACCCCCACCCCCCAGAAGCAGAGCAGCCGCAGTACTTGGGACATTGCTTAGTCGACCTGATTTTAAAGAAATAATAATAAGTAGTAAACTGTTGTTTTTAGTTTTGAAGTAGCATATTGAAAACCCTTTACTCAAATTCAACATCCCAGCCATTTTTATTTGACAGGACTGGGTAGATACTATGTGCTGCCATTTAAATCAGTTTGGCTTGGGATCTTTTTAAATTGTGAGTTTCTATTCATACTCAAAACACCTACCTCCCCCCCCCCCCAGCTCCTGCTGTCTCCTTGGCAGAAGCAAGCTGGCTGCTGCAGATAATGGCTTGAGAGTCAGCCATACAGGTGCCCGTTCTTAGAAGGGCTCTTAGCCTCTGTGTGGGTATGATGAGAAGGCTATCAGAAACGCTGGAAATGGTGGCTGGTGGCTTTCCTGACCTCCAGCCTCCCAGGCTTGTCTGATGCCGTCTGCGAAGACGTCACACTCACCCCTTGTAGTTTCATGTCACCCGTTTCCAAGACAATTATTGTACTGCCCTTTAGCCATTTCTTCTATACCTTCTTTTCTAGTTTAGCAAATCAGTCATTCATATATGAGTTTCATTTCTGAAAAAAATGATTAAAGTGAAAAACTCATATGGGGAAACTTGACTTAGTTAACAAAAATTTAATGCTTTGATTATTTTCAGGTTAAAATGACCATGATTATCTTATGAGTTGTCTATGTATAAGAATGGGAAAAGCAAAGTAGAACTGACTGCCTTTGATCCAAGCATTTCAGTCCTTGCTGAAGAGTGTTTGGGGACAGAGGGAGCTTGTTTGTTGTTGCTTTGTTGTTGCTTTTGTTTTTTGATGTTGGATATTAGTATATAGTCCATGCTAACCTTGAACTTGTCATCCTCCTGCCTCAGCCTCCCAGGCCCTGGGATTATAGGCATGCACCACCATACCTGGCTTATGAGGAAGATTTTTTATTTTGTCTTGCTCTACTCCCTGGTTTTAATTGGCCATTTTAGATAGACTGTTGACAGAGTTCTTCAGAGAAACGAGAAACTGGAACTTGGTGTCTGAGGAGTTCAGAGGGAGAGTGAAATCTGGGAGTCTAACTAGTGCTTCTTTCTGATTTCCCAAAAAGGTATCACATGGCTGAGGGGTCCAGGGCCTTGCCTGTGTTCCCCACTGCTCCGCTGCCAGCCTGGAACTCATATTTTCCACTTCTCAGGCCAGTGTTCTTTGTCACTGTGTCATATTTTCTAAGACCTTTCTGCTAAATTTATGCTTTTTTTTTTCCATTACAGACATAACCCTTGTCCACATGCAGTGTGCATATCCATTTAGATTACTTCCAACCCTGGACTGTTCTGTGTACTTAGTCCACACTGGCCTGTCGCTGAGTGTGGGCAAGTTCCTCCATACATTCTTGGAGTTAAAGTGCTAGCCAGATGGTGAATGAGCAGGGCAGGCCTCCCTTCTCCAGTGTGTGTGAAAGACTGAGGCTCCCTCTGGATGCAGCTGCTGGTCTGAGGTTCAGCCACCTGCACTCCATCCCTTAGGATGTGCACTGCTGTGCGCTGGTTTGGAATGCTGCTTCACCCAGTAGGGATGTGCTGATGCCTGGTTTTGGATGTGACATGTCTTTTTGATGTCTTCCAAAAAGGAAGGAAACAAAGGCAGCCCAAAACTGCCCCTAGCCTTGCTCTTCCCCTCCGAGGTTCTATTTATAAAGGGCTGTTTTGGTGCAGGGTCAGAGTCCCCTTACATTTCTGAAAGAAAACTAAGCTGAAAATAGTTGACGTCAAGCAGGGAAGTGGGGGTTGATGAACAGGAGAGGAGTGGCAGGAGCAGAGTTGGCACTTGGCTGTGAGAAGGGCCATGGCATGCTCCTGTCTGTGGGCATTCCTTTTGGAGTAGAGGAACCCCTTGCTGTGGAAGGAGATTGGCTCTTCTTGCACACAGAATCTGATTGCAGCCATGTCATGACCCGCAGAAGCTTCTTTTCTTGTTGTTTTCCTCAACTGCCATAGTCTTGCCTATTGAGGAAGGGATCACTAGTAGTTTTAGGGTGTCTGGTGTATGTGGATGACACCAGAGTAGAACTGCTTATCTTACCGCAACAAATGCAGACAGGGGCAGAGCAGAATTGACTCTGGGCAGAACTTATTGCTACTTTTCCAGGCCATGTGGTAGGGCAGGTAGGCTCAGAAGGTATAGAGGGCTGAGGGTTCGAGAGAGGATGGGTGGGGTAGGGAGCCTGCTGCTTTACATGACCTCCTGGAAGCCTTTCTTTCAAATTCTAACATGCCCTTCACTCGTGTGCAGGTGAGTGGAGTGAGGCCCTTTATCCCCTGCTGACTACCCTCACAGACTGTGTGGCCATGATGAGCGACAAAGCCAAGAAGGCTATGGTCTTCCTGCTCATGCAGGACAGTGCCCCCACCATTGCCTCATACCTGAGCCTGCAGTACCGCCGTGACGTCGTCTTCTGCCAAACCGTAAGCCCCAGAGGAAAGAAGGGTAGTCATGGGCACCTTCTACCATAGAGAAAACAGACAAAGGCACCCTGCCCTTCCACCTTTACTTGTGGAAATCACAGGTGGCCTTGTTTCCCCAACCTGTTGCTTTTATGTTCACTTAGTAGAGCAGCACAGAAAGGAGACAGCTTACTGACGACTGTTAGTCCTCCTGAAGAGCTAGCTCTGACAGGAGAGCCCAGCGCCAAAAGGCAATGGCAGAGGCCTCTCTGTCGCCTTCTTCTTTTCTCTCCAAGGAATGTGATGGAGGGCCACATAGGTACTCATCAGTGCAGTTGAAAGGGAAGGCACTCAAGTTCTGTGGCTTGTCACAGGGCTCTATCTAAAGATTTCAGTTACCATTCAGTGAAGAGGTAAGATGACGCTCCCAAGTTCAAAGATGCCAATAATGGAACTAATGATGTCAGTAGCTTGGTAGGGGGCTGGTGCTCTGTAGTTCCCCCACTGATGCTGGGAAGCCTGTTTGATGACACAGAAAACCTCTGTAAGGAAACTAGGCAGCTACATTCACTCTTCTTTCCAGTGTTGGTGTGGGTCTGAATAGATAGCCCTTTCCTATGGGGAATTGATTCTAAGCTTCCAGAAAGTTTCAGTTCAGGAACAACCCCAAGCAGGTCATGTCGGAAGCTGAGCCCAAACCAAGCCCATCTTTGACAGGTGCTGCAAGATTATGGTGTTTACCACCCTTCCCATAGCCTTTGATTACTGTGGTCCCAGCCCCTAGCCCTTCCCTGAGGGATAAGAGATGCTGCTGATGTTCTGAAGCCACGGAAACAAAGGGACCAGGACATGTGCTAGCCTGTTGTCCACACTGTTCCTGTGCCTCCCCACAGCTGACAGCTCTCATCTGCGGCTTTATCATCAAGCTGAGGAACTGCCTGCACGACGATGGCTTCCTGCGGCAGCTCTACACCATCGGACTCCTGGCCCAGTTCGAAAGCCTCCTGAGCACCTATGGTGAGACCCCAGCTTGGCCCAGGGCCACAAAGGTGGTTCCATCTGTGCCTCTACCCCTTCTTTCCAAACATCACCAGTTTAGAAAACAAAGAACCAAGTGATAACCCTGCAGTTCTGTCTACCTCTTGGTTTGCAGGGGTGAGGTTGAAAGTATCTTGATGGTCTTTCTAGTGAGCATGGATGATAATTTGGGTTTCTTCTAAATTGCTCCCATCATTGCAGTGATACCTGTACACTGAAGGCATTTGTAATTCTCTGAGCTCCTTTCTCTAGCTGAGAAGAAGAGTCACTGGGTCAAGGGAAAGGGATGGGCAGAAACTTAGAAGCTGATTCCACATTGCCCCCCCCCCGGACTTGCTTTCCATTTATTTCTTCCAAGAAGATGAAAATAGACTTATGTGGAAAAAGTATTTTTTCATTTTGGGGTTATAGGGGTTTTATTATTTTTACTACTACTACTACTACTACTACTACTACTACTACTATTTCTTCTTTCTTATACTAACCCCGAAATTTGCCCTCCTTCCTTTTCTCCTGGTTCCTTCCCACTCCCTCCTCTCTCCCCCAGTTCACTTCTCCATTTCACTTCAAAAAAGGGCAGGCCTACCAGGGATATCAATCAAACATGACATATCAGGTTGCAGTAAGAGTAGGCCCTTCCCCCACATATTTAGTCTGGGTGGGTCAACCTAGTAGGAGGAAAAGAGTTCCAAAAACGGGCGAAAGAGTCAGGGATAGCTCCTGCTCCCACCGTTGGGAGTTCTACAGGAAGGCCAAACTACACAACCATAACATAAATGCAGGGAACTAGGCAGACCCATACAGGCTCCTGGTTGTTGGTTCAGTCTCTGTGGGCCCCTATGAGCCCTGTTTGGTTGATTCTGTGGTCTGTGTTCTTGTGGTATCCTTGATCCCTCTGGCTCCTCCCCTTTTGCCACGGGATCCCCTGAGCTCCACCTAATGTTTGGCTGTGGGTCTCTGTGTCTGTTTCCATCAATTGCTGGATGAAGCCTCTCTGATGACAGTTGGGCTCAGTATCAATCTATTAAAGAAACATTTCATTGTTGTTGGTCATAGTGTTTTTGTTTTTGTTTTTGTTTTTGTTTTTGTTTTTTTTTAGTAAATTTTATTAAATTATAAAAGTTTCCATTTGTTTTTTTTTTCCAGTCAAGTTTGGTTCTATACTAGGTCTCTGGGTCATCCAGCCTCTGAGTCCTGGCCCTCCAGACAGTGTCAGGTGTGGGCTTCCTCCTATGGCATGGGTCCAGCTGGACCAGTCATTGGTTAATCACTCCCACAATTTCTGCACCACCCAGTATATCTTGTAGGCAGGACAAATTTGTAGGTCAAAGATTTTGTGGCTGGGTTGGTGTTCCATTCCCTCCACTGGAAGTCTTTCCTGGTTTTAGGAGATGGGCATATCCATATTCAGACACCATATCCGCCATTACTAGGAGTCTTAGCTAGGGTCACACTTACAGATTCCAGGGAGTTTCCACTGCACTAGGTGTCTACCTTGTCTGCAAAATTCCCAATTCCAGTTGTCTCTCCTAGAACTCTCTCGCTCCATCCTCGCATAACTGATCCCTTCTGTTCTTGTCCCTACCTGCCCCCAGACCACCTGAGATAGTTCTTCTATTTCTCCTCTGGGAGATCTATGCATCCCTCCCTTGAGCCTTCCTTGTTCCTGTGACACTGCATTCAAGGCTGTTCCCCATTTTCTCTTCTGTCAGGTTCAGTGTATCTGGTTTTATGTTGGGGTCTGTGATCCACTTGGACTCGAGTTTTATACAGAGTGATAAAATAAATCTATTTGCATTCTTCTACAGCCATACCACCCTGAATACACCCAGTCTCACCAGATTATGGGTTTTGATGAGGTATCCAGCCATGGGTGGTGGACAAATTGGCCGCAGCAAAGCTGTTTTAGTTTCTCTTTTCATCCTTGAAGAACTGGCATGGCTTTTTGAGGTTCCATGCACAAAAAGTTTGAGAAGGATGCAGCCCAATCCTCCAGCTACATTTGCAATGTTGTTATGTGGTCCGTAGTGTATTCTCTCCCAGAGCACTCTGTCAGGGGAACGGGGCTCAGAGAGTGCCTCCCATCCATGCCCTTGACCCTCTGCTCACAACTGTCCTGGGAGAGTAGCAGGCCTTGACATCACCCTTCTCTCCTATCAACTCCTCTCAGGAGAGGAGTTGGCCATGTTGGAGGACATGAGCCTTGGAATCATGGACTTGAGGAACGTGACCTTTAAAGTCACCCAGGCCACTTCGAATACATCAACTGACATGTTGCCAGTCATCACAGGAAACCGGTAAATAATCATGTTTTAAATATTCCAGTCAACAGCAGTGTTGTTAATTTGTGTTTGTCTCAGGATACAGGACACAGTCTGCCTTGTGCTTTGCCTTGCTTTTATTTCATTTTATTTTATTCTATTTTACTCTTTTAAAACATGGCATATAGCCTTCCCCCTACCCATGTCAATTTCATAATTTCTCCTTAAAGGTGTGAGTGTGCACTTAAGTCACACTGGCCAGAGTGTCACCCAAGGCTCTGGAGTATGCTTTGGGTCTGTCCCCTACTCTCAGTGTCCTGACCTCATCCCTACTTTTCCTCTCTTCTCTAGTGATGGCTTTAATGTGCGAATCCCTCTGCCAGGACCACTGTTTGACTCCCTGCCCCGAGAGATCCAGAGTGGTATGCTGCTGCGGGTGCAGCCAGTCCTCTTCAACGTGGGCATCAATGAGCAACAGACACTGGCTGAGAGGTGTGTGCCATTCTCCTGGTGCCTGTACAGCTGGGTGTTTAGTGTCCATGGAATTGTGGGTGTGGGCTCACCTCAACTTGGGAAATACACAGTGGTTGCTGGGAGATGTTGTATAACTTTTAGTAGAATAGGGCATGATCAGATGTACATGCTAAGTAGGTCATATTGCTGTCCGTGAGTAGAAAGGAGTCAAGGGAAATGTGAAATCGTTGCTGAAGAGACTGGAGCACAGGGCAGTGCCATGGATCTGAATAGGTAGAGCATGGTGTGGTGTTCTGAGAAGGGACCAGCTGGAAAATGATGTAAGAAGCATGGGGAATCAGTAGACTGAGGCCCGAGACTTCTAGATTAGACAAATGGGTTGGTGCCTTCTCTGAGCAGGAGAATGGGAAAGGCTGTGTTTTGAGCAGATGGTGCCTGGGCCCAAGGTGAGGCACAAGCATAGAAAACAGAGCTCTCCCGAGGCAAGAGCTAGAAGAATCTAGTTTGAGGAGAGTGGGCCTTTCTTGGGAGCTACAGCTGAAGATGTCCCAGGAGAGAGAATGACGTTCCCTGCATCTAGCTGCTGTTAGGCAGTTTCTGGAAAGGACTGAGACAAGTCCAGGTGCAGTGAGCAGACGGGGTTGAAGAAGGGGAATGTGCATGTTGGATAGAGTAGAAGCGGGGGCAACTTTGGCTTGGTTTGCTTGCTTGCTCCAGCAGCACACTTGTAAGTTTGTTTTGCTTCTGAGATGAAGGGAGACTGCACAGAATGGAAGGATGTCTCCTTCCCCAAGGGATGGCTGCCAGATGCCTGCTAGACACAAAGCTGAGTGGGTACCAGGGTGAACTGTCTGAGGCTAATGCTGGTATGTCATATAGAGCAGGTGGGTGGTGGACTGCCCTCAGGGCTCAGGGCTCAGATTGCACAACTGTAGGGCTCTTTTCCCTCCCCTCTCCCTTTCTTTTAACTCTTCACCATCTTCCTTGCAGGTAGCATCTATTGCTTACCTCATGTATTTGGTATAGTCATTCTTGCAACATGTAGTGGGTGTAGGTCAAACCTACTTGATGAGGAAAGAGCAAAGGCCCCAGCCCAGCTCAGAGGGACAGTTAGCATTCACACAGCAGAGGATGACTTCAGATCCCAGCATAATCTCCTTATTCCTGGCTCTCCCATTGCTATACCCTTTCCTGGGTGCCTTTGAGGCAGGAAGACATGAGGACTGTAAGCTGAGAGCCTGTGACACTCAATGGACCTTCCAGTCTCTGAGCCTCATGCTTTTGGCCACTTTTTGTTGCTGTGACAAAATACCTATAAAAAGATTTAAAACTTAAGAAGTAAAGGTTTATTTTGGCTTATTTCATTAGTTTCAGGCCGTGGTTGCTGGCTCCATTGCTTCTCAGCCTGTGCATGGCAAGGCTGGAAGTCATGGTGTAGAGCTCATATGGTGGGCAGAGTAGCTCAGCCTATGTGCCTGAGACAGGAAGGGTCAGAAGACAAGTGAGTCATCGGGATTCAGTCACTCTCCCTGGTGCCCAGAGCCCAAGCCTTCCACATGCGAACTTGCATGGGGAGACTTCTTACCAAACTATAGCACGCGCGGACACTGCACCAGTGTCCTCTTAGGCACATCGCTCTTAGGCATTCCTGTAGTGAGTTACAGTAGCTTCTGCTTGTGAAATCTGTCCCCAGTGCTGTAGGGATGGCTTCATCCTCAGGAAGGAGAAAGAGACTTGGGGTTTGGACTTGCAGGTTTTCTGCTTGGGAGAATCAATCCTCATAGATTTCTTGCAGCTTTCAATTTGTTAGAGGAAGATGGTATGGCCCTTCTGCTGATGTCCTGATTCTCTCCAAGGTTTGGAGACACATCCTTACAAGAAGTCATCAACGTAGAGAGTTTGGTGCGGTTAAATTCCTACTTTGAGCAGTTCAAGGAGGTTTTGCCAGAGGACTGTGAGTATTCCTTTACCCATAACATGTTCTACACTGCTTGTGCAGTCTTCATTTTGGATGTTGAGCTCCAGTCCCCTGCTCTCTGATCTGGATGCTGCCTAGTGCATTCTACTGCAGCAGTGTGACATCCATGTGTGTGCACAGATCCTACATGGGTAGATTTGAGCTGTTCTTTCTCCACCCTCACATAGGTACATGGCATCCCATTCATCTGGCTTGAGTCCCAACAGGAAAGCTTCCCCAGGGCTGCAGCCCCTGCTTTCCCCTTCTGCAGTTGATGCTCTTCTGCTGTATATGGCGTAGCATTTTCTGCCAACATGTTCTGCTTCTCACTGGTACTTGCTGTGGAAGACTGTGTGCATCTGCTGGGAGCACCACGGGTTCTTGGAGGCAGTCCAGGGGTTCTGCATGAGTTGTCCATGAGTTTCTGTCCCTGGCATGTAAAGTAAGATGCAGAAAAGACACTTCATATGAGTGTTTATGGGCAGGATGACCCAGCCATAGTCCCCCAGAGGCAGTGGAATTCCATGATGTACTCATGTATGGTTCTCTATTCTCCATGTGAGGACACATCAGAGAGGGTTCAGGCAGCCACAGAACTCAGGAAGAAGCCCAGTACTGCTCAGAAGAACCTGTAGCTGTGCAAGTCTTCTGACATCATCCCAGTAAACTCACTGAGCCTCTGCCACGTTTATCCCCAGTAAGACAGCCCCTGCCTCTTTGGGTACTGCACAGAGCATACAGACACCGTCCTTGACTGGAGATCAGTTTGGTTTCTCTTGTGTGTGGGATGGGTCTGAAAAGGAGCAGTGTATTGACTGGGGATATAAGCAGGCTTCCCTTGCATTCTGTTAGAAGGTGAGAGGGACCTTAGACTTGAGAAGCAATGATGAGACCACAGTGCGAGAGCATTGCAGGTTCCAATGAGCCAGGCACCAGGCTAGTGCCCTGCATGCTGTCCCAAGTGCACTGTTGTGAGCCTTAAGAAGTCAACGTTAGTCTGTGTGTTCAGGGAAAGGAAAGCTTGCCTGAAACCTGTATTCATAGTCAGTTAAGAAGGACCCAGGAGAAGATAGGGACATTCATTTGGTGGTGCTCATTTGGGAAACAGGAAAAAGCTGCCTCTGCCGGTGCTCCCTAGTGTGCTGGTTAGACTGGAGGAGGGGACACAGGCTACAGGCAGCCCCAGGAAGGCAAGGGTGTCCCCTGAAACATTGTTTACTCTGTGACCATCACCTGCTGCTGATATGGCATGGTCAGGGGAGGAGGCACACTGCAAGGTTCTGACTGAAGCCCTGAAGCCGACAGTTTGAGAACTTTAAGCATTTTGGCCTTAGCATATGGATCCTTTCATAGTGTCTTAGTCAGGGGTTCTGTTGCTGTGATAAAACACCATGACCAAAAACAGCTTGGGGAAAAAGGGATTGTTTCAGCTTACACTTCCACATCATAGTCCACCATCAAAGGAAGTTAGGATAGGCTCTCAAGGCAGGAACCCGGAGACAGGAAGTGACACAGAGGTCATGGAGGAGGAGCCTACTGTTCCCCATGACTTGCTCACCCTGCTTTCTTATAGAATTCAGGACCACTAGCCGGGGTGAAATCACCCACAGTGAGGTGGGCCTCCCACATCAACATCAATAATCAGTAAGACAGTGTGCCACAGACTTGCCACAGGCCCGTCTGGCGGAGACATTTTCTCAACTGCAGGTCTCTCCTCCAAAACAACTGTAGCCAGTGTCATGTGACATAAAATTCTCCAGTACCCCTCATAATACCTTCAGAAATGGTTCCCTTGTCTTTGATTTTTTTTTTTTTTTGCCCCAGGTTTCTTGGGTGAAGCAATATGACATGGGGGCTCAAGAGGTCCTGCAAGGGTCTGGAAACTTCCATAGTGGAGGAGGGTTGCTGTTAGGATTAGTGGGGTTAGGGATCCCTGGGCCATTCATAAATTCTTCCTTCAAGTGTGAGTTGTGGTTCCTTATAGGAGGCTGCACTTGACTCTCCCAAGGTTTCTGTCCACTCCCTAGTCAAGACCCATTGCTCCGAGCACTCTGCATTCCTGAAGTGGGTTTGGAAACCAGGCAGCTCACCCTCACTTCTGCTCACTCTGCCCCTTAGAGGGGAAGAGGCTTGGATGATTATAGTTCCTTTGGCATCCCCTTCTCCTGCCTCTTGAGAAAACTAACAAAAGATAAAAGTCACTGCCCTTTGATGGTGGCCATAATAGCCGTGGAGGAAATTCAAGAATCAGCATCCTGGTAGCCATTTCAAATCTGCAGTCACCTTCCTCCCATACCTGCTGTGAAGCAGGAAAATACTTCCTCAGCAGAAGTATCTTTGAGTGGATCCCCTCTGCCATGGACTCCTCTTCTCTTCCAGGTCTACCTCGATCTCGGAGTCAGACCTGCCTGCCAGAGCTGCTGCGGTTTCTAGGACAGAACGTCCATGCACGCAAGAATAAGAATGTGGACATCCTCTGGCAAGCTGCTGAGGTACTTGTCATGGTGCAGAAGAGTTATGGTGCCCTTCCAACGGCCACCTTAGCAAAGACAGGCAGGTCAAAACCCCAGCCAGGGAGGAGAGCACAGATCGCTCCAACCACAGGACCCAGGGAACAGTCGCTGCTTAGATTCAGGGATTCTGGAAGACACTGAGCATCATTGCCCAGGAGTTGGTTCCGATTGGTTGCCTGCATTTCCACAACAGACATGGGGTCTGATGTATCATCCTCTTAAGAAGCCTGAACACTTTGTGAGGTTCATAGGGAGTCTGTGGATACCTCTCACAGCTCCTTATATAGCATGCTTTTTTTTCCCTTCCTTTTTTTGGTTTTGGTTTTGGTTTTGGTTTTTCGGGACAGGGTTTCTCTGTGTAACTGCCCTGGCTGTCCTGGAACTTACTTTATAGACCAGACTGGCCCCAACTCACAAAGATCCACCTGCCTCTGCCTCCCAAGTGCTAGGATTAAAGGCGTGCGCCACCACCTGGCCCTTATAGAATTCTTACTCTGCACTGCCGCTCAGACTGCCTCACTGCCCCAGGCACCTGTGCAGCTGGCATTTCCTCAGCACTTCAGTCACAGAACTCCAGGTCTCCACTAAAATCTGGGGTCTCTGAACCGTTTCCTACTCACCTGACACTCATGCCATGGCAGCAGGTCCTGACCAGTCCCCAGATCCGGGGCTAATGCCATACCCATGACATTCTCCCTCACTGCCTGGCCCGAGGAGGACCTGTGAGTGGCATGTGTCCCCTGGCTGGGTTATGCTGGGTCCTCATTCCTTGGGCCGGATGTGCCAAGAAGGCCCAGGCATGACTTAGAAGGGATAGCTGGTAAGGGTTAGTGCAAAACAGTGATGCCCAGAAGTCTCTAGAAGGGATGTGCCTTGAGAGAATATACAAGGGACAGTTCCCCTGAGGGTGGGGGTGCAAGATGGGCAGAGATGAAGTCAGGCTCCTCAGGTGGCAGGGCCCTCCAAGAACTAACTTAGGTTCTGATACCAACTCAGCAGGACACAGAGTTGGGGACCCAGGCAGTCAGGCTAGGACGAGGCCTGAAGTTACTGCTAGTGCTCCTGCCAGACCTGTGGGGTGCTGCCTCCCCTTGAGGGTGTTGCCTTTCTGCTGGCTTTTCCCTCCTTAGAAGAGTCTATTTCCTGTTGGCAGGTCTGTCGCCGTCTTAATGGGGTCCGATTCACCAGCTGCAAGAGTGCCAAGGACCGCACAGCCATGTCAGTGACGCTGGAGCAGTGCCTGATCCTGCAGCATGAGCACGGCATGGCCCCGCAGGTCTTCACACAGGCCCTGGAGTGCATGCGCAGGTGAGTGAGGGCTCTCGTCAGGCCGCACGCGCCCAGCCACCTGCGCTCCCTTTGCTGTGTAAACTGCAGATGAGCCCGTAACCCTGAGTTTGACCACTGCTCAAACTACTGACCCTGTCAAACTCAGGTGGTATTCTCTTAGAAGGCCAGGAGGACAGCCAGCACTCTGAACAGAACTGCACTGACCCCAGAGAGTGGTGGGCAGGCTGGGGATCAGACAGTTCAATAAGGACGGGGAGCCATGTTTTCTCAGCAGGCAGCTGCTTTTACATAGTATATGTGTGTGTTGTATATTCCCCAACGCCAGTGAAGGAACCGTGTCTGCAGGTTGCACTGGTTTGCTCTGCTACCTGTCTAGTAGTGGACGAGTTTGCTCTCTTGAGCCGAATGTCCAGTGAATGTTTCATGGCGACAGCTGTCTGTGTTCCCTGGCCACCTCCCCCTAATGATGTCCTGATTCTGAGATGGCAGATGTGTTAGCAGAATGAAACCCAGAGTTCAGATTGTCCTCTGTTGATGGATGCCTTGTTTCAAGCACTGCTGGGAAGCTCCCTACCTCGCATACCAAAAGAAAGGATAAGAAACCTGGTTTTCCTGTCTCCTTTGATGTAGTCACCAATGCTGTTAAAGTCTCGTTTCCAACAGTCACTTCTACTGAATGTTCTGTATCATTTGTCCTCTCACCAAATTCTTTAAAGTGTTCAATTCTCTTATCCTTTCTATATGTTTCTGCTATTTGACCTTCTCACAATGCACAGAGTGATGCCCGAGCTCATGCCTCTTGGTAGCAGCACAAATGGCATCATTCCATTCCTGTTTTGTCTCCAGGTTCATTTAAAACCCTCTGTAAATGTTCCTAGCACTCCATGCCTCTGTCTTCGGTAATGGAAAAGCAATGGAGTCTTGGAGTCACGATGGGTCTGTATCCAGAATCTCCATACCCTTTTAGTGTCTATACCTAATGTGATCCTGATTCTGAGGGGAACAGCTATTCTGTGCCCCATTGTTCAGTAGGGGGAAAGGCTGATCTAGAGAACCACAGATGTGTACCACTGAGGAAGTGAGGACGACCCAGACAGCAGAGGCTGGCACCAGTGTCCTAGGGGCTACCTCCAATTGTGCCCCCCCACTATATCCCAATAATAATGCAATAAACTATGTCCCTATCGATAGATTAATCTATTGGTAAAAGCAGAGTCCTCCGGTCCCAATTACCTCTCAGTGGGGCCCACTAACTGGGACCCATATCTTCAGCAGGTGAGTTCTAATCTGTTTAGCAGTCACAGGTTCTTTAGCTTTACCTGTGTCTCATTCTGGGAAAATCTCAAAGTTTTCAAACCTTTTAGCTCTGCTTTTTGTTCCCAGTTCTTACTATTAATCTGGTCAGTAACACCCATGCATCAGCTTGAATAATGGGCTGCTGTGACTCCTTCTGACAGATTATTTATACTATCCACAGGACAAGGACAAAATATAGAGAAATTCTTTGCCAGAATGTAATGTGGGTGGCCTCTGGTCTGGCTTCCAGTTGAGTCTGTTCCCATCTAAAAGAAACCTTGTGAACAAAGTCTTTACTGTCCCCATTTTGTTTGACATACTGGACATTTGAACCTCTGATTTACTCATTGAACTCTGCTTACAGCATCCTAAGGGTTTATGGGCTGTTTCTCCAGACACTTCTGAGTTCCTTCTGCAAGCTAGTTCCAAAGGCTTCTGAGTCTGATGATCTAGTATAGTCACAGTACCCCACTTCTTCAGTAACAAACGTGTATTGGCCAGTGTCCCGTTGCAGTGACGGCACACCTGAGAAAGGAGCAGAAGGTAGGAGGATTTGGCTCATAGTTGGAGAGGTTTGGCAAGTTTTTTTCTTGACTGTGGTAAGGCAGAGTGTCCTAGCAGAAGGTCATGGTAGCGCACGGTTGCTCACTTCACAGTAAGCAGAACCTAGAGTGACAGAGACTGGGACAAGATGCACCTTTTAAAGACACATACCTTTGCCCTTGCTCCAGTAAACGAGCTCCCATCCATGTTCTGGTCAGAAACTCTAACTAAACTCAGTGAGCCACACACAAAGGAGGCATGGAAGGAAGGGTGAGACTTGTTGAAAAGGGTTCCTACAGGAAGAGGGAGGGGGGTGGGTGAAAATGACTAAATTCATTATATAAATGTATGAAACTATCTCAACAAATGTAAGGGCTGTTGAGATGGCTCAGTGGGTAAAGGACCTGAGTAGATCACTGGGACCCACATGGTGAGAACCAACTCCTGCCAGTCATATGTGCCCCCCACCTCATGCGCCTGGCACGTGCACAATGAATGTAATTTAAAAGATTTTAAAGACACATACTCTACTGTCCTACACCCTCCAACCAGGCCCCGTCTTCCAGTTACCGCCTCCTGATCTATTAGTTTACTGATGAAGGCAGAGCCCTTGCCGGCCACTCTACAGATTCCCATCTTTTGAACACTACTTGTACTGGGACCCAAGCCTCCTTTAACACATTTCCCTTTGGTGGAGGAACACGCCATAGCTAGACTGTAACATCACATTTGACATGTCATTCCTTAGGTTAATAGTCCAAGTCTTTGTAGATCTCTAGCAGTTTGAATACAGGTTAGTATGTTGCACTTGCTCAGTGTCCTGGAGTGTCATTCCTGTCACCGTTGTCTGCTCAGAGGCCTTTAGGGTTGTTTTGCTGTACTGTTCATGGACCCCAAGACCGTGAGCAAGAAATGACCTTTTTCCTAGGAAATGAGCATATTTCCTGCTCTTTCTCTGCCTCATTTAACCCACTTCCTCTCTGTAACCACAGCATTTCCTAGAATCTAAAATCTCTACAGCGGGCATACTTTAGTTGAACGATTGTTTTCTACAGCCTTTAATACAAAACAAAGCCTCTGCCTGTCCCACTAGCCTCAGCAGAGCGCTGGTGCTCGCCACTTGCTCGCCACTGCCCCCTGCTGACCCTGAATGCCTTGGGCCCTTGCCACAGGCCTTTGTTTTTAGGCGACACAATTGCACCCAACTTGTTTTCTGGATTCGCCCATGTAGTAAAGACATATTCTGTTAGTTATCTGCAAGCCTTGTGGCTACAGTGGCAACCAGCACGACAGCACACCGAGAGCCCTAACGAAGGCAGCGGTGGACCCCAGCAGTATCATTGAGTAGATGGTGCAATTGGCTCTCTTGCTTTTTCACTATGTCTTGTCAGATGAGAGAGTAGAATGTACAGGTGGGAACAGAGCTGATCTTCTGACTCTTGGAGGTGTGTGCACACACGCATACACACACACAGGCACATAACGCACATGGAAATAATAACAATAATAATTGATCTGTAGTGATGCAAGATGAATTCTTGTACCAGGACCCATTTCAAGTCCCCAGTGTATAGGAACGTGAGGTTGGGTCTAGATTCACATACTTAATTCCTGTAAGCCATGTGGGCTGAACCTAGCACCCCTCTGGCTGGGGCTGAGGATAATGGCACAGGTAGAGGTGACCTTCCACATTAGGAACTGAAGTCCTCCTGGACAGCCACAGTGACCCACCAGGCAACCCTGGCAGACATTGTAATCATCCGTCAGTGCTTGTCAGCTTGCACAGTGTCCCTGTCAGAAAAGCCTGTTCCAGCAGGGCCAATCCTGAGCTTAGGGCTTCCAGAAAGCCAGGCAGAACACAGCTGCAGGAGGCGTCTTGAGCCCCTGCCTACCCATCTGCAAGCTGTTCTTTCAGAGTGCCTGCTGTGCCCTGAGACCAGAGTCCAGGTTAGTGCTGCTGTTTGCTAGCTAGGAAGGATGTTGGTCCGCAGTCATGTGGTTCTGGATACCATCCCACCTCAGTGTCCTTCAGGTTTTTGGTACTGGGTCTTGAGCCCAAGACCTAGTGTCATCCAGCATAGTTATCACTCAGCTGCACCCAGCCCCCAGAATACTTTTCCTTTAGGATTAAAATAGGAAAAAAATTCCCAAATTTCCCATGTGAATTTGGTTGACTCCGTTTTGAGGGATCATCTAGAACAGTGTCTTACAGAGTTGGAGACAAGATCGGTACACCCCTCCACCACTCAAACTGAGACTTGAGGCAGGTTGGGGAGGACGCTGCCCTGGATTGACACCCAGGTAAATGAGTTTTGTCTGTGTGGTTGATCAAGTATCAGCTTCGCACCCACCACTGTACTCCCCGTCACCCAGGCATCTGTGAGAAGGTCAAACCCCCATGGTTCTTCATGTTCAGCTTGCTTCTCAGAAATGCCCATCGCAGCATGTGGGGCGTGACAGGCGGCATGGAGCTGTGCGTGGCCAGTTGAGAGAGGGTGAACATGAAAGCCATCCTTTCAGCTACATGTGTTAATTTTGGTAGACTACAGTATTTCTTTCTTATTTTTCACTTCTCTTTCTCTCTTTTTTTTCCTGTAACTGTGCTGGTTTTATTTTGGTCTTTTGTTCACACCCTTCTCTGCATTTTATTTTTCTTTCTGTTGTGGTTCATTCCATTTTTTTTTTCAATCTTACCTTTTGGTTCTCCTTTCTCCTCATACTTCTGGGTAAAACCCATCGCATGTGTCTGTCTTTTTGTTTTGTTTTTTTCTTTCCTTTTCCCTTTTCTTTTCCTTTCTCCCAACTTTTTCCTTTTCACAGCATTGGAACACGGGAGGTAGTCACCCAGAAGAACTTGAGCGGCCTGGTGCCCATCCGAGACTTAAGGCTAGACCCCAGCCTCCTTTGTTCTATTCCTTTATTAGCTCTGAGCCCCAATTTACTGATTGTGTGGCTCTTTCTGAGCATAGCATACCTGGTGACCAAATTACGCTGCAAATAAATATTATTATGAAAATTAATTAGTCACAAGACAGACAAAAGTGCCCGAATATGTCCAGCCACCGTGTACCAAACTGGACAGAAGGAAGGTGTCAAAGCGAGGTCTGCCAAGAAATATCTCATGCCTTACAGTTTGATGTTCTGTTCTTCTGAACTGTAAATACCTGCCAAATTCTTTCATCGAGAGGACTTGTTCATTTTGATTGTGCAGTGTCTTCAGTGCTTGTAACATGTTCTTCTGGTACCTGTGACTGCATTATTTAGCTGGCCTGGAATTACTTGTACCAAATATCCGACCTTCTGATGTATAACTATTTATTACCTGTACATCTTGTGTGCCCTGCTCCAAGAGAAAGGGATGCTGTCTGAAAAGAGTTTGTATATTTGATACTATTCCTCAAGTTTATTGCTAACCTTCCTTGCCTTTTGAAGAAATCAACAAGAAAAAGACGCTTTATTGGTTTATCTAGATACCCCTGTTTAGTAGGACTGGACTTCCCACTTTCCTTTCAAAGCGTAGTCCTGGGATTGCAATAGCAAACAGTTTGTAGAGTCATACTTCCTCGCTCCCAGTTATTTCCCTTGGTGACGACACAGCTGTGGATACAGGAGCACATGCCACCAAGTCCAGCTCACAAACTTTACATCTTGCATGTGACTTCAGGGTTGCTCTTAATATACGCAGTAGCAAGAGTTATATACTTTTTCTTGAAATATTTTTTTTAATTTAAAAACTGTATATTTTATTCCAGATGAAATCTAGATATCTTTTTTCTTTTACTAATACAATAAGGTTAATAATGAACAAAAAAATCAAAGAAAATGTTTTTTTAAAAATGAAGCTTAAGTTGTGAGAGAGCTGTGAAAATGGGAGATAACTGTGGGTTTGCGTGTGTCACTCCTAATTTTAACATTGGCACTGCCCGTCAAATAGGATGACTAGTCGCCCTGACACTCCTACGTGGCAGAGAGTAATTGTCCTTCATAAAAATAACCAAGTAACCTAGGGAAGGTTCCACTCACCTTGTGTAAGAAACAGAGAATGTCTTCTTCATCTTCCGGTTCCTGTTAGGGTGTATTTCTGCTTTTGACTGCCAGTTCGATGAAGGGGATTGCTTTTCACGAGTGTGGTGAAAAACCCGGAGTGACTTAGAGAAGCTTGAGTGTCTAGTATCTTCACACCCACAAACCCACCCACCATAGTCCTAGCCTCTCTGTTTTCTCCGAGAGACTTCCTGACCATCGCTGCAGGACTGTCTCTGCTCTGGCTTCCTCTCATAGAGTGAAGTAGAGGAGCTGCAGAGCGGTTAGCAGTGAGCACCGCAGGCGTCCAGTGCAGGCCTTACTCAGTCTTCCCACATAAGCAGGTCTACTTGGCTCTTCTAGTGTCAACATGGCGACAGCTCTGTGGCATCTCCCAGTGTAGCGCTCTAGCCATTGCCGGCTGACATTAATCACCAGGCAGACCCGTCCAGTCAGAGACTCTTTGAAAGGAATGGTTGCTAGGTGCCCTTTCCCTTCAAAGCATGTGCTTCAAGCCTTTAAGCTCATTTTGTCTGCTCCATTTGAGTAGGGAAAAGAGAGTCCATAGTCTCCTTCCATCCCCATCTCACGGCCTCCATTCCCTGCTCTAGGTTGATAACCTCCTGATAACAGGGAGGTGACTCAGGAACGCACCATTTCCAGGGTTCAGAGGTCATAGACAGATGAGGGGCATCTCTGGAGGTAACTGCAGAGATAGCATCCTCTGTCTCCTGCGGCCCAAGATGCCCCTACTTCTTTGCACAGACTCTTCTCAGGACCGTTGTACAGCGAAGGGAAGTAGTAGCTGGTTAGAGAAATCCGCCCCCAAACACCCACCCAAGCAGGGAGGAGAACTGTTAGAAGATTATGGTCTGGTGTGGTACCAGCCTCCCTCCTGTCCTATATAGCCTTGGCTATTGGCTGGGTCAGGAAGGCAAGCCATCGTGAGATTCCTTGTTTCTCTCTTCCAGGGGTGAGTGGACTGCAGTACACCTGCAGGCACAAGAGGCTGGCTCTGGGAGTCATCCCCACAGGGGGGATTTGAGACTTGCATTTGCTTTTTTCTCCTAATGTATTGGGGAGGTAGGGAGACCGACCTTCAGTATGCTTATCCTTTATACTGGATTTTAATGTCTTTAAGGCCTTTTGCTCATGAAATCAAGTCAAATGTGCATTCAAAGTCCTGGCTACAGCAAGGAATGAGGAGAAGAGAGTAAGGAGATAACTTGAACTAGGCCACTGTTAGTGTTGAGCAGCAGCGTCTGGGTTCCCTCTGAAAAATCCTGAGCTGTGGAGAGACTGCTCAGTCGGCATCCTCTGCAGCCGCGCCTTTTGAAGGAGAGAACCATTCTCAGGAGTTCTTGTTGAGCGGCCGTACAGAATGGCTGTGCACATTCTGCGAGCTAGGCTGACTGCACTGCTTCCTCCTGTACTCCTCAGACAGAGGTGCTAGAACAGGGGCATGGTCCTTCCACAGAGCCCCGCCCCATGTCTGCTGTGACATGGCCTAGACAGGGGACCTCAGATGAATTATAAAGTGGAAGAGATCTTAGGATTGTCCTTTTAGAGTTTCCAAACTTCCCAAGTTGACGTCCTTAAAATGAAGCAAAGCTCAAGATAATAATAATAATAATTAAAAAAAAAAACAGGAGCCGTACAGTAACTAAATCTCTCTTGTTAAAATCAGCCCCAAACCTCATCATGTGCTGCAGCCTCAGAGACAGACACTGCTGCATTGTGGTCAGTGAAGTGTTCTGCTTCAGGCCGTCATGCTGGACTCTGCAACAGGACACCCTTTGCCCCCTCTGCAGACCTTGTCCCAAACCTTCAAGCCAGTTCCCAGACACATGCAGACCATGCTGACAGTGGCAGCATGTAGACCAGGCATAGCGGCCTGGATAGAAACATGTAGAAGAAACAATGTGATTTAAAAACCAGATTAAATTGTAAGTTCATATTTGGTGTATGCAGTCAGCTAAATCCAGTACTAGATCGTTTCACAGGTAAATACAGGGACTGTCAGCCTTTTTAAGTTCTCATTTGGCATTTACTGACTAGTGGGTTTGAGGACCTTCTGTAAATGGAGAAGCCGTTATGTGAAGTAGTCTATCGGTAAAGGAGCGTCCAAAGACCACAGAGGTTCACTGTGCACAGGAACCTATAGCTTCTTAGCTTCTGCTTTAAATAGATTTCTATTTTTATCTGGTTACTGAATGTCCAGCAGATGCTGTCATTTGCTCTGGGTGACCCAGGGGTTTAGCTCAGGTGACACATCCAGCCTAAGGCTTGAGGCACAAGTGGCGGTGTCAGTCAACAGCAAGCGGGCGGATGCTTCTCTAAACCGCCTGGGCTTATCTCTTTTGAATAAATGTTACTGTCTCACCAAAACCTACTTGACATGTTCTTAATAAGGGGACTGTCATTTTTATTTTGAAAGGCTTGAGCTGCTATTTTTTAAATGTATGTCCTGTGATCTTCATAGAATTTGAAAGGCTTTTTTAAAATCACTGTTTTCTTGATAACTGCAAGTTTTACATCTCAGAAGGGGGATTTTTTACTGAACTTGACAACTACTTGATTTTATTGCTACTCTTTAAACATTATAAAGATAGCAAGTTTTACTGTGTCATGGAAAGGAATTTATATTAAGAATCTTTTGGCTGTTAATTTTATGCCATTCCAGAGCATTGCTTAGAGAACTCCCTTGAGGTTCGCTCTGAGGCCTCCCTGACTCTTCATCCTCTTGTTGGGCACCATTTGTCTTGCCCTTGTGTTGCAATGACATCCCTCCATCCAGTGTGGCTGGGATTCAAACTAGTAGTGAATTTTCTAAGGGAAGAGCTCAGTAGTGCCTGTACAAGAAGTGGCCGCAATGAAAGCAGCCCACTTGGAGAAGGTGGTTAGTGACCACCAGGAGATCAATGGAGACTTCACAGCCGCCAGCCTGGTAGCCGTGAGGACGTGTTCTGCAGCCAGCGCATGGGCGGGCACTGTGCACTTGCACAGCTGCCCCTGGGTGGAGACAGATAGCAGAGCAGCCTCCTCTGCCAGATGTTTTTTTGCTACCTGTTGAACTCTGCAACGAAAATCGGCATTTGGGGTTTGATGTGTCACAGATTTTGCTACCATACAAAAGGTACTGTGTTTCAGAAGCTATGGTAAGAATAAAATATCCCCATTCATCCAGTTTGCTGTGCAAAAACCTGCGAACCACGGTTATGATAGAACCCCAGATAACCAAACCCAAGATACACACAAAATCATGTATTTTTAAAATAATTGTGTTTGCTTGGACATGACATCGCTCTGGACCTGCCAGCCCACAGCCGCACCCAGCATGTACCCATCTCTGTGCTTTGCCCTGCTTTGTCCAGAAACCATCTTATGTGTGCATCCGTTGTACAGGAGTCCAGCACCCATCTGAGTTAATCTTTTTTTTAATGCTATGAAAATAATAAGTTCATTTCATCTTAGTTTAAGTCTTTTCTTTTTTCCTTTTTTACTGCTGTCATTTCTTGTGCTTGTTTTTTCCCCAGTGAGGGTTGTCGAAGAGAAAATACAATGAAGAATGTTGGAAGTCGCAAATATGCATTTAACTCCCTGCAGCTGAAGGCCTTCCCCAAGCATTACAGGCCTCCAGAAGGGACTTACGGAAAAGTTGAGACATGAACACACGGTTTCCTCTAATTAGCTGTTACGTAATCAATGTGGGTACACTCTAGTGTCACATATGATTCTTCAAGAAGACCAGAAGGATTCGTTTTTATTTTTGTGTTTTTAAAACTACTTCACTAAAGAGTCTATGGAGCATGATTTTGTGTTGGAATCTGTAGGGGGTCATGTGTGGCTCAATAGTGTGGATAGTAATGGCTGCCCTTAACCATAGCTTTCAGCTGTAACTATCAGTTAATGTCATAGTTCCTAGAAGAAGCCAGCTTGGTTTGTCTAAAACTCCAGGAGACTTTTTCAAATACCCACTTACACACTGCTCACTCAACTTATTTTTCTATTCAGTAACTCACAAGTGAGCATTGACTTAAGATCTATCCTCAAAAAGTACCTGCCCCATTAAACCTGAGGTCCCAGGTAGAGATAGGCTTTAGCTCAGCTTGGGGAAAAGAAGTCACACTTCATGCTATGAGAGAAGCTGGCTCTAGTGACTCTCAAAGGCCACACTCCTCTCTGTGGACCCAAAGTGAAAGGGAAGCTTGACCAGTCACACCAGGAGCCCGTGCCCTGGGGCCACACTGCTGCCCCTGCAGTCACAGAAGAAGGTCTGCTTGAGATCTGCACCAGCTGTGAGGTCCCCAGACCCTGCCTCTTCATAAGCCCCGTGATTAGGTCCACACCCACAGGACGTATCTCCCGTTCTCTGGCAATCAGGACCTTCGATGTGGCTTTTCAGGTGTCTGAGAGACAACTCTCCAGTCGGGGATTTAGGGCCATAGAGACAGTAGATACTTAAATATTTTCAGAAGTAATGTTCTTCTGGGAGCTTTCTAACAATCTTCTAGAAGAACACAAATCATGTTTGAATGTCTAAAGAAACCGTCTTAGTTTTTGGTTTGCAATAATTGTTACTGTTCGCCTTCTGTTATATAACTGTTGGGAAACAGTTAAAACTGCCCCTACACTGAGAGCCTGAGAGAGGCTTGTGAGACGAGAAAGGGATCTCATAGACGATTTAGTCTGGTCATCTTTTACAAGGTGATGATGAGTCTTATCTGCACATAGCAGATTTTTTTCCTTAGAATTTATATGTTTTATAAATTCTGTTTACCATAATTCTGTTTACATGTTATTAAAAGGCTGTAAAAAGAACTGTATGGAGTATATCCATGATGCTGATACTCACGATTTGTGGACACCATGGGAATTCTCATAGAAGTCTAGCTACTTTCTTTTGGCTCCTTTAAAAACATGTAACAAACTTGAACCTGGGACACTGAGGCACAGACAGGACCAGGCCTTCAACAAGAGTCAGGGAGGGTGCAGGCATCCCTTTCTACCAGTGTGCAGACAGCCCCCGACTCCTGGTGCCCCACTCTCAGGGCATGCGTGGCACTGTGGAAGGTGAGTGGCAGGGAAGCTCTCACTACCCAGCCCTCCACACAGGGCCTGCTCTGCTGGTATCAGATTCCCAGGAAGCCTCAGTCCCTGATCTAGGCCTCTGGGGCTTAGTGTGGCTGGCTAAGCCTTTTACTTCTTTCTTGGTCCATTAACTCTAAGTTTTTAGTTTTTTTTTTTTTCTCATTTGACATCACTGCCTTTTTAAAAATATTTCTTTGGACTTTAAAATCCAATGTTTCTGTGTTCTCCAGCTTTTCTTTCTGTCCACTTACAAAGGGAACAGAGCGACAGCTGACTCCCTGTCAGCGGCTTTGCATGGGGATTACTTTCTCTGTTTTTGTTTTGTAATATGAGTCACTGTAAAACTCTAAAGCCTGGTTAATCACGGGAAGGACTGTGACTTCAGTGTCTTCTCTGAAGGCATTGTGACCGGCTTCCAGGACATCACTCACGTCCCAGGCTGGCTAGGAAGGGGCACTGTGCACAGCACGGGCACAGGCAGCTCCTGGCCACCCCAGGAGGCTGAGTTGTTCACTGTAGGTGGGAAACAGTTTTACTGGTTTCCACAAAGTGACGTTCTGTCCACCGTCTGTCCCCACTTAAGAAGGAATGTGCGGTGTCTGGACAGCTGGGAATGCCGTGTGGATCCCGTCAGCTCCCGCAGCACAGCTGCCTTTGCTTTCCTTTAAAGATGTAAAAATATTGTAGAATACTGTTTTATCCCCACACACATGTACTTGACAAGCTTAGTGCATTTAAATACTTTTATTTATTTGTTTGGGACAGTATTAATATATATGAACATATAGTTACTGTTTTATATATTCTTAGCTCATGTAAAGCCATGTATGCTGTAAATGTGCTTGTCTTAAGAATGGTAAATAATAAAACTCACAAGAGCATCACACGTGGTCTCCCTTGATTTTTTTCTCCTACACTGGAAGGAAGTCCACAGCCAGCACCCGTGCATTTACCACTGGGCTTGGCTGCCAGGGTTCATAGCTTGTAAGTAGGGAAGACTAAGGTCTTTTTAAGCATGTTTTTACTTAATTCGAACTAGGGTGCGTGGTTAGGAACAGGGACATTGGCAGACAGCGCCAGACCCCAATCAAGGTTCTGTCTCTCACTGGTCAGTGACTTGGGACAAGTTGCTGGACCTCTCCAAGACTGTCTTGTGTGTGTCAGCTGTGGACAACAGCAGTAGGTCCCTCCGAAGGTGGCTGTGAGGACCTTGGTCTCGTGTGTTCATGTGTGTTGTCTCCTTTCCCTGAACAACTCGGCCTCTCTCCGTCTGTGGGTGCCTCCATGGTGTGACTTGCACAGAAGCATCTGTTCAGAGCTGCGTTGTCACCAGCATTATGGCGTTAGTCCGCATCTCCTTCAAGGACCACGCGTCCAGTAACTTCCCTTGGCGATTCTTGGCCGTCGAAATGAATCACAAACAACATGAATATGTTTGGCTGTCTGGAAATCTCCTGTTGCCACAGCCAGTGCTTTCCTACTCTTCTCGCAATGCGGGAATGGAGCCTTGCTTCAGTTTCTGTTCCTTTGAGCCTCTGCAGATATCAAAAGTCTGCTTTACTGATGCATGTGATTTTGTGACATCTCCAATAACCCTTAGTAAACATTCTGTTAACGCCTCTGTTATAGGCGGAAGGTTTTAAAGCTGTTGGTTAGCTGGGTTTTGGCTTCATCTTTGTTAGGGCTACAGAAGTCTTAAATGTTTTTGTAATTAAATGTTTTGTTCCAGTTGGTGTTTGTTCTGACTTTTCCACCGAGAATGACTGCGCCTTTGTCTCTGAAGCGGGCAGTGTGCCTGTGTTGGAGGACTGGACTCTGGTCGCAGTAGCTCCTTCTTGTCATATAGTGTGCTGTTCGGCACTGTTGGCGCTTTCTGCCGTGGCTCTCCTGCTCCAGGGTGTGTTGTTGTTCAAAGTCCTCTTGTTCTTATTTGCAGTGTTTTAGACTTCCTTTTTGTTTGTGTGTGTGTATGTATGTTTCTCATGGGTGTGTGCCCACGCGTGGCTGTGTGAGTGGGTGTGGAAGCCAGGGGCTTGTGTCAGATGTCTTCTTCTCTCAGTCTTCATTTTTTGAAGCAGGGTCTTGCTGAATCTAGAGCTTGCCAGTTCCAGATAATGAGACTTCGTTATCCACAAACGTTCATCTCTGCTGGAATTACAGGTGCCGAACTCCAGTCTGTATACGTATCCACTAAGCCATCTCACTGCCCCTTTACTTGGTTCTGACATCTAGGTCAGCTCATCTGGAGTTGCTGTATCAAGAGCTGACTAGGTTTGAGTGACTCCCTTCTCTCAATCAACCCTAATTTTGCTGGAGAGATGGCTCAACTAGTTCAGTTCTGGTCACGAGAGCGTGGGACCCTGGGTTCAGATCCCCAGCACGTGTGGTGGGATGGCCACACTGTCCTCATGGGATGATCATTACAGTTTCTACACACCATGCAGATTAGCTTCCTCAGGCAGAGGGGAGAGAAAAGTCTGTAAAATCCACCGCAGTTGGAGAGCTCAGTATCCCCAGCCTCATCAGCTCTTCTCTACCAAGTTGCAAAGTCCTATTCTTTGCCAACCTGTACCCTCACTTTAAATGATACCCTTTGAGTGGGAAAACTTGCATTGTAAGTCAACTCAGCTCTATGGACCACAGAAAGAAGGAGGGGGGGGGTGTGTCCCTCAGTCCATAACTTCAGCTCTATGGACCACAGAAAGAAGGGTGTGTGTGTGTGTCCCCACCTGTAACTTCAGCTACATGAACCACAGAAAGAAGTGTGTGTATGTGTCCGTCCATCCATAAAAGGATTTATTGGCTTATACAATTGTAGGAGGCTGCTTGTTTGTTTCCAGCTGCTCAGCCCTGAAACCTCTATTCTGCTCTGCGCAGGTCCAAGACAGTTTATTAACCAAAGGTGTTTACAGCATACAGAGGGGAATCCCACATCATACAATTGACTTATACTTGTGGCTGCTTACATACTGGAGAGGCTGAGAACCTGTTAGCAGAAGAAGCAAAAAAGCTGGAAGCCTCAGAACAAGAGAACCATTGATAGTCTGAGGCTGAAGGCCCGGGAGCTTCCTGGACCGTCGCTGGTCTGAGTCCATGCTGAAAGACTGAAGTATCTTGAGTCTGATCTCTACAGGCAACAGCACAGGAACAGAGACTTGCTTAGAGCCTGAAGCACTGGCTGGCTTTCTTTCTCTACTCCCATTCCACCTGGGGCCCCAGCCTACTGGATGGTGCTGCCCACATTCCTTGCCTGTTTTTGTAGTTCCTCTCCTACATCACTCATCTGCAAGTGTCCTTCCTACACACTCAGAAGTGCTGCTCTGCCAATCCCAAGGGGCCTCTCAATCAGTGAGCTTGGCCACTAAGATATACCATCAGATCATCCCCTCAAGCCAGGAAGCTCTTTGTTCTTCCATCCATCCCTTGACTTTCCACCCACACACCCAGGTCCCTATGATAGGAAAAACTCACACTTTTCCTTCAGAGCCCTCTGGTAACTTCACTTCAGAAAAAAAATCCTTTAAGAATTTTCATCATTTAATTTTTTAATAGTTGCTCATTTTTCATTTTTATAATTTACTAAATTTGTTAATGTCTTTTATTCATTTTTATAAAAGGCTTATTTACATTCTTTAAAAAACTCTTTATCGTGTGTTTGGTCAGTCTTGCCATTTACATTTGCACCTGTGAGGGCAAGTGTAATTCTGGATGAGGGGCCAGCAAGATGGCTCACCAGCAAAAGCATGTGTCATGCAGCCTGGCATTCCGAGTTTGCTCCCTGGAATTCACATGGTAAAAAAGAGAGCTCTCTCTGGTCTCTACATGCATACATGCACTCACCTATGAACACACACACTTGATAAGTGAAGAATAAATGGTGAATCTGTAGTGTTTAATTAGGTTCTTCCTATGTCCACCCTATGTTGCCTTTCTTTCCTTGTAACCATACGTTATTCTAGATGCAACAGAAGAGGCCACATTCAGAGGAGGAAGTCAAACCTGGGAGCACAGTGAGTATCTCGGGTACAGTGAAACCTGGGAGCACAGTGAGTGTCTCGGGTACAGTGAAACCTGGGAGCACAGTGAGTGTCTCGGGTACAGTGAAACCTGGGAGCACAGTGAGTGTCTCGGGTACAGTGAAACCAGGGAGCACAGTGAGTTTCTCCTGGGTACAGCGAAAGCGCACCTGTATCTCTCCTTGGTGCAGTCTTCTAAATTTCTTTTTCAGGTTTTTCACTGAGCGACAGGCTTTAAATAATTAATTTAATTTTCATTATTAAATATAACCAGTATAGAGGAAAGGAAGTAGGAGTTTTGTCATCAAATGACTATAAAGTCATCATGTACCCATCATCCTGACCCCATCGTGCTCATCTGATACTGTGGTGGCTAGTTTTATGTCATCTTGACACAAGCTAGTCATCGGAAAGGAGGGAACCTCAAGTGAGAAAAAGGCCCCATAAGATCCAGCTGTAGGACATGTTCTTAATTAGTGATTGGTGGCGGAAGGCCCAGCCCATTGTGGGCGGTACCATCCCTTGGCTGGTGGTTCTGGGTTCTATAAGAAAGCAGGCTGAGCAAGCCACGGAGAGCAAGCCAGTAAGTAGCACCCGTCCATGACATCTGCATCAGTTTCTGCCCCGGATTCCTCCAGTTATGGACTATGATGTAGAAGTGTAAGCGAGATAAACTCTTTCCTCCCAACTTGCCTTTTGGTCATGGTGTTTCATCATGTAATCAGACACCAAAAAATGAAAAAGTACCTTGTGGACTGGAGGCATTAATCATGTTCAGATGTCAGTGCACCCAGGTGCTCAAGAGGCTAAAATGTATTCCCTATTCACATGTCAGCAGCACTTCTTAGAGACAGAAAACAAAAGCCATCCTGAAATACAGACTCTTAAAGGGTTCCACATAACCAAAAGAATAATCTTAAAAAAGCACAAAGATGGACTCACTTTTTGGTTTCAAATTTTATTATAATGTTCCAGCAATCAAAACAGTGGTATTGGCATGAAGACACAAGACAAAGAGAGGCTGAGGCTTAGAAACAGCCCTGACCTGCATGGTGGGATGATTCCCACCAAAGGGCAATGTGGAAAGCTAGATATCTACATGAGATGGATGGAAAATCAGACTCTTACATCACACACAAAGATTAACTCAAAATGGATCAAAGAGCAAACCTAAGAGCTAAAACTAAAATTCCCAAAAGCAAGCTAAAATTAGCTCCACTGGGTGGGGCAATACTTTTGTGGATATGACTACCAAAAACTCAACCAGAGTCAACAACCCACTATTAATGGGCCAAGGAGCTAAGGAGATTTCTTCAAGCATAATACATAAAGGCCAACAAGCATTATAAAACATGTGACACCACTAATCAGGGAAATAGCAAACAGAACCACTGGTAGAGATACTTCACAACTTAGAGGGGCCACTATAGAGAACAGGAAAAAAACTGACAAGGCCTTGGGACAGTGATAATAATCCTGTCCCAATAATTCTGTCTGCACTGCTGACAGAAGTATAAAATAGTGTGGCTGCTACGAAAGGTATGGCAGTGCCTTGAAATAAAAACAGTTACTCTACGACAGACTGCTAGGTGTATCCTAGTGAGATTTGTATATACATGTTCACAGCAATAGTCAGGAGCTCAAGAGTGGAAACAACTGAGGTATCCACTGCTGAGGAAGTAGGTAACAGGATAGGGGACACACATGCACTAGAATACTACTTGGCCTACAAAGGAAAGAAATACATGATACATCATGGCTGAACCTTGATGTATTTTGCTATATGAAATAAACCAGTCCCCATCCCATCCCATCCCTGAAAAACCCACATGCTAAGATTGCATCCAATCAGGCACTTATGGTACTCAAATCAGAAACAGAAAATAGAGTGGAGATTACTATAGAGAGAGCATGCCAAGGGAGGTATGCCGAGGGAGGGAGGGATGACCTGACAGCGGCTGGGAGGTAACTCATGGGCTACTTGACATTTTGTGAAGTGGCTGAAGAATTCTGCAGACTGCAGTGTAAATGCTCAACCCTACTAACCTATACACTTTAAGATGCTAAGTTTTGCTGTTCATATTTAACTAAAAACTTCACATATGCCTACAAATAAAGGTGTATAAAATTATTTTGAGGTCAGTTGGTGGTGGAACATGCCCTTAATCCCAGCACTCAGGAGGCAGAGGCAGACGGATCTCTGTGAGTTCGAAGCCAGCCTGGTCTACAAGAGCTAGTTCCAGGACAGGCTCGAAAGCTACAGAGAAACCCTGTCTCAAAAAACAAAAACAGAAACAATTATTTTGAAAGCAAAGCCAGGTGGTGGTGGTGCATACCTTTAATCCCAGCACTTGGGAGGCAGAAGCAGGTGAATCTTTGTGAGTTAGAGGCCAACGTGGTCTATAAGAGCTAGTTCCAGGACAGCTAGGGTTGCTACACAGAGAAACCCTGTCTAAATAAAACAAAACAAAAAATTATTTTGAAAGCAAGCATGGGCTTATAAGAAAGAGGTAAAAATATACAATTCTTCAATGAAGACACAAGTAAGTTTCTGTAAGTTTGGGTTGGGATGGCTTCTTAGAGCACACTGGAAGAAAAAAAAATGTAATTTACCCAAATTAAAACTGTTCTTCAGCCAAGCATGGTGGCTTGTGCCTGTAAACTCAGCATTTTGAGAAGTGAAGCAGTCAAACTGCTTGCTCCAGGTTCCAGGCCAGCCTGGGCTAAGACCCAGTTTCAAAACACACAAAGGAAACACATACAAATATAAAGTATGCTTCAAAGAGTATCAAGAGAAAAAATTGCACGTTACTTGTATCCACAAAAAAAAAAAAAAAAAAAACTTACAGGAAAATGAAAAGAAAACCCAACTGAAAATCAAACTGGAGACTGCAAATGCAACATACAGATGGCCAACGAACACATAAAACATGCTCAGATTAGACTTTAGAGAAATGCAAATCAAGATCTCTCTAGATGCCTCTTCACACCAAGCAGCATGTCCGTCAGCAGCGTGAGCAGTGATGATGTGGATACTTGAACCTAGCTATGTTGAGAGTATGAAACGGTGGTGAAACCACTGTAGAAAACGATAGATGGAGGCTGTCATACAACCCTATAATTCCACTCTAAGGCAAGTATTAAATGAAACATGTTGAACCTTTTCACAGACATTCACAGTAGAAACAGCTCAGAGCTCGCTAGCTGATCAATGGATAAAGAAGCATGGCGTATGTCTGCTATGGAATGGTATTTTAGCAGCAGTGAATTACAGAGTGATGCTGCAAAAACAAACCTCTCAAACTTGGTGACAAGTCAGAAGAGACCACACTAAATATTCCACTAACAGATATGGAATAGACAGTCCATAGAAACCAATACATTACTGGCGGCTGGGGGCAGAACGGAAAGAGGAATGAAGACAGAGTGCTAATGAGTGCAGAGAAGTGATGAAACTTCTGGAATTAGGGTGGTGACTGCTACATGCTCTATGAATATACTAATCATCAAAGGTCCAATTTTGTGTCCAGAATTTCTCCAAATAAAGCTATCTCTAACAAATAGAGGCTTTTTATACAAACACATTTCACAGTTTCTAATCAGAATTACTTTCAACTAAAGTTGAAGCCCTTGTGGGAGTGTAGCTCAGTGGTGGGGCACTTGCCTAGCATGTAGGTGTGATCCTCCACACTGCAGACACACGCCAAGTTTGGTACATGGCAGCAGGACTAAAGGGCGCATCATTCCCCACTCCCATGGAGCTCAGTGATTTCCTGGGGAATCATCGCAGCTTCACACTGAGATCAGCAAGCCAACTACACAGTCCCTGACTGTTTTAGCCCCCGTGAACTCTGCAGTAATAAAGAGCTACAACTTCCGCTGTTTAATGCCAAATATCAAATCGGAAATTTAGCTTCCTGATGGGTTTCTGCTGTGTTAAGTGATCAAAATAAATTGCCAGTATTCTAAACTCTGTCGTCACTTCATGACTTTGATACTTGCTATCTAGAGTGAACATCTGTTGTTTCCATTTACTACAAATGCCAGTGTTTAGGGATGAGGCCCAGAACTCATCCAATGAGACTGTGAGTGGAGTAGGCACAGAGCGTGAGGCCGGGATCTAGCCAAGATCATAAAGGTTGGAGCAGGAGCATGACCCAGAAAAGAGCAGAGTGCTTCAGTGGGGTGTCATCTGTGGGCCACACTCTCCTTTTTGGGCCACACAGATCTTGAGGATGTGGGCATTGGCTGATAGTATTCCATTATGAGGAGAGGGCTGTATTAAATTGAAACCAAGAAACAGGAGTTGGAAGAACCCCCAACAACAGGTTCTAAGTCACTGTGTCATATGGCCTCCTGGATGCACACATCGTGCAATCTGATTGACGTCATCCTTGAACATAATCTTTCCATTAGGTAATTCCCAAAACACATTAAATTCTTAGCCCAAATTGTTCAATTAAATGTATCGTCTATAAGTGACTTCACGAGACAGAATTATTCAGAAGCAGCATTTATCCATTTTCTCTAGTGTTCTCTGGAGGGAGAACCTGGTCCAGATGTCAGGCAGATGAAGCAGATACTGTGCTTCCTTTTGGCTCTTTTCTGTTAAGGAGCAGAGAAAATCCAGGGTAATTTTCATCTTGCTTTTACCATAATGTTATCAATATCCTTTTCGTCCTCTGAATCTTGATCTGGTATCCAACTGAAAACAAGCATACATACATTCAATCACATCTGGAATAATAATTAAACACAGTTCTAGTAAGGGATATCAGTAACTTTATGAAAAAAGCAAACTAGCTTCCAGAAAAGTCAAAAACTTGACTGAGCATGCGGAATACCTGAGCCAGCACTCAGGTGGCCAAGGCAGAAAAACTGAGCACAAGGCTAGCGAGGGCTACCCAGTGAACCTTGTAAAGAGAAAGTGCAAAGCCAGGAAGAGAAAATAATGAATGGCACAGTACAAAAGGAAGAAACCACAGTTCTTCCTAAGGGAAGACAAAGACTTGTTCCTGTAAAATTGAAATTACATTTACCTTTTTAAGTATACTCAGTGAATGTCCTACCAAGCCTACCTATGTAAATTCAAATCTACTTGAAAATTTTAAATAACAACTGGAAACATTAATGACACAGGATCATGTTATTAAAAGTCCTTGAGTTCCTCCTAGGCTGACCCCAACTTCTTTGACTTCTGCCTCTCAATGGAGCCACTTCCTAAGGGTCACAGGTGGAGAAAAGGCTCTGAAGTCAATGTAACTGTTCAGAAATTCCACAAGAAGGAATTATTTTGGAGATAGACCCTATCAGTGAGATCGATAATAGAACAGACAGCCACTTATTTGAGCACAGCATGAAGCAGCTGTGAGCCTTTTTGCAATATAGAAATTATACATTTTTATATACTATGCACTGAACTCAAGGCCTTATACAGGCTAGGCCAACTATACTACTGAGCTACATCTCCAGTCTTCTTTTTATATTCTCTTTGAGACAGGGTCTCACTAAGCTGTTCAGGTGGCCTCGAACTCACTCCATAGCCCAAGAAGGCCTTAAACTTACTTCCTCTTGCCTCAGTCTCTTATAATAGCTGGTATCATAGTCCAGTACCACTTGGCCTAACTGAAAGCCCTATTTTTCAAAAGCAAACATGGGAAAAACACTGGGATGGTTCAACCAACCCATCTTGTGGACCCTGGAACTCATGCTCTGAAACAGAAGAATTAGCCAGATTCCTAAATACATATTCCTGGCTTCTTTCACTCAACAGCTAAGTGACACACAGTCACAGGCTTGGAGGAACAGTCTGAGATCACTGTCTGCTCCAGGGACAGTACCTCTTACTGTTATCCAGCAAATAACTGACATTTTAAATTCAAAATTATAGCCAGGCATGGTGGTGCAAAACTTTAATCCCAGCGCTTGGAAGCAGAGGCAGGCAAATCTCTCAGTTCAAGGTCAGTCTGGTCTACAAAGCAAGTTCCAGGACAGCAGGGCTATTACACAGAGAAACCTTGTCTCACAAAACAAAAACAACAAACAAAAAGATTTAAAATGATTACAATGACTCAAAAGAGGCCATGCCTTTCAGAAATCCTGTAGGCTGCCCATAGACCTTCTCAGCTCTCTCTGTTCCCCAAGACCCAATTCCTCAGTCTCATCCCTAATGCTGCAACAGAACACCAGCTGCAGCCCCCCAACATCTGTGCATCCCATAGACCATCATCCCTCCTCACTTGTCGCTGCATCCCAGCCTCCAACACCAGCAGGCCTTCCCTGTGCACACCAGCTGGGCACAGCAGTAAAACAGGCAACACAGCCACCACACTCTCCAAACGTCCAGAGAGGAAACAGAATGCAAGAAACAAAACCCCCACCCAACAAAGAGAAACCCAGAAATCAACACCTAGACCTACAATCATCCCAACAGTGGAAGAGCACAATCAAAACAGTCAGGGCAATATGTCTCCACTAGAGCCCAGCTACCCTACCTCAGCAGGTCCTGAATTTCCAACATAGCTGAAGCACAAGGAAAAGACCCTAAAAACAACTATATGAAGATGACAGAGGTCCTTAAAGAGAAAATTAATAAACTCCTTAAAGAAATCCAGAAAAATACAGACAAACAATTGGAGGAAAGGAAGATGATGAATAAAACTGCTCAAGACCTGAAAATGGAAATAGAAGCAATAAAGAAAACAAGAACTGAGGCAAGTCTGGAAATGGAAAATTAGGAATCTGAACAGGCACTACAGAGGCAAGCTTCACCAACATTATAAGAGATGGAAGACAGCATCTCTGGCATAGAAGAAATGGATACATTGGTCAAAGAAAATACTAAATCTAAAAAATTCCTGACACAAATCATCCAGGAAATCTGGGCAGTATGAAAAGACCAAACCTAAGAATAAAAGGATAGAGGAAAGAGAAGAAACCCAGCTCAAAGGCCCAGAAAATATTTTCAACAAATTCATAGAAGAAAAATTTCCATGGAAATCCGCAAACAGCTCAGGCTGATGCCAAGAGAAAGGGTTGCTCTCCACAAACCGACAGCCACAGTGGGCCTAATTGCCAAGGACATTTATACAACTCGTCGAACATGGAGAAGTCAAACTGGTGCCTACATGGAACCTTCACCCCTGTGTTCTAGTTTTTTTGGTTTTTTTTTGTACAGGAAAGTACTCACAGACTATCAAAAGAGAAATGTGAACAACAACCCAGTCACAAAACCTTAACCTACAATCTGTCCTGCCTGCAAAATATGCTAGGGTAAGAATGGCAGAGAACTTGTGGGAGTGGCCAACAGATGTATGATTTGACTTAAGGAACGTTCCACAGGAACGAGCCCATATAGTACAGTGCTTGGGTAACCAAGTACCAGAGACTAATAGCCCAAAAACATAGGGTAAAACCGAACAACAATAAACGGCTCCTAATGATGTTCTGCTGCATTCACAGATCAGTGCCTTATCCAGTCATCATCAGAGAGGCCTGCACTGGCAGCAGATGGGAACAGATGCAGACCAGACATGACACAAAGAGTCTAAGCTGGAGGTCTCCATCAAATCCCTCCCAGTATAGACCAGGGAATCCAGCAGAAGAGGAGGAGGAAAGATTGTCAAAGTCAGAGGGGATGGCGGACATCAGAAGAACAAGGTCCTCTGAATCAACTAGGCAAGGCACATATGCGCTCAAGAGACTGAGGCATGAAGCATAGGGCCTACATGGGGCTACAGCAGGTCCTCTGTGTATGTATTATCACCATTAGTTCAGTATTTTTATGGTTCTGACTCTTGCTTGCTCTTGAGACTCTTTTCCTCCTGTTGGATTGTCATATCTAACTTCAATATGGGAGAGGGAGGGAGGGGGGAAGGGAGGAAGAGAGAGAGAGAGAGAGAAACGGAAGGAAGAAGGAAGATTAGGTGAGGAGTCTCCAGGAATCTGCTGTTGTCTGATACGATGGTACAGAGGAGCATCTCTTTTACTAATCATTGTGCCTTCCCAATGCCTGGAACAGACTTTCAAATTCCACACAAGCCTAGAGGCTTGCATTTCACACAGCTGACAAAGCTACTCAAGGAGGCAGGCAGGAAAACTACACAGGGAGGCTGCCATAAACGGCAAAAGGCTGCTACTTGAGAAGAGAAGCGCCATGGCCAGGCAGCATCTCCCTGGGTTTTGGTCTCCTGCATGTTGAACCTCTGTGCCCTCTGCTTCTTCCTGAACAGAACAGAAGAGCTCTTGGCATAGTCCCAAAGCCAGCAAACACACGCTCAAGCCCACCCATGTGCCTTCTTTCTAGGGAAGCTCACATTTCTGACTTCATACTTTTCCCATAAAAAGCCTGTTTTCATCCCAAAGATCTATGTAGATCTTTCGAGTAGAGATCAGGGACCAGAGTCCCAGGGATTAGTGATGCATGTCCAAAACACAAACACTGGCACTTTCTCCTGGTCACATAAGGCAGAAGTGCAAACACAGTCCTCAGCTGTCCCAGCTTGTGTGTAACTGCAAAAGACCAGAATTCATGCCTCTGGCTATCAACTCCTCCCATTTATACTTGCTAAGACTTCACCCTCACACTTTCAGAAAACCGTGAGGGTCAGCAGCCCTGGAGGCTAACAAAGTTGGGAAATTTTGTGAATGCTGTCTCACCTTTATCACTGGAGCCCAAACACTATTATCCAAACCATATCACAACAACCAATTTATGACTATTAAAGCATTCACATTTAATTCTATACAGTTAACCAAAGCTTTTCAAAACGGTTAATCACTTACCATTGATCTTTTACACTCAAAAAACGAATACTGCAGGGCTCTGCAGTGCCCTTCCTTCAAACACTGCCGTGGAGACTTTCCCTCCTGTGACACAGAGACCAACGTCAACGCCTGGGAAATTTGTCCCACAACGCACAAAACAACTATTCTTCCCAAAGAAGCTCTTTTCAGAAAAGTTAATTTAAGCAAGTTCTTAATTCCTTTTTTAATATTCTTGGTGAAGAAAATCAAACGTAAAGATTATTAAATAACTGAGTACTCTGAGTCAGTTTTAAAATTTTGTTTTATCTGTGTGAGTGTTTACCTGTATGTACAAATGGACACCACGTGTAGACCTGGTACCATGGAGGACAGAAGAGGGTACCAGAGCTCCTGGAACTGGAGTTATAGGTGATTATGCACCACCATATGGGTGCCAGGAACCAAACTCAGGTCCTCTATAAGAGCAACAAGTGCTCTTAACCACTGAGCCACCTGTCTTTCCAGCCCCTAGAGTCTGAGATTTTTCAGAACACATCATTAATGTTCATATAAGCCTTCCTGCGGATGAGAACTACAAATTGATGCCTTAAAATGAGACCCTTTTAGGGTTGGTAATAAACACTGCATAAACGCTAATGAGGGGCTGGAGAAATAGCTAAGTGAATGACGTGCTTGCTGTGTATGAGGTCTCCAGCTCAGCACCCACAGAAAAAGCTGGGCGTGGTGGCAGGCGCCTATAATCCCACAGCTGCGTAGTGGAGACCAGCAGATATGGTAGCCTAGCCAGTCAGGTTCCGCGACACACCTTATCTCAAACAACCAGGTGAAAGGGCTAGAGCGGTGAGTCTGGGCAAGACGGCTATGCTCTCCTGAGGTGAAGATCAGTAAGTGTTCTGTCGATGGAGCCACATGGAAAACCCTGGCGAGTTCCCTCTGGCTGTTCCAACTTTTCTGGCCTCCCAGAAGTCATAAAACCTTAAGAAGTCTATCTCAAAGTTGTTTCTGAACCCTCTCCCCCACCCTCACCCCCTTCTTCTCACTAGCCCCCATTGGAACTTACATTCTTATCACTTGAGTTCATACTTACTACCCCGAGTTTCTCCGAGCCTCGACTGTCTCCCATAGCACCACATAAAATACAGGTTTATGGTGAATTCCTCCCAGAATGCAATACTGAACTTTTTTAAAGACTGGCTAAAGATCGGCAAGGAGAAACTACGGCACGCCATAAGATCATATTGACGTCCATACTCTAGAAGCCACGGAACCCAAAATCTCCATCACAGATCAAGGAGCCATACAGTGCAGGAACAGGCCTCGCCAGCTTCCCGTGGAGTGGGAATCCCTGGTGGCGAGTGTCCAAACCTGAGCAGAGTGCCAGCACTCGGGAACCACTTGAACTGAGATGGCTGCATGTTTACAAAAACCTGAGATGGGGAGGTGCGTCAGTGATCTCCCATTAAACACCAGCGAGAACTGGGGCCGAGACCTCAAGAGAGCTGGCCAAAATCTAATCTATCCGCGGGTAAGGCTGCGACCTCCACCTCCGATCTGACCGCCCCCGCAGGCCGACAGGCAGCCAGTCGTCGCCGAGCTCTTTCCCCGAACGCGCTACCTGGAGCACACAGGCCGACTGCAGCAGACACGCGCCCAGGTCCTCCTTCACGCCCGCGCACGCGCCGCCCTCCACCTTGTCCTCGTAATACCGGGGCATGGCTGCGCTCGCCGAACTCACGATGCCGGAGCACCGTCTTCAGCCACCGGCGGCCGCCCGGACGGGCGCGGGCCACGCCCACGGACAGGGTCGAGGGGGTAAGAGACGTTCGCAACCACTTCCGGCGGGCCCGCCATAAAACCAGCGAGTCTCGAGGGTGTGCGCATGCGTAGCGGAAGTGTGTCCGTGACGTCAATACGGGGCGCCGCAAGTGCGGGCTACGTAGCGGTAGGGGAAGTAGCCCCGGCGGTGGCTGGGATCGGCTGCCGGGCGAAGGTGGCGGTAGTCCCGGGCCCAGGGCGAGGCGGCACGGGCCGGCCTTCAGGTGAGGCCTGCTCTGTGTGATCGGGGTGTCATTCGTCCTGACGGCCGTTTCCACGGACAGCGGCGTCTCGGCGGCCAGCAGTTGGAGCCTTCGGCTGGCAGTAACACCAAAGACGCCCCTTGACGTTGGAATCGCAGAAATAGAGCCTTTTTTTAATTCTAAGCAGGTCTGGAGTTTTGCACAGGAGACAGGTACCCTGAAACCTTTACGTTGCTTGTTCTTAACTCGAATGTCACTGGGAGGTCTGCATTTTAAGTTGACTGCGGACCTACAGGCTTGGGGTAATGGAGAGCTGCTGGCGGGGCGGGGCATCGAGGTGTGCTGGCACCTGTGGCTACGGAGGCTGGGCCGAGGGTGGGGCGGTGACCGGCGTCACTTAGCTTCGGATTAGTTGGACTGGCCCCTCCAGTAGGATGCTGTTATTCATCCTACCCAGCTATTGTGGGAGTAAAAGCACCAAGGGTTGGAATTTGCTTTTTTTTAATGTAACATTCTGAAGGAGCTTGCTGACTGTCGGTGGTGAACTTGTACGAATAAACTGTTGTTTTACCTCTTCAATAACATTGCTTTCAGCTTAAACGAAGTTTTTGTTGTTGTTGTTGTTGCTGTTTTGTTTTAAATCCTGGCCATTAGGAACATGGAATTTTGAGTCAGAATTCCAGTCTTTGTCCTTTGTCCGTAAGGAGGTCATTTCACGTCCCTGTGCTGCTTTTTCCTCGTCCTCCACTTTACCTTCCTTAGTTAGCTAATACAGCTGTCAAAGGTTTGATTGGGGTGAAGGGTGGAAACCCATGGGCTCGAGATAAATGGTTTCAGGTGATGAAGAGCGTGGCACTGCCCTTGATGGAAGAGCAGTTAACGCTTGCCAGCCCCTAGAGAAGCCCCCGAGCCAATTCCATTGCTTCTGGCCCCCAGTCCTTCCTGAGGGTAGCCGGAGAAAATACCACAACTCTGGAGAGGAGTGCTAGCGGACAGACGGTTCTTAAAGTTACATCTAAGAGACATATTCTTATTCCATCCAGGAAGATGTTACCAAGTACTTCAGTGAGTTCTTCGATGCAGGGGAATGGAGTCTTGAATTCCAGGGATGCCGCGAGACACACGGCTGGAGCAAAGCGCTACAAGTACCTCAGAAGGCTGTTCCGATTTCGGCAGATGGACTTTGAGTTTGCCGCATGGCAGATGCTCTACCTGTTCACATCCCCACAGAGGGTTTATAGGAACTTCCATTATCGGAAGCAAACAAAGGATCAGTGGGCCAGAGATGACCCTGCTTTCTTGGTCCTCTTAAGTGTCTGGCTCTGTGGTAAGTATGTTAGTTTCCAAGCAGTGCAGTTGAGAAATAAATGAGTATTTTATGTGGAGTATCTTTTTTTAAAAAACATTTCTTAGAGTTTATTTAACTTTTACTTTATGTGCATTGGTATGAAGGTGTCAGATCCCCTGGAACTGGATCTTCAGACAGTTGTGAGCTGCCATGTGGGTGCTGGGGATTGAACCCAGGTCCTCTGGAAGAGCAGTCAGTGCTCTTAACCACTGAGCCATCTCTCCAGCCTCATGTGTAGTATCTTTTGTCATAAAGTATTGTGGTTAGAATTTGGGGGTATTTGAAGCCCCCCCTTGAAACCTTAAAAAGCTGGCAAGAAAGAAACTAATGTTCTTCCTGATGAGGGTGTGACACATAGGCTAGAGTAAACTACTGTGTTGGGACACTGAAAAGTGGGGCAGATGGTTTACTCCATATTGCTGCTGTTTCCTTCTTGAGACAGGGTCTAGATGTAAAGGCCAGGCTGGCACTGAACTCAAGATCCTCTTAACTCAGCCTCGAGTGCTGGCATTACAGGAATATGCCACCACACTTACTGACTTTAAAAACACAAACAAACAAAAACTAATGTGAGCCTATCCCAAACTGTGTGCAAAGGGATGGGAAATTACGTTTCACGATGGGCCAGATCTGTGAGGCTGGGAGATGGTAGTGGTTGTTTTATTTTATTTCTGGCAGGGGGTAAAGAGGGTGTTGGTAGGACTAGGGATAGTAACCAGGGACTTAACCATACCAGGCAAGTGCTCTACACAGAGCTACACCTGTGTTCCCGGTAAGGGTACTGGAAGTACTGATTTGAACTTGAAAAACCACCTTCAAGTTCTCCTTTACATCAAGGAAGCATCCCAGTCAGCTCTAGGGTACTGAAGTATGTAGCTGCTTTTCACATTTAACTGGGTTTTAAAATAAGTTGTGTGCCTTCTGAACAGACTTTGTGTGTCATGTTAAACTTGCCCGTTAATCCAGTTCCTTTACCCGCACTCAAAGGTGGCATTTATTCCTCTGTGAGTTGCATATAATAAATCTTGAGGGTTTTATTTCATTGTCCATATCCCACCACCACATTTTGGGCATATGGATGCCAGGGACTATTTCTTGTACCCTAGAGCCTAGCAGTGACTCTTGTAACTTTTATTTCAGTGTCCACCATAGGATTTGGCTTTGTGCTGGACATGGGATTTTTTGAGACAATAAAGCTGCTCCTTTGGGTTGTATTCATAGATTGTGTAGGTGTTGGCCTTCTGATATCAACTTTGATGTGGTAAGTACCATAAGTTGATTTTGTTATACACTGTTGGGCCTCTGCTTGTTCAGAGGTGCAGTAGCTAATGGAAATTAAGTCCAAATAGAGTAGCTGAAGTGGCCAGATTGGCTGCCAAGATTATTGTAACTTGGTCGATGTCTGTGCTAGATCAGGAAATATTTGAATGGATGCTTATTGTCACTGTAGCAAATCCCAGAATGACTTTCCAAGATAGTATTTATGATTCTGCTTGTGTCTGGTTAGCTGCTTTCTGCATTTGTTAGTGGAGATCACTTCCAGCCACGTGAGTGCTTTGGCAGTGTTGGGACCCATTCACATCTGCAGGGTTATCCTTGGACTTTTCCTTTGACTCTTTGACATTAAGTCATTTGTGTTTGAAATGTTTTTTTTTTTTTTTTTAATGTGGCTCCTTCCTGCTGAGAAGAAAGCACGTTCAGAGGTCTTCAAGGCCCGTGGCCTGCTCTGGCTGGGGTTGATTCAGCAACAGTAGTTTGGTGTTGAGCTTCTCACTTCTGTCACAGAGAATGCTCTTGTGTGGTTGGCTTCCTGGGCAACGGTAGTGGGTGGAAGAAGTGGACTAGGTGGAGGGGGAAGACTGAGGAGGGAACAGAGAAAACCTGGAGGGCCATTTCACTCTCAGACTGAGGTCCACATGCTGTCAGTCGTTTGTTAGTCTCCTTTATAAATGGGAGTTGATTGTTTTCACTAGATGTTGTTAGGGGTGTGGGGTAATAGGCCCTTGGTACCTAGATGAGTTGTTTAGTATATGATAGCTATTACTATTTTAAACAAAATGCCAAGGCTGTAACTGGAGAGCAACCTTTTATTTTCCTTTGTAGCTGTTGGTTTTATGGGTACTGGATAGTTAATGCTATTGTGTATCATTAATCTTAATTTCTAAACCCTGGCCCAAGATTACTACTACTGCTATAAATCAGATACTCATTGTCAAGTGGCTTCTGGGGCAAATATGTGAAGCTTCCAAGAACAGTTTGTTGCGAGTGTTCTACTATGAGTGCGGTGATTCTGGGTGGCCACAGACACCAAGGCAGCCTTGGTTTGTGTCTTCCATAGTTTGTTCAAGTAGAAAAGGACTCGCTGTACTGTTTGTGAGAACATAGGTGTCAGAAACCTGTGAGACACCCCTCCCCCACCAAAAAAAGGAAAAAAACCATCGCAGAAATGCCAACCAACATAAGGCCATGTTTTACGGGAGCTAAGAGACAGTTTATTCCTGGTTCCAGGATGTGCAGGTGCCCAGCCCTAGTTATGTGCAGCATTGCGGTAGGTCTGGGTACAGGTGACGCCAACTGCCTATGAAGAAATGAGACTTAGAAAATAGCCTTTATGAAGCTCAGAAAAAAAATAGGCTTTTATGTGTGGGTTGGAGGGTAGAAGAGAAATGGAGAGCTAGGAGGCTAAGAATGAAGAAAATCAGTTCACATTGTCAAAAATGTCTTCAGCATGGTGGGGAAGGAGTAGAGAAGTAGGGACACAGGGTACAATCACAGGGGCTCAGGGTAGAAGTGGATGTCCAGAACAGTGTGGTGGTAGGATGAAGAGAGAAGAATTTAGAGCTTCCTGTGGTAATGGGATGTGGTGGCTAGGGAGTCAGGGCTTGGGACTGTGTGATAAATGCTGGTGAAGTGTTCTGCTGACCATGCTGGGTCAGGGAACTGGTGGGCTGTGTACTGGAGAAGGTGGTGGTGGCACAAGGTAGATGGAACCTACAGATGGCAGTCAGGCCTGAGATGTGGCCGTCTTGGAGGTGGGAGAGAGCAGCCAGTTAGTTGCCTTAGAATCCTCTAGAAAGGAATGTCTGTCCCGTTTAAGGGGTGCGTGGAGGTGCAGCGGGAGAGTGGTGATTACACAAAAGAACCGAGGAATGAACTGCATGCATACTACCCCAAGTTCCTTTATCATTCATAATTATTTTTAAATTTTAGAATTTATGAAGTTCCGTGTGATAACAATGTATGTATATGATGAGTAATGATCAAATCAAAGTTTAAGAGTTCCCATCCCATTTACAGCTTATTGGTGTTGGGAACCTTTTTAGTCTTCTCTTACAAAACGTCTAGCCCCACTGCTGTGAGCTTCAGAACTCCTTGCTTCTATTTTGATAGCCACAGTTCAACCTCTGTCACCCCTACTTTCTTAGCATCTGGTATCCGTGATTCCATTTCCTGTTACTCTGAGGTCAGGTGGTGCTTTTTCTGTTTGTTTGTTTCTTTTTAAAATTTTTTCTTTCTGGGCTTGTTTCATGGATTTTTGTAAAATTGAACGGCACATATTCTTGGCTAAAACAGTGTTTGGTAAGTTACAGTTTGTACAAGTGAAGCACTATTTTTTTTGGCTTTTGATAAAACTAAGTATAGACTGTTTATCACATTCTGCCATGCTTTCTTCAGTGTGTTTGTCTTGTTGTGCTGTATAAGTTAGGGTCTTACACTATAGCTAGCCCAGAATTTACCATGTATCCCAAGCTGCCTTTAAACTAAAAATTGTCCTATTTTCATCTCCTGTGTGCTGGAACAGCCCGACCCTGTTGTCTGTATTCAATATTAAGACATTAAATTGAATTAAAATACAGTGATGTAGACTCAGCAGTTAAAGACACTTGCCCAGTTTAATCCCCAGGATTCACGTGAAGAACTCCAGAAAGTTGTTCTTGGACTTCATGCTACTATGGCACCTCCTCCCCCCACTCATAAAATGTTGTGTAACATTTTATTCTTTTGGCGGGGGCTGCCACCCAGCTCCCAAGTAAATCACACACAGAGGCTTATTATTAGTTATGAATGCCCAGCCTTAGCTTCTCTCATTGCTAGCCAGCTTTTCTTAACTTATTAACCTGTCTACCTTTTGCCTCTGGGCTTTTATCTTTCTCTTTCTGTATACCTTTCTTTACTACTTTCTCAGTGGCTTGCTGTGTACCTGGGTGTCCTGGCTGGCCCCTGATGTCCTCCTCTTCTTGTTCTTTTGCACCTTGTTCTCCTTTTATACTCTGCCAGCTAGCCCTGCCATCCTTGCTTCTGCCTTGCCATTGGACGTTCATCTCTTTATCAGGTGTTTTAGACAGGCAAAGAATCACAGCTTCACAGTTTATCAAATCCAGCATAAACAAAACACACCTGAAAATATTCCCCAACAATAAATGTACGTTATAATTAAAAACTCATATTTAAAACCTATTAACGTAAAAAAGGACATGTTCACAGATGTTTATAGAATAGTCCTTTTCATTGAGGATCTGAACACGATAGTTTTTGGTAGGCCAGTCTGTAGAACAGCTGTAGAAGCACGTGTCCATACTGTTCTCATGGTACTGCGAGTCAGCCCCTTTCCCGTCTCCTCCTGTTTCCCTCACTTTTAATGGTAAAGGCAGATGGTGTGAGTCTTGGCCCTGGGTTTTTTGTTGAGTTGGTTGTTTTGGATGTCATGTTTCTGGTGATGTCATTTAGGCCCATGGCTTTCAGTATCATCCACACACTACCTTAGACCTTTCCTTTGAACTGCTGGCATTAAATACATCTTAACTCATGTTGGTAATTAAGCTAATCACAAACCTTGTCCTCCCCTTCATTCTCAGAACTACTTTTGGCACCACCAACCGTCCTTGGCTGATAGCACTGCTGTCTTCCTACTTGCTCAGGGCAAGACTGTTGTGACTTTCAGGCTTCACCTTCAACTAATGTTGCACACCTCATCACCTTCACTGTTAGGTGACTCAAGTGACAGGCTATTGTCCTCTCATCTGTGGAGTCTGCTCTCAATTGGCCATCAAGAAGACCCTATCAAAACATTTCTGACATGTATCTTGGCCCTGGCTTCTACCATGAGTAAAAGATTGAAAAGTCACAAAGTAGCCACAGGCTCCTGAAGAGCTGACTGCATTTCCTCGACTAGCTGCCTGCTCTAGTCCTTCCTTCTTACAGGCACATACAGGTCTTCTGTGTGCCTGCACCGTCAGAGCCTTGCTTCCTTACCTCAGTGTTGAGCTTTGCACCTCTGCCATTCTCCATAGCACCACGCAGGCTTCTCCCACTAGAGAGCGGCACTGCCCGTCTCATTACTCCATCTCTAGAACTTTGGTAACGTGGGACCCAGAAAGTGGTTGGTGCCGAGAACTAGTACATTGTGTAAGAAGTTCTCATTTTGCTGCTCAGGTTCATCTCCAACAAGTATCTAGTGAAGCGGCAGAGCAGAGACTACGACGTGGAGTGGGGGTACGCCTTTGATGTGCACCTGAATGCATTTTATCCACTCCTGGTCATTCTGCATTTTATCCAGCTCTTTTTCATCAACCGTAAGTATTTTTCTCAAATGTTCTCAACGTTCTTACTGTGTGAAGAGACTCACTATATGCATTTTTTTTTTCTGGCAGATGTTATCCTTACAGATACATTTATTGGATACTTAGTTGGAAATACTTTATGGTTGATTGCTGTTGGCTATTATATCTATGTGACCTTCCTGGGATACAGTGGTAAGTTTCGGTGGTTTAAGAGTGTAACAGGAGAGAGCATAGACGTTAGCAGTGGAGTTACAGGGACCTGTCAGACTCCATATGACCTTCACAATTTCACAAGTATACTCACCTTATAGCTTGCCCACTGTCCACAAGCAGAGTGTCGTGTAACACTTGTTACAACTCAAATTCCAAGTTACAAGTGGAAGTCCCTGACCATTTTCTTTCCTGGTGTGGATTCAGGCTCCATGTATTAACCATGGGCTAGAGTAGAAAAGGCATGGGCTCATGGTTACAGACCTTCAGTTCTGTGGATGATTCTGGGATCTGCTGATCCCAGACCATATTTGCAAACTCATTGCTAAGTCTTCTCCATTACTTTTCCTAATGTGAATGAAGAATACTCTTAGGCTGGGAATGTACACATTGTAAAGGTCCTATGTTCAACTCCCAAAATCCCATTGCTAAAGTCTAGAAATCTTAAGATTGATCTCACAGAGCCACCCACAGTGTAGTTCCACTTCTTTGCTCTTTGGATGACTGGGACCTTAGGATAAATATAAACGGCTTTGTTCCTCACCCGATTACCAGTTTCCCAGGGATCACTTAATCTTCCACTTGCCTTGTTTGGGGTATTAGGGTTTTTCTAGTGAATTTTCACATTATCTTGAAAGTATTGTAATCCATGGCACTGAAGCACTGGGTCCCTTAGTGCCTTCTTACAGCTGTTGAGTATGCAGTGTCTAAGAACTGCCTGGGTCAGTGTACAAGGTTGCTCATAACTGTTTGAGATCTGTGCCAGCATGCATGCAGGCATAATACTATATATACGTGTGTGTATACATATATGTTTATAAATACAAATATGAGATAAATCTTTGTGTTTATACAGTAGAGTGCTTTTGTTCCCCAAATGTTGAATCATTGATTACGTCTCAATCTGAGGTGTGTTGATTTTGCAGTGGAAATACTCCAATGCCTAAAAGTGGTTTTGTTCCATGTGCTATCAGTCTGTGTATGAAAATGACATAGTGAGATCCATTACTTTACATGCTTAGACTCCTAGGGCATCTGTCTAGATCAGCAGTTCTCATGGGTTATGACCTCTGTGGGGGGGTCTCATCAGATATCCTCCATATCAGATATTTATGATTCATAACAGTAGCAAAATTAGTTAATAAAGTAGCAATGAAGTAATTTTATGGTTGGGAGTCACCACACATGAGGAACTGTATTAAAGGGCTGCAGCATTAGGAAGGTCCCTCTGCTCAGATATATCTGTAGTTCTGCAATCAGCATCATGGTCCTATGCAGTGTGCTCCTTCTTTGGCCCTGGGTGTTGAAGAGCTTTTCTTTGAGTATGTTCATCTGCCACTCCTATCCCATTTCTTTTCCAGCACTGCCGTTTTTGAAAAAGACAGTGATCCTGCTCTATCCATTTGCACCTCTCGTTGTGCTGTATGGACTGTCGCTGGCACTGGGGTGGAACTTTACCCACATGCTGTGTTCCTTCTACAAATACAGAGTGAAATGAAGGGGACGACAGCATTGCAGCTGAACTGTCTGGTGTTGGAGAAGGGATCTGTTCTTGTAAAGTCTGTAAATTATCTTTGTAGATATCTTAAAGATGTAAAGTTTACAAATCTGAGGTGATACTAACACTATTGTCCAGACCATTCCTGAAAACTAATTAAATGTACATTTCTAATATTTTTAAACTAAAGGATGTAATTGTTTAATTATTTAACCTGAAGTTATATATAAAATATCAAGGGCATAAGTAAGGGGTAGATGTCGCACACTATCTTGTTGCTGGCAAGATGTACAAACTTACCTCTGCCTGCAGTGTGGCTCACACAGGAGCCCCTGTCATTTGAAAACTGTCTGTGTATATAAGCAGTGAATACCTGTATAGATGACAGCCACTGTCTTAGCAGGATGGCATGTTTCCCTTTTAAAGATTCAAGAGGAACCAGCAACTAGTTGAAAAACAGGTTAAGTAAACACCATAGTAATAACACTTAAAAAATTCTATCGGTTCATTCGGTTTGAGCCATTTTTATTAGAAGGAATCTTGATTCAACATGGCTTTTCAAACTTCTTTATTTCAAATACACATGGACAGTTATAGCACAGAGACGGTTATGGAAGGCACAGTCAACAGGACATTAGGTTTCAATTATAGCAGCGAACTTGAAAATAAATAATCTGCCTTTAAAAATCCAACAGGTACCTCAAATATTACTGCATCTATATTAACTGTTCAACCCATGAAGACACTGAGCAAAGTATGTACAATACATTTAAGGAGGAGAAGGGGGAAAAAACCTGGTACAACCTTGCAGATTCCCTGGGCTGCTCTGAGAAACATCCCCCAATGCAAAGACAGCCTTTCTGGAAGAGGTGTTCCAGCTGAGCGGTTTTCCCTCCACAGGGGAAACATGACTGAGACTTAGTGAACTCTACACTGGGAAGACTCTGCTGGCAGTACTCCGGACAGTACTCTCCCAGCAGCCCTTTGTATGGCTCAGGCATTGCATCTTCAGGAAGTTTTACACCAAGCTAGAGCAAACACAGCATTTCCAATAAAGACTGGAATGCTAAGCAAGCTAAAGGAACCCCATGCTTTCATTCTGGGACCAAGTGCTAATTACCAGTTCAGCTGTACTAGGAGCAGCTGCAGGAAGCAGCCTCCTTAGCATCCGTAAGTGTTTAGCTGTCCCCACAACGAACAAGCCTGTTCAGAGCAGTTGGACCCCCCTGCACATATTCTACCATGCTCATCCTGGGTGTGGCTCCCACACATGCTTCCCCCTCCCTCGAACTCAGGTTACTGATACTGTACACACAGGGTCACATGCTGTCTGTTCTCGCAGGAGCCCTTTAGGTAGTGTAAAAACTGGGAAAGGGAACATTTCAGAAACAAGGCTTCATTTAGCTAGTGATGGTACAGGGGCATGGGTACCAAAATCCTTGGTTTTTGTTTTTTTGTCTTTGTAAAAGACTGGTCATCTTTTTAGCATTGAATGTTCACATGCATTAAATTGAGCATATTTAGCATTGCATATATCTGTTAAGATTAATCATTTAAATCCTCATAACTATCAAAGTTTAGATTTTACAAGCTATAAATGTTGCTACATAGCTTGAGAATGCCCTTTTCTACAAAAGGACTGAGCTGGGACTTAAGATCCCTTACCATATGAAAATGATGACAGCACAGGGCTGTGAGACCCGACAGTGCTTAACCTCTAAACTCCTTTCCTTCAGTTCTGTTGGTTTTCCTTCAAGGCTCTGGCAGTATGGTAAAATAAATAAATAAAAAGCACAAGGGAGTGCACCAAAATAAAAAAAAAAACTTCGTTAGCAATTAATGGCTTGGAATCAGAGGGATTTTGGAAAGCATCTAAATACAAAACCTTGGTACATACAGGACTTGCGCTGTGCTAGCAAGCTATTGAACTAAATGGCTTTAAAGAATTACACTTCTCTTAGCCTAAGCGCTAGCAGGTATGTTCAGCCTGTGGCCCAGATTGCAATGAATGGCACAGTACAAAACTGTAAACTTAAAGCTGTTTAACATTTCTTTTTTGTTTGTGTAACTGAACTGTGTGGCTCTCGAGTGTGTCCTCTGTAGATGACAGTGCCATGCCGCTGTCAGAAGGGCAGACACGCCTGTGAGTCAACAAAGGCAGGAGTTCTTTCCTCTCTTCAATCTGATGGAAAATACCACGGTTCATCATTCTTTCAAGTACATCCAACAGGCCCTTAAGTCGGTGTAATCTAGCCTCATCTACCCCACACCTAGTCTCATCCTAGCAGCTGTTTTACAGAACACAGATGGTACAAAACTCTACCTTGTAATGGAGATGAGGGTCTCTGTCATAGAACATTCTAGCTTGAGACCCAGGAATGAGACTTGCTAGGAATGAGTTTATTCTGGATGTCAATCAAAACAAAATGTCAACAAGCTGGGCATGGTGACTCACATCAGCACTGGCGAGGCAGCACTGGGCAGATAGAAGTTCAAGATCACCCTGGGGTGCAAGGTGAGACCCTGTCCTTAAATTTAAAGAAAAAAACAGCAATTCAGGCAGTGGTGGCACACACCTTTAAACCCAGTACTCGGGAAGCAGAGGCAGGAGGATCTCTGAGTTCAAGGCCAGCCTGGTCTACAAGAGCTAGTTGCAGGTCAGGCTCCAAAGCTATAGAGAAACCCTGTCTCGAAAAAACAAAAATTAAAAAAAATAAAAAGTAACCTGCAAGCAATCAAATATGAAGCCTTCTCAGAACTGTTTTAAATTCTTTTTCTATTGCTTGTTACAAACCCCACATCTGGCCACTTACAGCACCACCCATGTATTACACCTCACCGCTCCGCAGCTCAGAAGTCTGGCTTACCCGAGCTGTCTGTGTAGCGCTCCCCTTGCAAAGCTGTGGTGAAGGCGCTTGCCAGGCTGGCCTCCCACCTGACAACGTCCATCTCCAAGCCTGGGGTGCGTGTGGAGGTGAAGCTGTCCTGGGGCACAAGGACTACAGCTCCTACTTCCTCAGCCAGTCATCTGCAGACCTTTTGGGAGGCCCCTTCCACTTAGGCCAGCGATGGTGTTTCAGAGTTCTGTTGCTGCTTTTGTCTCTCCTTCCTACCAGCCTGACATGGCTCACAAGATTACACTGGTCACCCACAGATGTCTCCCTTCAGCTAAGTAACAAGACATGCCCCTGGATCATGGTCACAGTTCTCACCACACTGAGCCGGGGAGGATGTGACAGGAGGGTGCATTCTTAGAATCCTTCATACCACAAATGCACACTATTAACTGGGATAACCTGAACATACTCCTTCCACACAGCCAGGCTCTTCACTGGGGGATAGTACTGTTGAGAACTCTGTCATTATGAAAGACTAAAACAACCCTAGTCTGCTGCTTTCCTGACAGCTTTTTGAAACAAGCACACCTGATCTTTTACATGAAACCAATGATTTCAAAAACCACAGAAAACCTTTCTTCAAACACACCCTAATGGATGCACACACGTACACATCTAGCCTACCCATCTGCATTCACTCTTTCTCAACGCTTTTTAATCAAACATACCTCTTGAGGGTACCGATACAATGCATGCTGGGAAGAATGCTGACAGTCACATACACCCAGGCCATCTTGGCCTTCTCACTGAAATACACACCTTTACCTGCACTATGATGAACCCACAGGTCTGCTGTCAATCACAGCAGCGGGATGCATCACTCCTTTCTAGAATGTTCATATTTACACTTGACACTCCCACAGTGATGACAATGTCCCATATTTCTTAGATCCACTATGGTGGCTGCTGGTCACATGTGCCCACTGAGCTTGTGGGCACAGAACTTGGTTTTTCATTTTAATAGCTACTGTGTGCTCTGTGGCCTCTGTAGCGGCTAGGGCTACTCTAGAAATACACACCAGATGCCAACCACAGCCTATTCTGTAGATATAATTCATATTGCATTTGGCACTTTTTCCATTCACTATTCAGGGGAAAGTGGGTTGGTGGCCTCTGAGGTGTAATGTGTACACCTTGCAGTTCTAGGCACTCTGGCTTCCCCTCCTGAGCTTCCCCCTCGCCAACCTCCAAGGGCTCCCACTAACACTTCTGGCTTGGGGAAAGCACATCTGCTTCGATTGTCTAGGGCTGGCTGTCCTGGGCAGAAAGGAGGGTCAGGGAAGCACCTGCTGTAGTGGAAGACAGGAGGAGAGCTGGCCTCCAGAGCATGGAGTGTGCCAGAGAACACACACCACAAAAATTAGACAATGAGTGTGTGTGTGTGTGCCCATGCATGGCAAGGATGGCAAGCAAACACAGCTAAGAGAAAAAGGACTCACCCAGATGCCAATAGAGCCTGCCAAGGCGCACGCATGTTCTAAGCACTGGGAACAAGCTCGCAGGGAAAAAGGAGAGGTTCCCTGGGTGAAGGAAAAGACTTGGCTATTGATCCCTAGGTAGCAGGAGCCATGAGTGGGGTCTGAGCAAGAGGATGTGCACGAAGACCCTTGCGGCGGCCATTCAAATGGGGGCAGGTGTTGCGTTTGTCTCCTACTCGATTATCAAAGCACAGCCTCCCTTAAAGTCACAACCATTGAGAAACCAGAGCCTTTAGGGGGCCTCCCTGCACCCATCTGCCTGGTCTCACCATCTGTGACCCTGCTGCATTAGCCGTAATTTAGTGTGTGGATAGTGCTCAAATTTTAAAATGAAAAGGTGCCTCTATTCAAAGGAATTTGCTTGTGTCTTAGGAAACAGGCTTAGGAAACCAGAGAAGAAAATAAAAAGTAGGAAATGAGAGGGGAATTTACAAAATCCCAAGAAAAACTTCAGTTGGGCCTTGACATACAGCACAGTAGTACTTACCTACATGTTCCTAGCCAGAACACGGCATGCAAAATCGCCGCTTAGCGCTGTGTGTCCCATACACTAGGCAACTAAGGAAGCTCCAGGCTGGAGGCCACCAGCTAGGACCTCCCAGAGTTCCAGACCTTTACCACATCTGCTGGACATCTGCAGCCCCTGAATCACCGACACAGACCGGCCACACTGCTTAGCCTTCCTAACTAAGTAAAGCACTTCCACAAACTAGTATACGTGGGACTACAAGGGCAGGAGGCATAAGCACTCTGTGGACACAGTGTTTACTTCCAATTTCATGGTACAGCAGAGCCAATCACTCTGTGGAAACACACAAGCACTACAGTGACTTTCACCAGAGCCCCACAGTACAGTTCCAGTTTGTAAATTGTACCCATTATGATTCACGTAACAACATCACCTAGAAAACATGATCTGAACTCCAAACCTAACACAGGTATAAAAGGACCAGTGAGGAAAGGGATGATGTGTCAAACTAGTGATTAAAGACAGATTAGAAAGAAGAGTCTCATCTCCCACGCAAGGGGAGACCTGAAAGACTCTGTGTGTGGAGACTCGGACAGGGGCCTCCCACCTGGACACTGGAGATACCACACTGGTTTGCTGTGGCTACACACCATACACAGTACAGGAAAATAACCCTCAAGAGGACACTGGTCTTTTAAAATCTTGGCTTTAAAGAATGACAAATGCCTCTGAAAATGTTTTGTTCAGAACTGCTGTGATTATAAAAGCACTTCAAGTTAAGAAACCCATCTGGGACCAGTCTGGAATGGCAGTGCACTGGAAAAAATGGTATTGATCTGCAATGTCTGCATCTCTAAAGAAAAATATAGAAAGAACTTAAAAAAGCCAGGGAACTGCTTCTTCAAAAAAAGGTATTGATTCAAAAATTTACTGCACAAAAATATGTACTTCTTAAGTGTTTCTAATAAATTAACTCCATAACATCTTTATGTATATTTATATATTTATATATATATATATATAATCCCTGATCGTCTATAAAAGAGGGTCTATAATAGTAAAATAAATCAACTTCAAAAGTACCCCCTCCACAAAATGTATTTAACATTAGTTTTCTCAAATTTTAAGGAATGTAACAATATGTACAACTCTTATGTATTAGTATAATACCAAAAAAGCCCCAGTCGCATTAACAGGCTGTCAGAATTGTAAAACGTTTGTGTCAAGTTCAAATTGGAGGACAGCTTAGTTTCAAATGAATGCAGTTATCCATGGGAACAGCCCCTGTCTGAGTGGAAATGACAATCATCCTATCTACAGTAGGCTTCACGAGAGGTAGTGTTCGAGTCCAAACAGAAAAGGACGTGCTAACTATCTTTAATCGACAGAGTCATGGAAAGGATGTGTTGGTTTCTTAGAAGATCAATTGGCGACTTTTTTAATATGAATCTGAAACACAAAATAATGAAAGATTTGATAAAGCAGTTAATTCGCAATTCCCAGAAGGCTTCAAATGCAACAACAACAACAAAAAGCATCAACTAAGTAGCATCATAGATTGCATATATTCTTACCTCATTAAGAATGGCCCAAACAGCAGAATTGTGAATAACTGAAAGTCGAAAGGCTGAAATAGGATTTAGACTAGGGTCCACGATTCCCTCTGCAACACCATACTCAAATTTTCCTTCAAAACAGAAAGTAATTGTTAAAGACCTACTGGAGAGTCAGACATGAGCATAAAGCACCACCAAAGGCAAAATATTTCTAGATATCTTTAGACAGGAAATAAACAAGTTAAACCCACTGATCTGCTTTTATTCAGCTTTCAAAGTCCCATGAACTGATGTACTCTTGAAGACCTTAGAGGCAGCCTATTTTAAAGCAGGGGTACACTTCTGCCCACTGTAAACAAATAAGCATGGTGAAGACATGTATGTTTTTACATCAACAGTATATAACCTACAGGATGTCAGCAAGTTGACACTCTACTCAAACCTTTCCTGACCAAATCCATTTTGTAACAGCAATCAGTTGCTGCCCCGAAGGTCAAATTGGTCATAAAGAGCTTCACCATTTCAAGTACTCTGAGGCTGGGCTAGGGCAGAAGCTCTGTCCATGTATATCTTCCCAAGACTCCACTGAGAAGAAACTTCGACGTGCTGCCTGCTCTATATAATTCCCATACACAACTCCATTGAAATGAGAGACTAATACATCTGATAAGTTGTTACTATTCAGAATATATACAGAAAACAAAACAAAAAATCACCAAAACCCAAATAATTCAATTAATGGCAAGTAAATTTGATGGAGTAATTGTTCAACAATCGACCAATAAGTACATAAAAAACGTTCAACCCAATATTCCTTAGCCACCAGGAAAACATAAAACTACAGTAAGGGGACCGAGAGAGGACTCAGTGGTTAAGAACACTTTTTGCTCTGGCAGAGTTCCTGGATTCAATTTCCAGTACTCACAGGATGACTCACAAACATCCATAATTCTAATCCCAGAGGAACCAATGCTCTCCTCTGACTTCCACGGGTACCATGTATGCACATGGTACATATACATACATGAAAGAAAACACTCATATACATACAAAAGATACATACAAAAGGAAACATAAATCTTTAAAGGAGTTGCCGGATGATGGTGGCACACACCTTTAATCTGAGAACTCAGGAAGCAGAGGCAGGTAGAGCTCTGAATTTGAGGCCAGCTTGGTCTACAGAGTAAGTTCCAGGACAGTCAGGGCTATCCTGTCTCAAAACACAAAAACAAAACCAAAAAAACAACCAAAAAAATCTTTAAAAGAAAAATTTTGAACAACACTGGAAGTCCATCTCACCCCAGTCACAAAGGCTATCATCAAGAAAACAATTCTGCACAGGATGCTGGGGAGAAGGGAGCCCTAAATATTGGTGAAGTAATATAAGTAGGTGCAACTATATAAGCGGAATTATCTGTATAAGAGAAGAATTACTATATAAGCCTTCTGGGCACATACTCATAAGAATCTAAATATACAACAGAGACACCCAAAGATATATATTGCATTCTTCTTTTATATACAGGATCTATATTTAAAATAAGACACAAATATAGAAAACTCTACTTGGGACGAGCAATGGGACCAGTGGAAGGCAGAAAGAGGCAGTAATGGAGTCAAAGTCAAAGGACATTAGACACATGTCTGAATATATCATAACAACACCCGTTATTTGGGTCAGTGACACCTCACTCAGAGGATGAAGGCACTTGTTACCAAGCCTAATAAACCGAGTTCAAGCCCTGAAACTCACAGGATGGAGAAAGCTGACTTCCGCAAGATTTCCTGTGACCTCCACAAACACTGGCTTCGGTGCATGTGTGCACATACACAAACATAAATATGTGTAATTAAAAATGAGACTCATCTTCTACAAAGAAGGCAAGCAGAAAAGGCCCTCTACAGAAAGAAGCGAGACCTTTCACAGAAGGCAATGTGTCCCATGTCTATCATCTCTTGCTATAAGGATAATGTCCTTAAAAATAAAAAATGATGTAAGGAAAATGACAATGAAAGAAGGAAGGGAGGAAGGAAGAAGAGAGGGAGGGAAGAAGAAAGGGAGGGAAGAAGAAAGGGAGGGAAGGGAAAGAGGGAGAGAGGGAAGGAGGTAGGGAGGGAGGGAGGGAGGGAGGGAGGGAGGGAGGGAGGAAAAAGACAAAGTTCTCTAAGCCAGAGGGTAACAAACTTTTCAATGAAGGTCATTCTTTGTGGGTCACAAGGACAAGTGAAGATGCTAAACAGAGAAGATCTGCCTCATTTTTATGGATGAAATTCAATATACATAAATTAATGTATGTATTCTGGATTGTGGACATGCTGTGGGGATGAATGCAATTCCTTATTCTTGGGCAGCATTCCACTTAAACAAGAAGTTCAGAGTTAGTTTTTCCCTCCCCATTGGAACTCACTGCAAATGTCTGTCATGGCTGACCTATTGGGTGATAGATATTTTCTGGCCTTCATCCTCGAAACATCCCTTAGACAGCCCAGGTCACACCAAGCACCATTATCAATCCACAAACATGTCACGTTTGTGTTTGTGTTTGTATGGATGTGCAAACCACAGTATGTGTATGAAAACAACTTTTAGGAGTTGGTTCTCTCCTTCCACCGTGTGGGTCTAGAGAATTGAACATAAGTCATCAGGCTTGGCGGCAAGTGCCCTTCCCTTACCAACTGAGCTACATCACAGGGCCACACACATATGATTTCAGTAGGGCATACTCATCAGCTGGAGGTTATTTACATATTTATTCTACTAAGCTTTTTGCCTTGATATTCACTTCCCACCATATTATTACACAGTAGATGAATCACTTCCAGTTAGAGGAAGAAGTCTCTCATGCAGCTAATTTGATTCTGAAATAAAGCAATTCTTTATTTGCATTGAAGCATCTCCAAATCTCTGCTGCCACTGTACTTCTGGCTTGGAAGGAGTATCCCCTCTCCCTCTCTGTACATGTCTTTTCAAGAAGCTGATTATACTATTTGCTGCTTATTTTCCTAAAGAAATGAGCTTAGGTATCATATTAGCTTAAAAGAGTCCTGAGTTTCCCCAGTCGGCCATCAGCAATAACTATGCCTATAACACCTACCACTATTGTCCAGAGTCAACTATGAAACTTCCCTGAAGCAACTTTTTCTTTTCTCCTTTTCCTCTTCTTTCTTTTCCCCCTCCTTTCTTCCTTCCTTCTTTTCTTCCTTTCCCTCAGAGTTCAAGTCAGTAAGTATTAGATTAAATAGATAAGTATGAGATGATAGGAGGAGAAAATTGGAGGAGGAATGTGCCATACAACCAAAACTTAGGAGGGCAAGCTGAACATGCCAAAGGCATTCCTGTCCATCATGTAAATCTTCTGAGCAAATGTTCCACATCCGTAACTGAGCATGCTCAAGACTACTCCTAAACTGTGCATGCTCAGGAATGGGCTAATCTGTACCACAGAATCCCATACACCGAAAGGGACGCCAGAGGTCCCTGGACATGGCCCTATTCCTTCCACACACTGGTCTGTGGTCCTTTCCAAGGTTCTGCTTCTCTACCAAAGGCTCTTCTGCTCTTTAACCCACTGAAATAAATCTAGCATCTCTTTCCTATGACCACAGCACAGGAAACTCTTCATACCCACTCCAAACCACACCCAGCAGGGGTTCAGTGATTGCCTGTAGGCCAGCTGCTCCTTTCAGCCATGCTTTTGGAATTAAGTAGCAACAAGTCTGAGAAAATTCTGGCCGCAGACAGGCTATTTTCTTGGTTTTCCCAATTAGACACCTAGCTGAACCCTGATTCTATCTACTCTCCCTAACACCCTCCAAGGCTTCCCCGGCTGCTGCTGTCAGGCAGACAGCATCACAACATAGAAGGCACACCCTGAAGGGAGGACAGAAAGACACAGGGAAGGTGAACTCGTTGCCACTGAGATACAGCACCACATTGGTAACTGAGAAAGCTGACAAGCCAGGGAACCCACCCGGGATTTGAAACCATCAGGTCAACGGAATAGAAGGAACAATCTGAGCACACTGGTGACTGTCTATAATTGCCAAGCAGCTTAAAATGTAAGACAAGAATTTGAAATGACTTTAGGAGTCAGTTCAGGAAATAAGGGGCGTGTTACTAAGGAGACATTACCTATTCTGAAATAGCCATCTTCTAATCGTTTATCTTTGGTTTCTTTGCTGATTTCCAAATTGTCGCTCTAAAATAAAATAAAAGCAGCAATTATGGGTAATTAGGCCTGTTTAAAACAAATTTAACTTTGTATATAAAAGTTGCTTTTGTGGCAGAGTTATGAAAGAAAATGGCATCTCAGTTGAGAATTCTGAAAATTTGTTAGTAAAACTTTAACCACTCTCCCAGCCTGCAAGTATACCAATGGTTAGAAAATGAAGACTGCATGTTAACTTGAATAAAATCTAGGCATTTCTTACAGACCAGTGAATTAACCATGCCCCATCAGGCACTCAGATATTCAGTTGGCATCATGGGGCTCAAAATATACAAAGTAAACAACTGTGGTAAAAATATGGACCCTTTTCCTAATATAAACAACCATATTATTTTTCCAGGAGAAAGCAAAATGAAGAGTATTGATGAAACAAATGGGGACATTAATATCAGGTATTCAACATTTTAAAAAACCTAGTAATACCACCCACCATTGAAGTCTTACATCTCACGAGAATTTTTGTTAGCCTCATAAATAAGAACAACCTCTATGTATCCATTGTGACAACTGGCTTTGTCAACTTGGCACAACTAGAGATGAGCAGAAAGAAAGCCTCAGTGAGGGGCTATCTACACTGGTCTGGCCTGTGAGCATATCTATAGGAAGTCATCTTAATTGGTTTGGGAAGACCCAGCCCACGGGGGGCAGAACCATTCCCTAGGCAGAGGTTCCTGAACCATGTGAGAGAGGAGAAACTGAGCTGAGCACAAACAAGCACTCACTGCTCTCTGCTCTTGACTGTGGATTTGATGTAACTTGATATTTAGAATTCCTGCCTGACTTCCCCACAATGACGACCTATAATCTGGAATTGTAAGCTAAAATTAGCCTCTCTCTTCCCTAAATTGCTTTCTGTCAGGGCATTTTTAGCACAGTAACAAAAATGAGACTAGACCATCAGGAGTAGCAGCAGCCATACCTTAAGAGGCAGAACCTCCACGGTTGTGTTGAGCAGGATGTCTCCTGGGTGTTCCTGATTGCCACTATGGAACAAATAACTAGAAACACATACCAAAGAATGAAAACATGTGTTAGACTTCGGTGTACAAGATTCAAGAACACATCCTCACCCCAGAGTGAGCTCAGGATAACCTCACCAGAACCTGCAACCACCTCGCTGACTCAAAAGTGCTGTGGAAAATTTAAGACTGAAGGACATAGCCCCAAGCAGTGTTATCCCTGCCAGAAGCCCCCTTCCTTGCTGCTTAACATTCAATAAACACAAAGTGACCACAGCCTGACCTGTTTGCAACATTTTCCACACAAATACAACACTTTATCACAGTGCAGTATACTCAGCTGTATGAAGTTAATTTATAACCAAAACTTTTGTAACTCACCACCCCTTTTCAGCCTACTGTACACCAAGCACACAAAAGGGAGCATATTCCAAGCAGAAGGTCTGGATTCTAAGACAAAACAGAATTCCACTGTCACTGACCTTTCTACATTGACTGGTTTGTCGAATTTGAACAAGATGTAGTCTCCAGCTGTGGGGGTGATGGCCCAGAAGAAGTCCTCGCCCATGTAGGTCTTCTCCAATGTATGTCCTTGGTACACCTTCATGGAAGTGGAGACCTCTGCGGGTGGGTTCACATGGATCTTGAGAAGCAATGGTTTCATATAATCTTTATCCTAGGAGGACATGTGTGTGTCGTTATGTAACACGGCTCAGCTACACACGAGACAGCAACCTGGACAGCTAGGAAAGGCTATGTTAAATCACCAACCGTGAGTTTCTGAATTTTCCCGGACAGTGAGGAATGCAGACCCACGTGCTGGAAGAGGGACGGTCGGAAGCGGATTCGTAGATTTGCCTTCTGTCTGTCACAATGTTTCTAGACATTTAAAAGAATCTGGTTTTATTATTCAATAATAAAGTGCAAGGCAGACACTGAAGAGCCCCGTGAGCTGGCAAATGGCATCACTGCTATTAACACGTTCAGGTGTACTGGGGTCGGAGACTGTCTCAAAAAGAATTTAAGGGGAAAAAAGTAAAAGACAATAGGCAGAACAGAAAGAAAACAGCACACCCTTCACAAGTCGGTCTGCTGTCTATCGATAGCCGATACTAACAGGCTAGCAAGCCTCAAGACCCCACCAGTGTTTCTAAGCCATACACAGAGGAGTCAATGCTTAGAAACAGGGAGGTTGAGGGATTTTCTAGTACTAAAAAGTGCATTATATATGCACACACATACATTGCCATGACTGAAGACTGAAACCTTTATGAATGCTGTTTAAAGCACTCTATCATTGTATTCCTCCTCCACCCCATGCACACACCTTTCTAACACTGGAACTTAGAATTGGCTTCAGAATGAAGCCGAGCACATGAAGAGCAGAGAAAACAGTTTCCCTGCCATGGCCTTATTTAACTTGTCACCAACATCTACTTCACTCAAAGTTATTTGCATAAAGGAAACATAGAGAAGAAACTTCCAGGCACTGTAGGACATGCCTGTAATCCAGGTACTCAGGCAGCTGAGGTAGAAGGATCTTCAACATGGGGCTACATAGTGAGATCCTATCTTGAAAAGAAAAGAAAAATTCTCCCCTGGACAGCATGGAAAAATTAACTCACGGCATCTTTTTCAGGGTTGCAGACTTTCACCCAGAGAATGTGGTCCAAGAGCCAGTCAATGGGTTTCTCCTTATAAAACATAAAGATGAACTCCACAATCAGAGTAAGGTCTGGCGCTTGAAACATTTTTCCTGAAAAGACATTCCCAGTCAACAGCTGTCACAAAGAACCAATCTCCGAGATGCCTGCAGAAGTGACTTCTATGCACTAAATACATTGAGGTTTTCCTCTCATCATCAAGGACAGTATCACTTTAGCTAAAATTCTCTGGACTTGTCACTGTGTAGAAACAGAAGTCCCCGACTCCTACTGTTAACAACAATTTAACACACAGTGTTGCTAAAGGGTTCATAATCTGATGTCAGATTATTTTTTTTCCTATCTTAGTAAGACTGTTCCAATAAATAAAGGAATTTGAGAGATTTACATTTTAAAAAAGTATGTGGGCCTGGGCATAGAGCTCAGGGATAGAGCACTGCCTAGCACATGCATGAGGGAAAGAGGGAGAGACCTAAATCAATATATACAAAAAGATGAGACAGAGCAGGAGCAGGGGCGAAAGGGCAGGAGGAGTTGGTGAGGAAAGGCTAACTACTTCTGTTGTCGCTGAGACTTTGATAACCTTTTATTTTCTGCGTCTTAAAACAAGTTTCAAGTTAAATGACAAGGTCAGAGACCAAGCCTTCACTGTTTAAAGGGTTGGCTTGAACCCAAGGTCTCATTCATACTCGGCAAGAGGTCTACCACTAAGCTGCACCCCGGTCCTTGCATTCTTCAGTCAAATTTCACTATGCTGCCCAGCCTGGCCTTAGATTTGAGATCCCCCTGTGACAGACTCTCAAATGCAGGGATAGCAAGTGTTTCAGATGTTCACCATCACGCCTGGCTGGAGAGGTTGTTTTTAAACCCTGTAAATTTCCTTCATCCATCCAACTTCAAACATTCTTTCTCACTGGCTATTTTAGGGACACTATTCCCCAAAGGCATTAAAATAAGCCCCCCAAATAGTTCATGAAAGAAAGAAGTGACCAAAAAGTAATCAGTGAACAAGGGCTGCATGTTACAGTCCCCCTAAGCAGTGCCATGCTTTGGGGATGAACCCCAGTCATAAGCACAAAGGAAATGGAATACGTTCCCAGCACCATGGTAGCCACTGTGGAGCTCTCTAGAGGACATGCTAACCTTAGACTCAGAGTCTACATGAGTTTATGTGCATCTTTTGGCATACGGAGATTTACCAAAGTTTAATTTTCTCAACACCAATCAATTTCTCTGAAAAAAAAAAAAAGGATAACTTTTTCTGGTTAAAAAAAAAAAGCAACTGGTTTAAGATTCTGAGACTCGGCTGTTTTATAACAAAGATGAATCAAGTACTTTTCTTACCAATGAAGCCAAGCTGAGAAAACTCTAGAATCATCCATTCTTCAGAAGAGAGTTGAAGTGCAAAATTTTTTATAGTATTAAAATAGTTTTGTTTCACAATAATATCATCTTCAAGCTAGAAAAAATTGAACAATCATATTTAATAAGACAAAAAGCAAAAAGAGGATAACGGCATTATTACAGAAAAACTCAACATACTCTCAGAAAACCAAGAAAACTGTTAAAGCCAATTAAAATATAAAAACAAGAAATATACTCTGTGGGTCAACTACCTGGGTCAGAGGTCAAAGAGAAGCCAGTGCCTCGCTCACCTACCTTCCACCTGGGTACCTGAGAGTACCAACATGAAGACTGAGTATGCATCCATCTGATGCCTTCTGTATTCTGTCTGAATCAGACTCCTATGTACCTCTCTCTCTCTCTCTCTCTTTCTCTCTCCTTCTCCCCTCTCTTTCCCCTTCTCCCTCCATCCCACTCCCTGGGAATAGAACCCAGGGCTTAGCTCAAGCTAGGCAAGGGTTCCATCCCTGAGCCACATCCCTAGAAAGCCCCTTTATATTTCTGTGTGTATGTATGTTTCTCTGACTGAGTTTAAGGGCATCACGTGTGTGCAGGAGCCTGTGGAAGTGAGAAGGGGCATTGGATTCCATGTGGGGTGTGATACAGTGAGGACAAGATGTGACCAGAAGCACCTGGCAGCGTTCCTGAAGATGATCTTCACACTCCAAGTCACTTGCAACACTCCCCCCCCTACTTTTTTTTTTAAACAAAGAATCAAAGAAACTTTAAGTACAGATCAGAGACACACTGCCAAGAACGGCAGTGGACCACATGAGTGAAGATACCCAAGAACTCCAGTCACTATCTGGGGCTGCCTTTATGGGGTTCAAGAGAAAGAGAAATCTGATTGCTAAAGGGGATAGCAAGGGTAATTCCCTGTTTTGATCGACAGATTAAGGCAAACAGTCATTTCTCTACTGTGCATGTCCTGTCTCAGAATGTGTCTGATTTTAATCATGTACATGCCCAATTATGCACAGGCGATAGTAAAGAGGGGACTCTCCCTACAAGTTTACTTAGGGACGCGGTTTTGCCTTACTGCTGCAGATGCACCCCAAACCAGTTCAGGCTAGATCGGCCTTTCCATCTGGAGTATGAATGAACAAAATCTGTTGAAGAGGAGAAGAAACTTACTCCATCGTTCCTAGTGGGTGTGTATACAGCTCAAGCAGGTTGGGCTCCTAACAGGTTTCTGGGTGCAGGGTTAAGAAAGACAGCCTGGTGCAGCTGTCTCAGGCTGTCGAGTACATTACTACTAGAAGAGGAAGTACAACCCAAACCAAGCAGAGTTCCAGGTCACTGAACTATCCCCCACGCTTGCCTGCATCATTAATGGGATATGCAAAGTGATTTGGGAACACTGAGGCAGGAAATGTTCACAAAAACATGACACTTGAGTGGAAATCTGAAGGTTCAATGTCGTACTGAGTGAAGGAAATGACTGTGAATGGGCATCAGAGCTCTGAGTCACCCATGATAAGAACCTTGGCATAATTTAATGTGGGGAAATATGGCGTTTAAAGACATGGAATAACATTGCCACTCTAAACTTCATCCCAAGTCCAGGCATAAGGAAAAAGGTATTTCCTTTTTCTCTTTAAGCATAAGCAAACCCGATGATACAACTGACCTCGTTCTACTCTTTTTCCAATGCTGGGAACTGAACACAGGGTGGCATGCACACTGGCCAGTATTCTCTCCCACTGGGCTGCCTCCCACCCACAGACATCCTTTAGAAGCTGTGGATATGAAAACCCCATGTTTGCAACCATGAAGCCACAGCCTTAGGAAAGTGTGAGATAAAGTCCTTTGATTCCCCCCCCACCACCACCATCCTTAGCTCTGTTTTCTTGGGATTTCCCTAGGTGACCCCTTTTGCTTTACAAACATTTCAAGCCAGCATACTCTGTGGGCTTCTGAAGCTAGTGTGTTTCCCCTACTAATACTCTGTAGACAGATGACAATGAGCTCCTTGATAGGATTCTCATGCTGCCCAACTCTGAAGAGCAGAATATAAAGCAATTCTATTTCCTGAGGAACAAGCTTTGGGGAAATATACCACTTTTAGAAAAACTCATCAACCTTTGTAGAGCTGAAAATTTAGGTACAGCCCAAATAATCAACAATAAGGGAATGATATAAAAACAATATTATTTCAAGAAAAGACTAAAAACAATACCAATTTCCATTTACCAATAATTAAGGCTTTTGATATTATGTTGGGACAAAAAAAAAACTGGTCATGAGGCAATGTGTTTGTATGACCTTGTTAGAGATTTTGGACATCAGGAAGATAGTGAATAGCAAACTCCAGGCCCCCTTCACCCACAGAAATATGGCTTTAAAATCAGATCATTCAATAGCTAAAGCCACTCTTTTGGGCATGGTTCTCCAATTCCTGACTTCTCCCTTAGCAGAGAAATTAGTTATGAATCCCTGGAGCCTCTGCCCTTCTGGCATGCATCCTGATAATGTCATTTCTGTCTTATTTTAATCAAAGTATAGATGGAACAGGGCAGGCACCCAACAGAGGCCAATAACAAAGGCCAGAGGCTGCAGTATCATATACAAGCACTAAATAATGCCCCAGCTGGACAACACAGGGATGTACAATATTCCCTCACACACTCTAAGAGTGGAGTTGTGTACACCAGAGTAGAAACCAGCAAATCACACCTGGGTTACACCCACAAGTCCAGAAAGAGGGGACCCAAGCAGTAGTGATTGTAACAACATGGACAAGACCTGTGTAAGTGCCTCCTAGACATAAAACCTGCATAAAGGGGGAAGGTAGGCATGACACACACTCCCATCACCACTAGCTGAGGAGCTATTGGCATTCTCTAGCTGCCAAGAGAGGGAGAGTCACCTCCTTTAATGATGTGACCCCTGGTAGGTTGACACACACCAGGGCAGGCCCCACTCCCAAGACTAGCTGGGCAGCACAAACTGAACGTGGTGAGTTTGAAAAGGAAACTCAGAGATGGGTAGGTGGAAATGGTAAATGAGTGAAGGTAGGGGGCAGCGAGTATATTCAAAATACAGTGCAAGAAACTAAAAGAATTAACAAAAGTACTGTTTTTAAAAGAGGCTCTGGGAACTACAGAGATGGATCAGTGGTTTAACACATTTGCCACTCTTCCAGAGGAGCCAGGTTCAGTTCCCAGAACCCACAAGTTGGCTCACAGCCATCCATAACTCCAGTTCCAGGGGGCTCGACAGCCACTTCTGACCTCAGCTGGTAACAGCACTTATGCAGTGCATATACATACATGAATGCAAAATACTCATATGCATAAAGAAGAAAATAATTATTTTAATTTACAGGGCTCCAGAAGCTCTGCTGGTACAGCACCAGACCACAAGGGCGGGGTGGGCTGTTGAGGATGGCTGATTTTCAGATACCAAAATCCCAACAGTAACAACAAAGATGACCCGGCAGTGAGGCTACCAAAAACAGTGGGCAATGAGATATGTAAGAATGTGTAAATGAAATGTTCCAAGAGCTAAATGAGAACAGTAACAAAGAGACTGAAACTACGGAGGAGAACCAGCTAGAAACAGGAACCAAAGAACACAAAACCTGAATGGGAAACTTCACAGCAGACCTGGCCAGGCAGAAGAAAGCGTAAGCAAAGACAGTTTTCAATACGAATGGTTTCAAAGGACAAAAAGGGAAATATGAAGACAGTCCAAGGAACCTGCAGATCCATGAAGCTAACAGGAACCTTGATCTCTTCCAAATCTGGTATAATCCAAAGCACAAAAGTAATTACACATTAACTCCATGGATATGCAATGTGAGAAGCAGCAGGGGACCTGGGTGTTGCTCGGTTGAGGCAGTGCTCTTCCGGCTCCCACAAAGCCTGAGTTTGAGCCTCAGCACATCTAGACCAGGTACAGTGGTACACTCTACTGTGTAATCCCAGCACAGCAAGTTCAAGGTCAGCCTAGAATGTGAGCCGTACAATCTTAGAGAGGCAATTTGTGTCGTCAAAAACCAAGTAGGAAGAAGGAGCAGATATAAAGTCAGTAACTCATATGGCTTGAAATTAAGTGATCTGTTTTAGACAAACTGCTGTAACGATAGCCATGTTTCAAGTTACTATAACCATAACACAAAGAAAATCAAGAAGGAAATCAAAATGCATGACTATAAAAAAATCAGTGGAAACAAAAGCAAGCAAGGATGTTTCTGCAATGATCAGCAAAACTGACAAAACTTTAGTCTGAGTAACACAGGAAAAGAGAGGACATTAAAACTGACGTCACAGAAGTACCAGGACTATGCATTAGGAGAGGCTTCTACGGTGTTAGGTGTGTGCTAACGAACTGGACTAACTAGAAGAAATAATGAGGTCCTAGAAAGATGCAACTCACTGAGACTGAGTTGCAGACAAATACATTTAAGCATGACACTAACAAGTAAGGGAATCGAAGATGAAAACAAAACAGAAAACCTTCTTGAAGGGCTGGGGATGTAGCTCAGTTGGCCAAGTGCTTGTCTAGCACGCATGAAACTCTGGGTTTGATCCCCACCACCTGAAACAGTATGGCAGCATATGGCATAATGCCAACACTTGGGGTGTGCAGGCAGAGGGATTTAGGTAGCAGATCATCCTTGGCTATGTGCTAAGCGCAGGGCCAGTCTGGGCTACGTAAGATGCTGTCTAAGATGATGACACCAACAAACTTTTCCTTAACTTCCTTGTACAGCAAAGTGGGAAGCCCAGGATCAGAGAACTTCACTGAAGCATTCTGGGTGACATTAAAGATGCAATCAAGTCTGATTTTCCTCAGATTGGCCCTAAAATCTGACACAGAGAGAATTCCTTCAAATGCAGTCAGTGAGGCCAGCATTCCCGAGATGGAATCAAAAGCTTCCCTCTGGGATCACAAACAGACAGGGATCCCCATTAATCAGAAAAACTCTGGGAATCCCAACTGAAGCCATCAGACGCCCAAGAGTCAAAAGCACCCAAAGCCGGAGGAAAAGAAGCTGCATCTCTGCATTTTCCGTCGCACCATGTTGTTTCTTTTGATGCCCACAAAAACGTGTACGTGCACTCCCTCTTGAGACGTGGCTTCACCGTACAGCCCAGGCTCCCCTGAAACTTATTTTAGTCCAGGCTGGCCTCAGGTCAGTGATCCTCTTTCCTCCTAATCCTGGGATGATGAGTTTGTGCCACTGTGCTCAGGTCAATTTGTAGATCACGATGCTGGTGTCACATCCAAGATGCCATTGCCACCCCCCATGTCCTCAAGTTTCCCCATGACAGGTCTTATACAAATCCATACACACACACACACACACACACACAAAAAAACCTACTGCAAATAATAAATGTTTCAGCAAAGCTGCAAGATTAAAAAAAAACAACAACAACACATCATCATTTCTACCCACTAACAACAGCCAATGCCCCCAACCCATTTTAATCTCATTCTGTAGACTGCGAAAAAGGCTAAAACATTCAGGAATAGCATAAGGAAGTAAAAGACTTATCCCAGGCGGACTATCAAAAAAAAAAAAAAAAACCAAGGTGCTGCACGCTTGCAACCCCAGCACTCAAAGGCAGGAAAACCCCAAGTTTGAGGCCAACTTGCAGAGCAGGCAGAACTACCCTGAGTCTAAGCCCCAACACCCATGACAAAAAGCCAGTTGTGGCAGTGCCCGCCTGAAATCCCAGCACTGAGCCAAGACTCTGGGGCTTGCTAGTCAGCCAGTTTAGTTTTAGTGCTAAGTTCCAGGTTCAGTGAGAGACTCGACCTCAAAAAAAAAAAGTAAAGATTACAGATTACCTGAGGAAGAGCCCCAGCACTGACCTCTAGCCCCTACAAGAAAGTACACACATTTACCCCACACACATACACAACATACACACTCACACATACAAGAAACTTCCAGAAATGAACAGATGCTTTTTAATCTACCTTTACTCTAATCTCAACTTTCAGAACCACATGAAAATTCTGACATAGACCTCTGAACCCAAACTTCGTTAAACTATATGTAGAATGTGTTCATAGAATGTGGTCATCTTTATAAAATAAATATGAAACAAAATCTATTCTGACTTTTACATTTCAAATCTTTTATAAGCTAAGTGTATTTCTTTTTATATTTTAGTAAATCTATTGAAGAAGAGGAGGAAGAGGAGAAGGAGGAGTCAAAACCACCAAATAAAAAGACTGAGAAAGGTCTGCGCTAATGTCTCTTTAACACTTCTTTAACTTGTGAGAATGACGTGCTGTGATGCCACACACCTTCAATCCCAGCACCAAGGAAGCAGAGGCAGGTGGATTTCTGTGAGTTCAAGACCAATCTGGCCTACATAGCAAATTAAAGGCCCAATCTTAAACATCACAAAAGAAACAACAGCAAAAATACCTGTAAAAAGCCCGGCACTTACCTGAATGTAATAGATGCCCTTCTCCTGAGCATACATCATTAGAAAACAATAATCCAGGTTTTGCTTGGTTCTCCATCTGAAACAAACAGTTTCAGAGTAAGTGAGGAATCAGACTCAAAATTAGCAAACTCAGATTATGTGTGAACACACACAGACAAACCTCACACACTCAAGAGACAGTCTAAGGGTGGCTTCCTACAATGAAGCCTTGCTCACCATGTACTCCTAAGACAAGACTAACCCTCCAGCTACCCCGTGCACAGAAGGCTCTCCAGTGAAGAGAATTTGGACATCACTGTAGACTGCACATTCCCTTCTAGAGAGAGTTCAGCATAAAAGATGCTAAAATACCCACCACCATATTGCTGGACACGGAACCCATGGTTCCATGCGTGCTTGGCTAATGCTTTACTTTTGAGCTACAACCCAGCATTTTCTAGACTGCCTTATCCACAACCCTTTGCTTCAGTAATATCTTACTATCTCCTTGAATTAGTGCTTGGCGAAGTCTACTTTAAGAAATAGATATGAGGCTATGTCTAGAACTATGAAGTGAATATGGACAGAGATAGATAATGCACATTAAATGCAAACAGAAACTAATACTATGTATTAATGTCTGTAAAACACACTTAGGTCTACAATAGTAATCTTTTTGGTGAATTCCTAGTGGCTAACAGAAACACACTAATGCTGAGCACAATGAACAGTCACCCCAAGCTCAGTTCAGCTAAGAAAAGTGCTTAGAATCTCTGTCTTGCTGAACAAGATGGCCTAGGATATCTTGCCATCTTCTAACCAAGAAAGCCCCTGCTCACCTTACTCTTTCCTTGGAGTCTCCAAACGTCTCCTTCAGGTTTGTCAAGTCAGGGTAATAGCTTTCAGGAGGGGAGATTATTTCCAGCAGGCCAGAACTAATTTCTTTAGAAAATCTACCAAGAGAAAGGTTAGCGGTATTATTTTAGCTCTGTGGGATTTCATTTGTCTTAATGCTCAACTTATTGCAGTTAACATAAAACGCATGGCTAAGCAGGATCGCAGAGTATGAGAAGACAGATATAGTGTGCTAAATGCAGTCAGCTCACCACTGAGCAGAAAATACAAATTTCTCTACAAGTTTTGAGTTTCCTCTTTTTTTTTTGGCCATGCTTTTTAAAGACAGCAAAATGTCGGAGGAGAAACGGTGAGATGCAGCAGAGCAATCCTGGGAAAACTGCGGGCACTGCCGTCTTCAAAGTGATCCGTTTTAAAATCTAAGCACATCAAAGTCCCACAGAAAGAGGGGGACCGAAGAAAAAAAGCAAACAAACAAATCTGTATGCTCACCCAAAACATATTATTCATGAAAATTTGAAGTTCTCCCATTTTTTCTGGGCTAGTAGGGTGGTTCAGTCACAAAGGTGTTTGCCCCTCAAGCCTGAAGGAGTGGGTTCAATCCCAGGGACCCACACAGTAGGAGAGACAACTGCAAAAGTTCCTCTGATTATAGCATGTGTATGCATATACACACAAATCAATAAATGTGACTATTTTCAAATTTAAAGACAAAGTTCTTCAATATTCTGGAAGCTTTAGCTGTAGGCTTCAGGCTCTGTATCATTCCAAACCAGGGCTTTTTAACTGATAGCAACTTTATCCCTCCTGGGAACATTCAGTGGGGCCTAGAGGCGATTCTCTGACATCTAACGGACAGAGCCAAGGATTCTGCTACACATCCTTCAACCAAGATCACCTCACCTATCAGCGGTGCTGGACTGAGAAGCCCTTTCTGAGGCTCTTGAATCAGTTTTCACTAATTGTGGTTCCTTTTTCGTTCACCTCCTTGTCTCATACTTGTAAATCTTCACTCAATACTCTATAAGGTGGGTCTCTGTGCAAATGCCAGGGGTACGTACTGCACTCATTTTCTAGCCTTGGTTTCCCTGCTTTTCTAAGGAGCCTGCAGAACTGCCCCCAAGGTCGATGGGAAGGCCAATCAGTCTTCATTCCCTGCTTCTTTAAGGGGATTGTCTATACCAGCTTCTTTCTACAGACTGCCAAGAATGTAGCAAGTGAGAATTTGTTTTGTTTTGTTTTGTTTTGTTTTTTCGAGACAGGGTTTCTCTGCAGCTTTGGAGCCTGTTCTGGAACTAGCTCTGTAGATCAGGCTGCCTTTGAACTCACAGAGATCCATCTGCCTCTGCCTCCCAAGTGCTGGGTTTAAAGGCATGTGCCACCACCGCTCAGCTACACCTGAGAAAAATTTTAATGCACACAACTTGACCCTGAAGTATACACAGTAGTTTATTAAATCTCCAGCTTTCATATTTTGATTAAGAAGGAGAAATTACTTTAAGTATGGAGTTAGCAAGTAACTCCTGCTTTTAAGTCTTTTTAAAAAGATTTGTATTATTTTTAATTAGGTGTATATGTGGGTGGGGACTTGGGGGTGGGAAAGAGGTGACAGAACTCCCCAAGCCTAGATTATAGGAACTGACAGTTAGGTCACCTGCAGGATGAGCAAGCACCTTTAGCCACTGGGCTCTCTCTCCAACTTCCTAAGCCTTCCTTGTCAAGTAGAAAACGTGCCCTTTAGGAGTAAAACCAGATAAAATTCACAGAAGAAACCTGTCAGGTCTAACTTTAAAACTGACAAGTGAATACTATAAACATGCCAATGCCTGAAACTCCCTAAGCGCCACATCTGTCCCCTGCCTACCGTAAACCGGGGCCCAATGTTGGTAGAACAGAAAAACATGCTTGGATATGGCTCAGTTTTAACACCTGTCCTGACAACAAATTTGGGGTGGGGATTCAAACAGTTCTGTACAACTCTGACTCCCTCCCTCCCTCCCTCCCTCCCTCCCTCCCTCCTCTTCCAGGAGTAAAGATAACTAGCTGGTAGTATTCTATGCAGATGCTACTCAATTTTTCCCATAGTGGAGTTAGCAGTTTACCCACCAGACACTGGGTTTTGTATACAGCTACTTAATAAGAATATAAGGGCTACTGACATGGGTGAACAGAGAAGTGAATTAGAAAGGAGCCAAAGATAATAGTAATGAAAATATTTCCATTTCTGTGCTTTGGAAAACTTACTCTTTCTCCAGGTTCGCTACAACGCTGTGAACATAATCAAGATCTGTCTGGGAAAGAGAGAAAAACATTATCGTTTTTATTTCACTTTACAAAAAAAGATTTTTATTTCATGTGTGTGTTGGTCTGCACAGTATGTGTGTGTGCACCTAGCGTACACATGTACACGTGTGGGGTGTGTGTGTGTGTGTGTGTGTGTGTGTGTGTTGCCCTTGGAGGCCAGAAGAGGGCATCAGATCCCCTGGAACTGGTGTTACAGATGTTTGTAAGTCATGGTGTGGGTGCTGGGAACTGAACTCATGTCCTCAAGAAGAGCAGCCGGTGCTCTTAGCTGCTGACCCATCTCTCCAGTCCCTTATTTCACTTTTAAAGCCAAACTCAAAGTGGCACAAATGATGAATCACACACTGAAAATGTCATTTTAACTTTTTAGACACTTGTTCTATGAAGCTGCACCTGTAAATGTCCTTAGGTACAAACTATTAGAGTAAGCAAATTTTTTTTTATTATTTTCAATCACTGAAGTTCAACTTACTAGAACATGACGCAATTCCTAGTTCTCCTGAAAATCCAAACTCTGAAGAAGTGAATGTGCACAGCAGCAGAAGTGGCCTTCTGCAGACAGAGATTCCAGTGCTCAGAACCATGAAACAAAACCGGGGCACAAGGTTTACCTTGCAGCTACCTGCCTGTTCAACCTGTGTTGCTCCTCTGGGCTTTCTCTCTTTTATTAAAAAAGGGGGGGGGTGGAAGAAACCTTAGAGACTATATTAAATAAACTTATATAATAAAAAGCAGCATGATATTGATACTGAGAACTCAAATCAGGAAGATAATAACAGTTAGAAATGAAGGTCATGTTTCAATTACAAGCAATTAAAAATCCAGGCTGAGGATATAGCTCAGTGGTAGAGTCTTTGTCTTAAATGAACCAAGCCCTAGGTTTGATCTACAAAAAACAAAACAACATTTGGACCTAGGGAGCTAAGTCCAGTGCTCCAATGTGGGACTCTATCTCCATCCATCACCAGATGAAGGTTCTATGGTGATATGCAAAATCTTCATCAGTATGGTTATGGGATGAGGCCAGTTCATGCACCCTCTCCTCTGCTGCCCAGGGAACAATCTGGGGATCTCTCCTTGGACCTGGGAATCCCTCTAGAATCAAGTCTCTTACAAACCCTAAAATGGCTCCCTTAGTTGAGATATTTACTTCCCTGCTCCCATATCCATCCTTCCTCCATCCCACCCATCCCATTCCCCCAAACTATCCCGAATCCTCCCCTTCTCCCTTCTCTCTACCCAACTCCCCTTACATCCACCCCCAACCCCCCATGCCCCCAAGTTTGCCTGGCAATCTTGTCTACTTCCAACATCCAGGAGGATAACTATATGAGCAAGGAAATCAGGATCACAAAGGGTGCGTCCACCCACTGAGACGGTGGGACTCATCTAACGGGAGCTCACCAAGGCCAGCTGGACTGGGAACGATGGAGCATGTGATCAAAATGGACACTCTGAACGTGGCTGGCAATGAAGGCTGACTGAGAAGCCAAGGACAATGGCATTGGGATTTAATTCTACTGCATGGACTAACTTTGTGGGAGCCTGGTTTGTTTGGATGTTCACCTTTAAAAACCTGTATGGATGGGGGAGGACCTTGGACTTCCCACGGGACAGGGAACCCTGACTGCTCTTAAGACTAGAGAGGGAGGGGGAGGTGGAGAGGGGGAGGAAAAGGGGAGGCGGGGAAGAGGTGGAAATTTTTAATAAATAAATAAAAAATAAAAACAACAACAAAACGAAAACTGAAAATCCAATATTCTTTTCTTAGTGAGGGTTACTATTGCTGTGATAAAACACCATGACCAAAATCCAACTGGGGAAGAAAGGCTTTATTTGGCTTACATGCCACATCATAGTTCGTCACTGAATATTCAGGCAGGAACCTGGAGGCAGGAGCTGATGCAGAAGCCACGGAGAGGGGTGCTTACTGGCTTGCACACCATGGGTTTGCTCATCCTGCTTTCTTACAGGAGCCAAGACTACCTACTCGGGCTGGTCCCATCCACAGTGGACTAGGCCCGCTCCCATCAATCACTAATTAAGAAAATGCCCTACTGGCTTGCCTACAGATTGATCTTATTGAGACATTTTCCTCAGCTGAGACTCCATCTGCTCCAGTACCTCTAGCTTGTGTTGAGTTGACAAAAACTAGCCAGCACAATTTTCTATCCATTAAAAATTAAGTGACAACTTAAATGTGGTCAACTATTAAGACAAATCAACGGTATATAAAATCTGACCAACGTTATGAAGGCAGTCATATATTTAACACTTATGAGTAAAAAGAAACAACTTAACACTGAAAGTAATAAGAAAATCTCATTAAAAACTAATATGCATTTTTGCCAAATTTAACTTTAATGTTGGCTAATGGAAATTTCAACTTTTATTAAGCTTAACGATTTAATAACAAAGTATCTGCCTAATCCCACATTCTTCAAACCCTTAAGAAAGAATTAGAGATACAGCACAGGACCAGAGACCAAACTGCTCTCCTCCACTTAGGCAAACCCAAATGTCAACTATCTGTTCTTAAATAATCACCCACAAGCTTTACCAAAGAGTATCTGAGTCTAGGATTTTGGAGACTGTAGCCAAACTTGGTTTGCAGACTACAAAATGCTTAGAAACATCCTGAAACCCAACTGATAAACACTCAATGAGGCAAAGTGATCTGCCTATCTAGCACAAAGGAATACAAAGATGCAACAGCCTGCCCTCTCCTCCCAGCAGGTTGATCTGAAGCAGAAAACCAGGAAGAATTGTGTGTGAACACTGTTATGTGCATTGTAAGTCAGTTTATGAGCAAAGGGATCCATACAGAATACGACACATCATCCTTACCTTACCTATTCACATACCTAGTAGTAGATTTGTAAACAACTGTGACTGGAGTCCTTTCATGCAAGAGAACCTTTCTAATACCTACTGGAGACTGGGAGGTGGAGTGGGACTGCACTGAAGAAAGCTCAACCTGTGATCAGTCTAGAAGCACTGGGCCACACTAGTCAAATCTTTCCAATGGGACTTCTCCTGGCCTCTCCCTCAGTGCTGGGGCAAGGCTGAGCACTCAAGAGTTGCTCACTGTAAGAACGTCATTTTGCCTAAGATTTTAAGTGTGTGGATATTTTGCCTGCATGTATGTCTGTGCACCATGTGCATGCCTGGTACCTGCAGGGGTCAGAAAAGGGCATCAGAGTCCTTAGAATTGGAACCATGGACGGCTGAGAACCATCATGTGGGTGCTGGGAATTGAATTCGGATCCTCTGCAAGAGGAGCCAGTGCTCTTAACCACTGAACTGTCTCTCTAGCTGCCTAAGATATTTTAAACAGTATGTGAAAACTGTAATAGAAGAGAAGGAATCAGTCAATTCTGTCAGCTGAAAACTGGGATGTGTATACTCCAGGAATGGGATGCTTGGACAGTTGGGAATTAAATAGGCATAAAAAGCAAAGACGGGCTGAAGATGGCTCAGTCAACAAGCACAAGGCCCAAAGACCCAATACCCAAATGGGGAGGAGGGACAATTATGGCAACACATACCCGAAATCCCAAGGCTGGGGATGAGGAGGACCCTGGGTCTCAACCAACAGTCAGACTAGTGAGCTCCAGGCTCAGTGTCTTTAAAAACACCAAGTGTGACAGAGAAAGACGCCGGGCTTTGACCTCTGACCTACACACGACTTTTAAGCCCAGGATTTTAGAGGCAGAGGCAGGTGGCTCTCTGTGAGTTAGAGATCATCTTAGTGTACAGAGTTCCAGGCCAGCTAGGGCTACATAGTGAAATCTTGTTGGGGGGGGGGGGGAAGGAAGAAAAGATACCAAGCAAACAAAACCAAAAAAACTCAGCCAGAGATATTTCTTCTAAATGTTGAACACAGATGAATCTTGAAGACACATTACATGAAAGAAATCCCAATGCAAAAGGACCACGTGTTGTACAACTGCACTGATAAGAAATATCCCAAAGGGAAAACTATGGGCCCACAAAGTAGATTAACAGCTGGCTCGGGCTGATGAGACACATGAACAGGTTTTCTTTTCAGGGCTGTGAAACTGTTCTTAAACACGCTGGCATGACGGCAGACCAGCTTGACTTAAGCGGATGGGCTGAACAGAACGTGAACCATGCACACAAAAGCAACGCATAAACAGTAAGAGACCCAGCATGCCATGCTGCACATACAGAGCTGAGGAAGGACAAGACCACTCCACTTCATCTGGGGGTAGATGTACAAAAGCTGAACACACACAAGGGTGGGCCTAAGAGGTGATGACATCAGCGGGAACCAGAAGTCTTCTCCACCAGGAAAATTTCAAATGGCAATCTCACAGACCCCACTATCTGGAGAACTACTTCAGTGTGTCCCTTCCTTTAACCCAAAGCCATATGAAGAGGATGCCCCTGGGTCACAACTCTCTAGAGGAAAAATCCAAATGCCCTAGCATCTTGAGACATGTCTCAGGAGGCCCACTCTAGGCTCATCAAACTCTAGCACCTATAGTTTGACAGAATCAAAGAATGTGAGGTCACTCTGTGGAACTGCCATCTGAAATACTTATCCAACAGCTGACATGGTAGCCCAGTCACAAAACTGAGCTGGTCACTGTCAGAAGTACCGAGGAAATTTTGCCGAGTCCCTAAAGAGCTGGTCTTCATGCTCAGCCTCAGAGCCCGCTCCAGTGGCCCTACCCCAGCAGAGAGACACGTGCCTCCACATGTCACTGACACTCAGTAGACATGCTTGCCATATGCAGTCAAAGCAGTGGCTCCCCTCAGCCAAAAAGCCTTCCAAAGACCCTGCCTGGGAGCAAGACTCTCAGCTCCACACTCTTACACAGCAGCTCAGGGCCACAGCTGTTTGAACTCAGACAGTATATACCAAACCACCCACAGCTGCACCCCGATGGAGAAGTCATCTTCAAGTGTGCGTTTCTAAGCACAGCCTCTCAACTGACTTATCCTGAGCAGCAGCTCTGCCTAACTCGGGATCTCAGCTTACATCTCTCTCCAGCTGCAGGTGACAATCAGTGTGATTATGAAAGCTTGGGCTACAAGTAGCCACACAACCAACCTGCAAGACACCTAAGCAGAGACTCGTAATTTTGTCCACAATGTCACCAGATAGATGGCTCTTCCAGAATAACACACTTGTCCCAAGAGTGTTTTATCCCTACTAAGCAACACCTATAAGGACCAGAAGAGGGAGCTGTTTCCCAAAACAACACCAGGGACAGAGGGATCAGGTGCATTTCCACTCCTCCCCCTCCCCCTGGCAAAGTCTACTACAGTTCCAACAGTGAACTCTAAAGAAACAGATCCATGAAACATGACGGAAGACGCTTCACAAGACTATGCAGAAATAAAATTGTCCGTGCCTGGTGATTCAGGTCTACAATTTTAGTTACTCTGGAGGCTGATAGTTCAATGCCTGCTTAAGCAACTCAGTAAGACTCTATCTGAAAACACTAAGTTAGAATCCCAGTGTATATGCCAACATCCATGCACTGGCAGAAGGGGTCACCAATGAATTCCAACCCAAACTATGAAAACTCCAAACAAAGGAAAATCTTGAAAGCAGGAAGAGATAAGAAATCTAGCACATGTGAAAGAATACAAATACAGTTATTGTAGACTTCATAGCAGGAACCCTACGAGTCAGGAAAATGAAGGAATATATCCAAAGAGCTGAGGGGGAAGAAATGACAACACCACCCTCCAAAACTGCCTCTCAGAAATTGGAGAAACGGGACTGGTAAGGAGGCTCAGTGGTAAAGCAACTAAGTTGCTGCCAACTTTGAGTTCAATTCCCAGAGAACAGGAGAAGCAACTCAGAGAAAGAGCACATCCCAGAAGTCATTCTCTGATCCCCACATGTGCAACAACAGCATGCGCATGCACACCTGTATCCCTACACAGCACAACTGTCCACACTTTATATGAAGGCATGGAGACAGAACCTAAGTTCAACTCTTTACAGGACTTGTTAGAATGAGTTCCTTAAATAAAAATAAAAGGTCTTGAATAATTAGGGGAGAGAGATGGCTCAGTGGTTACAAGTGCTGGCTGTTCTTCCACAGGACCCAACTGGGTTTGATTCCCAGCATCCACTTGGTGACTCACAACTGACTGGAGATCAGACACCTCTTTTGGCATCCTCAGGCACAAGGCACAGAAGTGGTACACAGACATCCTAGTAGGCAAAACAGCACAGAAGATATCAAAGAACAACCTCAGTGGTAAGCGGTCGCATTCAGCATTCTCCAGGGCTGTGCTGGCGTTTACAAAGCAACTCAGCCCTTAGTACAACATTTACTAACGACAGTGAGCGTAAGAGAGATAAACATCAGAAACAAAGTGCGGGAGGGAGGAAAGGAGCAGAGTTGTCTGAGCACAGCCAGTTTATCAGGTTGCTCCGTGTGCCTCACAGGAACTGCAAAGCAAAACTCTGTAGCAGAAGCAGGAAACAAAAATAGAAAGCATTCAAAGCACCCAGCTATATGAAACCACAAAGGAAGACACAAAGGACCAGCCGGACCAGAAAACCATGAGAAACACGGCAGAAAGAATCCTTACCTATCAGTGAGTGCTGGGAATGTGAATAGACTCAGGACTATAATGAGAAAGATTGAATTATCTCTCTCACACACATACACGTGCCAACAGTGTGCTGCCTCAATTTATCTTCAATTACAAACATAGAAAGTGAAGAGATTTAAAAGATGCTCCAGGCCATCTTGGAGGCCAGGAAAGACTAGGACCTATCTCTACTTTAGTAAACAACATAGGCTGGAATGAACTATCACTGAGGCAGAGGCAAGAAGATCTCTGAGTTGGAGGCCACCCTGCTCTACAGTGTGTAGGCTGCCAGGGTTACACAAAGAGAACCTGTCTCAAAAAAGCCCACTATCTAAGACGGAAAAGTATTTATGTCCCACATATATGCATAAACAGCATAAACAGATCTGAAGGGGGCAAGCAATTGCTCAGGTCAGCCACTGTGGCTGGTAAGCTCGGCTCTTGACTGTTCAGCTTGGACTCGTCTCCTAGCCTTAGGTATTTCCTCCATGCCGTGCCTGTGCGTCTTGACTTGGCAAAGGCCACAAGTGGTTATTTCTGTGTCAATGTCCTCCTTTCAGAACCCTCATCTGAGATTCTTTCCAACAGCTCAGTTTGGTCTTCTCCCTTCTGCGCTATGACGCAGAACGTGTCACCAGGTAGGAAGCTGGGGCTCGATGACATTTATTTCCGTGCCCAGGACAGCCCTACCCTGTGTAGTCTACTGTCCAGCGTCTCAGAACATCCATTCAGATATTTCCCTAGCTTTCTAGCTGCTTATGTCAGGAACTCCGCGGTGGCCAGAAACAGATGTTATTTTACATATTAAAGAACCAATGAGAATTCCAGAAAGATACTATGTATCTGGAATTATTCAGCAAAAAAAAAAACAAGGACAGACAATGTGTTCACAACTGGAGCTGAGAGTTTACGAGAAATCTTATTTCCTTGGATCTGAGACAAGAGTATTATTGCCCACATAATGTTTGATTTTTTTTTTTTACTTTAAATAAAGACAAACACAGGCCATAGTATTTTTGAGAGCTTTACTAGTTTCTAAAATGGTCAAGTGCTGTAACATAATGTGTCAGAAAGAGGAAGTTAAAAGGCTAGACAAAAGGAAAAGAGACTGTTTCTTCATTTCAAGTCCGTCTGTCCTAGCCTTTCTATCTCCTCCAGTGAACAGAAGACATCCCACACACTCCCCAGCACTCACTAGGTTCAACTCTGTTCCTAAACTGACCACATCTGGGGCCTCTTGGAACAGCCTAGTCTAAAACTCACCTGGATCATGACAAGGGTTTTGTCCTGACCAAAGCTGCCACTAAGAGCCTTTCAAAAGGCAAGTATGACATTCTCACCAAGGCAACCATGGTGCAATCATAAGAACACATCAGAGAGATTCAAGCTGAGACACTATCACACAGGAGACCAGAACTCATAAAAATAATCCAAATTCCTGAGGAGCTATCATAGAGAGAAGAAACCGCAGATTCAGGACGACTGGATGCAACCTGGGATGCAACAACATATGTGGAAACAGAGAACCGTAGCAGTAGCAACATGAAATCCAAATGAATCCACAGAGAGTACTGGGGCCAGTAGACTGGGCATGGTGGCACATGCCTTTAATCCCATCAGGGAAACAGAGACAGGTGAGAGACTCTGTGAGTTCAAGCCTAGTGAGTCTGCATAGTGAGAACTCACCACAAAAAAAAAAAAAAAAAAAAAAAAAAAAAAAAAAAAAAAAAAAAACAAGAAGAAAAGAAAGAAAAAAAGTATTGAGCCCCCAGGATGGTTCCATGGGTAAAAGCGCCACGCAAGTGACTACCAAGTATCTGGCTGTGCTCTGACCTCTGTGTGGATATAGAATGAAAACACACACTAAAACACACACAGAGAGAAGGGAACAGTGAGGGGGGGTGATTTTTAAAGTACGGCTGGACATGATGGCACACACCTTTAATCCCAGAACTCTGGGAGGCAGAGGCAGGCGGATGTCTGAGTTTGAGGCCAGCCTGGTGTACAGCCCTGAGTTCCAGGGCTACACAGAGAAACCGTGTGTGTGTGTGTGTGTGTGTGTGTGTGTGTGTGTGTGTGTGTTTAAAGAATATTACATTTTGTTAATTTCTTAATCTTAGTAACTATTGTAGCTACTTAAATTGCAGCATTATAGTGGGGGCTTTTTTGGGGGGCGGGGATTCTGAGACTACAGGTTTCTCTGTGTAGCTTTGCCTACCTTTGAACTCACTTTGTAGACCAGGATGGCCTTGAACTCACAGAGACCCGCCTGCCTCAGCCTCCTGAGTGCTGGGACTAAAGGCCACTACTGCCTGGCTCACCCTGTAATTCTTTAAAACCTTTCTTTAACTGTAAAATTCTTTCAAAATGAGAAGCTTTAAAAATGTCTTTTAAAAGTGTCAAGTGTCGGGCAGGAAAGATGGTGCAGCACTTAAGAGTACTGACTGTGCTAAAGGACCTGGCTTTTATTTCTAGCACCAACATGGTAGCTCAGAACCGTCTGTAACCCCAGTAATAGGAGATCCTTTGGCCTTGGAGGACACCAGGCACACACACGGCTCACAGACATATGTGCAGACAGAATTACATACACATACTTTTTTTTCTTAACAGGTATTTTTACCTATCAGATGTTATCTCTTCTTAAAATTCTCAAGGGGATTCCCATGAGGGAGCAACATTCAGCAAGACTAACTCCCAGCCTGAGTCAAGCTTTATTGGAACATGACCTCATCCCTTCATGTATGGATGACTTATGGCTACTTGCAGGCTAAAGATGGCAAGTTTAGCAGTTTTAACACAGACCACATGACTCACAAAACGGAAAATCTTTACCTTTGTCTATTTAAAAAAAAAAAATGCCAGCTCTCTTGACTTAAAGCAAAAGCAGAGCCCATGAAGATCTGGAGTCCTCTGTGCTCTTCCATCCTATTCTTCCTGGGCCACCCCTTCTGCTGAAGTCTAGCCACTCACGGCCCTCCTGAAACTGTTTCCTCAAACATCTCAGCAACGCTGCGGTCTTGGGCCCTTGCTCATATTGTTCGACGGCGCATGATTCAGGCCTTTGCCCAAATGACCTCACTGCTCCAATAAGCCTGCTTCACAGCAGCCATGTATTATCTCCCTTTCTTCCCCTCCCTGCCCTATTCATCTTTCATGGTGCTCATAAGCGTATGCCAAGCTCCACGAGTGAGCTGCGCCATCGTCTCTAGACATCTCAGTAGGAAGGTGTTATTTCCTTCACTGATGAACCTTTCACTTATCACCTCTTCAGAAAATACCTGTTGAATCGTGAACAAACTCTTGAGGAAAGGAAATAAATACATTTTCTCAATAACCATGTTTATGATTTATAACTAAAAAAGGGTTTAGCTGCTGGAAAGCGGCAGGCCAAGATACTACTGATGCCCCAGTATGGTAGGTCATGCACAATTTAGAATCCAGAACAGAACAAGAGCCAACTAGATCAGCACAGATAGAAAGCACTCAGGAAAACTGGGGACGCTCCAGCCACTGGCCTCCCTCCCCATCCACCCCCATGCAGGCTCCATTTTGCCACTCTATCTTTCCTCCTGATTCATGCTCTTAGCAGTCACATTTGACACCAGAGGCAACAGAACTGATCAACAAGTATCTTTATGAGTGAACTGAAACTTCCCTTAACAGCAAGGCAAATCACCCCTCACAGGGAAGCAGTTACCTCTGATGCTGGGGCTACACCACAGAGCAGGAGCAATCACCCCCCAGAAACCAGACTGCCCCCTCAAATGATGAGGGAGATGAGTTTCTCTGTAGTGCCTTGCAAAATCAGAACTGAGACAAAGATCTCAAAGACCACCAGCCTGAACCAGATTTCCTGTTGTCGAGTAAAAACTCCGCCTCATTTGTTTCTCTTCTCTACCAAATCTCCGAGTTCTGTCGGTCCCCAGGGGGACAGACTTGGGGTTCTGAACCCTTCAATTGTTCTGCTCCACACGGCCATGTTGACTGAGCAAAGTTCTTCCTGTTCTCATCAATGATCACCTGGATATGTGGCTGAGGCTAGCCCACTGGGACTCTGGAGCTGGGTGGGACATTAACCCTAAACTCTAGTAATTTTACCAACTTAGCCTATTAAACGTCTATATAAAAATACGTCACTTAAGCACAGAATCCATTTTCCCTAGGCACACACAGGACAGGGTAGCCAACCAACAGGTGCTGATAAGGTTGGGAGGGTCAGACACCAGACATACTATGCTATTTGACTACCAGGGGTTGAAAAGGAGATCAGTTAACAGCGGGAATAGTGGGAAATTATCAAATAGGTAAGAATGCTAAAAAATACATTTCTATATAACACATGGGTCAAGTAAAAAATTACACAGGGACTTAGAAAGTATTTTGATCTGAATGAAAAAAATTAAAGGGCATGTCAAAAGGAATGGATATAAAGGAGCTAGGGAGATACCTCAGCGGTTAAAGAGCACTCACTGACTGCTCTTGCAGAGGACCTCAGTTTGGTCCCTAGCACCCACGGCAGACAGCTCACAACAACCACCTGGAACTTCAGCTCCACAGACACCACACATATATGCACATTGTCATTCATAATGCTCTCTCTCTCTCTCTCTCTCTCTCTCTCTCTCTGGCACACACACACACACACACACACACACACACACACACACACAATCTTTAACCTTGAAAAAAGAAAGGTACTTGGTTATAGCCAAAGTGGTACTTAAAGAGAAGCTTACAGCTTTGAATTGTTTATATTACCAAAAGAAAAATCCCCAACCAACATTCATCTTTAAAACACAAAAAGTAGAAAAGTAATACTAAGAGACGTGTAGATATGAATGCCACAGAGAAAGAACAGAGTCACAGGGTCCGTTTCTTCTACATCTTCCAGACTGACAGAGCTCAAAGACCCAGGAGATCTCAGAAGCGAGGAAACGGGGGAAGACAGAGAAATGGAGCTGGGATGGAAAAGCACAGCCAGGAGAGTAACCAGCAGAGCAAACTGGAGAGTGTTACTGGACCATTCAGCAATATAAACATCTACTTAATGTTTCCATTAATCCAAAAAATTAATGTAATTAATTTATTATGTAAATTAATTATTATTTATCAATGTTTGTAATAAATCTATTAATATGTTGATATTTATAATATGTATATTATTGATTATTAATAATTAATTTATTAATTAATGTGATTGATTGATTTTGTAAACCAAAAAAGAGTGAACCAACGATACAGAAATATTCTTGTAAAAATCCCAGTTCAGGGGGTGATCTATCGTTATCCCCGGTACCTGCTTCAACACGGTATTTTAATAAATCCTTGTTCAACAAGAGAAATGAGAGTTGAGAAAATGTAACCACAGTGAGGGCCACAGTCTGGAGTGCTCCTGAGGTGTTTCAGGGGGAGAAGAGGTGAAAGACGCACAGGTAACTAACCCTGAGCTGAAAGCACACTCAGGCGTCTATCAGAGAAGCTTAGAAAGCTCTGGGGTGGTTAAGAGAATTAACAAGCTTTCCCACGTTCCTTCCTGGAAATCACACACCATGATCAGCAACACCACACGAGACCCACAGGCTTCGTTCTGAAATATTAACAACTGAAATTCTCAGGCTCAATAGGGGATCTGACTTTGTTTCGATAATCAGAGGTGACATAAAGAACTACAGAGACTAACTGAGTCTGCAGCAGGCTCTATGGCTTAAAGAGAAGTTGGTAAATCTGTTTATGTAAAATAATAAATTAAAATAATATAATTGATCTAGGACACATCTCTATCCCTTCACTCTCCCCCTCAGCCAGTATAGCCTAAAATCTAGTACCCTTCAATGACTCATAAAAATGGAAGCAAAACACAAAATAAGAAAAAAAGGGGGAAGAAATGAGTAGAATCAATAAAATAATTGAGAGAGGAGAGAGAACAGAGAGAGGGAAATGGAGGAAGAGGGGAAGCAAAAGAAACTCTCAAGCAATGACTTGACTATTAAGGAAAAGAATGAAGAAAACCACACTTAGCTGAAGCCACTGCCACTAGGAAGCAAGATTCAGCATCAGAAGCGACTGAAACAATTATTAAGGTGTTTGGAAACACAGAGCCTACAACATCTGAAGCAATCTTGAAAAAAAAAACTGCAGGACTAGACTTGATGGGTCGTCAATAATTCATGCAGATTTATAAGAAGTGGTGGAGCTCCAGCATGAGACTTAGCTCCAATCCAGATAATGAAAAAAACCCAGGGGGAAAAAGACCCACACTTACAGTCACTGTGTTTTCAATAAATCTACCAGAGAAGCCAAAGTGCTTTCTCAGCACAGAGAATTGCACTAATGAGTACCTGACAACAGGACCCTTTCACACTACCTCATACCTTAATGAAAGTTAGCTCAAGATGGGACACAATCAGAATGCACAAGTTAAAAGCATGACAGTGTGCAGGAGGAGTCTTTGCCATATATGCAAGGGTTCGCTAGCTCACAGAATGCAGTCACCATGGAAGAAATCTGCCCACCATGGCAGTATGAAGAAAATGGACAGACATTATTCAGAATGGGAAAAAATATTCAAACACAAATTTGACAAGAATGGTATCCATTTTCTATATTAAAGAACTTCTAACCAAATTTTTTTAAAAAAAATTCTATGAAATAGGGGAAAGATCTGGCAAACCCATCACAAAATGTACATTTTTATGAAATGGGTTAATGATAAAGGATGGGGTAGATGAAGTGAAATGTGACAAACAAACATACTAAACTCAAATGGAAGAGTCTAAGTGGTAAGTATGCAGGTACTTTGTGTAAAGATTTTTCAACTTTATGTCATGAATTTTTCACAAGAAAAAATTTAACATACTTTATGACATTAAAGACTTAGCTCCATAGGCCAAAAGAACATACTCTGTGCCAGGGAAATATGGCCTATAAGGCCTGAAACTGAAACTTACATTACAGCTGAATTACTGGGCTTTAAGAATAGAAAAAGAATAAATTGAACAACCAGGTAAAATATGGGTTTCATACACCAAAGAATGAGAAATATGAAAGAGTGTCTAGGTAACTTCAGCACTAGTACCCAAGAATACAAGAAGAAAGGAGGGTAGGGGGAAGGGAGGGGTAACTCAAAGTTTCTATATCCAGCTAAACTACAATGGCAGAAGAGATCGTTGTCCTATATTCACACTGAAGAATGAAGAATATAAGCACACCAAAGTGGACAAGGATGGAGAAAACTAAGCTAATCACCTCTGGAAAACAGCACTCTGGATACCATGAGGCTAGAGAAACAAAACAGAGGACAAATCAGGCACGCTCGTTCTGAGCATGTGCTAGTCTAGAGATCAGCTTTATGCTCATTTAACTTTGAAAACTAAGTAGACTTGTGAATCCTGACAACCAGGTTCTTCACTGTGGAGAAAAGGTTTAATTACTGAGTAATGAGGAAAGGCTAGAGTGGACCCTATGAGACTAGAGCCAGCAATACCATTAAAAACACAGGCTAGATGTATGACTTAATATACCCATAGAGGACCATAAAACTATACAGAAATGGGAGGATCTACACTGTAAGGGTGAGAAAAAACGGTCTCTCAGCTAATGAGCACATGCCAAATCAAGAGCTTGATAGTGTGTGTGCATGTGTGCTCCTCTAGATCTGGGTTTATCTGGGTACCTTTGTGTGCACGTGGGAACAGAAGACAAGGCTGCATCATCCTCAGAAATACGGCTTACCCACCTCCTGTGAGAGAGATTCTCTCACTACCCTGAAGCTCACAAATTAGGTGAGACTGGCTGGCCAGCAAATCCCAGGGATCCCCTGTCTCTGCCTCCCTATTGCTATGATTCCAAGTGTGTACCACCACACCTGGCATTTTTATGTGGGTTCTAGGGTCATGAACTCAGGTCCTCATGTTCATAAGGTATACAGTATACTGAATGAGCCATCCCCAAGGCCCCAGATTCTGATTTCTGAAACCCACCTTGAATACAAAGAAGCAGGTTCCTTCAAAAAGTGTTCAAAAATTCAGGGCCAGGAAAACACACGATTAGCTTAAAACTATTCTGATGCAACAAAGTGAAGGGAAACAGCTAGGGCACAGCAGGTGGAACAGCCCAATGGTCACAAACAGGACGCATGCACGACTTGACTAACCAGAGAAGGTTGTTATCTACAACTGAGTATAAGCAACTCCAAGTAACAAACAGAAAGATGACGGAACTAAAACACACACAGCAGTCATTTCTGCAGGGAGCCATGGGGTACTGAGTCAGCACTGACGTTCTGATGAGAAACAGGTCCTTTCCCTGATCTTAAAAGTCTTTCCTACCACAAGACAACGACCGAACACATAAAGAAGAACATCTTTACAGTAGAAAAGCCTGGCATATGCCAACTAAATACGCCACAGTAACTCGGCCAACTCTCACTTATAAATTGATCCGATTTGTCAGTTCCTGCCAACAGGCTGACTGCTGGCACTGTTAAAACAATTTATGTCAAAGGGTTTACAGATGGCACAAAGGCACACACCCTTATGTAAACCACGGACTGTGTACAACCGTCAAAAGACTAAACAGAAGCAAACTGTCTCCCGTGACGTCTGTGAAAACCATGGAACAGGAGTTCTCTTCTGTAGTGAAGAGCTGCGGGCAGGCCTGCTTTTCGCCTCACCCGGCTCCTGCACGGCTAGCTTAGCCCCAGAAATAATAACACATACGCTGTATTCATTTAAGCACTGCCTGGTCCATTATCTCTAGAGAGTTAGTTACTGACTAACTCTCATATCTTGATATTAACCCATTTCTAATAATCTGTGTAGCACCACGAGGTGGTGGCTTACCGGAAAAGATTCAGCATGCCTGACCTGGTGGCTGGCTCCATGGCTTCTGCCTCATAGCCCTCTTCCCAGCATTCTGTTCTCTTTACTCCGACTACCTAATTTTCTGTCCTATCAAGGGGCCAAGGCAGTCTCTTTATTGACCAATGAAAATAACACAATAGACAGATAACCCTCCTCCATCACTCTTCACTCAGTACTTCATGCTGACTGTGTTGTGTGCTCTCTACACACAACATGCTAAACTGGCTCTGGGATTGTAAAACATCAAATTCTACAGTTGGGACCTTAAAGATTAAAGGGAGGGATCTGAATGTTTCCAGGCAAATCACAAATGTGGACGGACAGGGTGACACGCTACCTAAGGCTCTTTCCAAAGCCCTGGCAATCATTACAGTTATCACCAACATCACCGCTTGTCAGTTATTCCGACTGCATCCTACCTGACACTGCCTAAAGAACCTATGCACTCTCTCCCACCCACCCATCAACATAGCCCTGTAACCCCACCGACTGCCTGCTCTGTTTGGTGGCAGTCTATAAAATTTAAGATTTTTGTCTTTTTTAAAAAAAAAAAAGACACCCCCCCCCATCACATAGGACATAGGATCTTAGCTGCAGCCAGCAGAAAGAGATTCTGCAGGAACAGCTAGAAAAAACGGTTTACTGAAAGATGGCTTGGATGAATGCATGGGGCTGTGGTTGGGTGGAGGAACCCAGAATAAGAAGATGAAGTGAGGAATCACAGAGCAAGGACTAAATTGCCACAAGACAAGGCCATCTACGTCACAGTCTGTCATCGGAATGACTATCTGATCCTTGTAACATGAGGGCTGGCCTCCCTTATATCTGATTTAAATATGTATTTACTTGGAGCAAAGGAGGGTACAATGGCGTTCTTGTGGAAGTCAGAGGATGGCTAGCAGGAATCTCTCTGTGCACCATGACGGTTTTGGGGACTGAATCAGGTCACCAGAGTTGGCGGCAAGCACCTTCACCTGCTGAGCCATCTCACTAATATGAACAGATCCTCTGTCCAGATGTCTTGCTAGATTTCCCTGTTACTTCCTTTGGGTTTTCTGGCAGCTGAAAATAAAGAGGCTCCTTTGCAAAGTACAGCATGAGAACAGTAAACCATAAAGCAAACGGCTGGCACTTTTAGTTTTCATAGCAAGGTGTAGACACTTCATTCCACCAGGGTTTATAGCTGGGGGATGCCCCAAATACAGGCATGAAAAACAGTTTGCTAAAACCCAGGGTACACTATGAGGAAATACTTGACCAAAATAATCTTGAGTGATAAAAATACAAGAATTAGTATGTGTGTGTGTGTGTATATATATATATATATACATACATACATACATATATGTGTGGTGTGTGTGTTAGTATATAGAATAAGAGCAAAAAAATACATAAAGTAATATGAGGCATATCGTTACCAAAAGATCATTATACTCTAAATGCTATAATTAAACACTAAGTTTAAAAAAAAAACTAAAAAAGTACCAACAATACTTGGGTCACACAAAGAATCCTCCAGAGCAACTGGAATCTGTTCCCCTCAAGCCCTCCTGAAGTTCTGAGCTGAGTGCCAGTGAACTCTAAATGAGGTGCCAGCATTCAGCCACATCTCCAGTATGCTGTAAATGTTTTATCATATGCCTAAAGGACTCAGGAGGTGAGATACTCAGAGAGGAACAAAGAACAAAGGCAATAGCTAATGATTACTCTCCCAAAGATAGGCTTCTTTTAGTTCTTTAAAGAAAATGGGGACTGGAGAGATGGATCAGTGGTTAAAAGCCCTGGCTGCTCTTCCAGAGGACCCAGGTTCAAATCTCAGCACCTGCACGGCAGCTTACAACTGCCTGTTAACACCAGTCCTAGGGGATCCAACTTCCTCTTCTGGCTTCCACTGAAAGCAGGCACGCTTTGTCTATGGCACCTAGACATAGACGCAGGCAAAATATCGATACACATAAAAATATTTTGATCTTCCTCTAGAGTCTAGCCAAGGAAGTATATAGTCCTCACCTCTCATCAAAGAAACTTCTCTTTGTAACAAAAGGAGACCATTACAGAAAACCACAACCACACAGCATTGTGGAGCCCAGCCCATCTACAATACAGCTCCTGCGCCTGAGCCTCAGGGAGTAGACCGTGAGATCCTGTCTCCTAGGTATGTCAAAAACTACACTCAAAGAGAAAGGCCCATCAGCGTGGCTACCTAAACATGAGCCAAACACAAAGACAACAACAGACATGCCAGAGAGGATGGGAGGAAAGACCACACAGCCTCAACCTTACACTAACTACCAGCCACTAAGGAATGCCAAGAGCAGGAGAAAATAGTCTTCCCCAGGGAAGAGCACACAATGTGGTATCCAATACCAAACGGTCAGCCAGCCCTAAAACATACATACAAGGAACATACAGACTGAGCAGGTTGTATTTATACATTTACACACACACACATGTGCATATAACAACAGCTAGTGAAAAAGTACATGAATTTGAAAGCGAACAAGGAAGGGTATAATGGGGGCAGGCACTGGAAGGAGGAAATTATCTAATTATAATCTCAAAAATAAAAATGATTTAAAAAAATAAAATGAATAAATGCTTTAAATTTTAAAAAGAAAGTAAATAAAAATACAAAGAACAAAAAGTGACAAGGGAAAAGACCACAGCCCTCAGTGACCTACATGAGTTTCCCATGCTCTAGTACTCTGCTTTGACTTACAAACAATATTATTTAGCCTTGGCTGGCTTTGAACTCCCAGCAATCCTCCTGCCTCAGTCTTCTGAGGCCCGGGTTTACAGGCACACTCCAACATGCCCAGCATCTCAAGCACTTTTTTCATTCTTAATCTCTCCTCACATATTTAAACTAAAGATAATGCATGTCTTCACAGAAATTCCTGATTTGCTTAAAAATATAGACACACACACACGTGTGTGTGTGTACATATGAACATATATTTTTCATATTTGCCTGTTAGTGCTGTCATTAATTTAAATGGGAAATCACGAGATAGCTTCCCAGAAGGTGATCAGCTGGGATGGAGGAAGAAGGGAGTAGAAAGGAAGAGGCAGTGTTCAAACGGAGTAATACACACAGAACAGAGAACACACAGATCTGTACAACATACTGGGCACGGGGCAATTAGCACTGCACACAGAGAACTCCCATGAGCATATGGGATACCTGGAAGAGCAGCAGCAGCTTCGGAGGTTAGACTAATTTAGATCTGGACAAACTGAGAGCTGCCTGTCTTAATTACTGTTCTCTTGCTGTGAAGAGACACCATGAGCAAGGCAGCTATTATAAGAGAAAGGATTTAACTGGGGGCTTGCTTACCATTGTTCAGAGGTTTAGTCCATTATCATGATGGCAGAAAGCAGGGCGACCTGCAGCCTTACCTTGGAGCAATGGTAGAGAACTACATTCTGAGCCACAGGCAGAAAGACAGACTCTGGGCTCAGCATGGGCTTTCTAAACCTCAAACTCCAACTCCAGTGACACACTTCTTCCAACAAGGCCGCACCTCTTAATCCTCTCAAACAGTGCCACTCCCTGGCAACTACGCATTTAAACCTAGGAGCCATGGAGGTCATTCTTATTCAAACAGCTACACTGCCCATTAGACATCTGGATGATGTTTATCAAGTAGGCAAGCAGAAACAGGTATTGAGGAAGAATCTGAAGCTATCCAGTTATCCTGTATAAATTATGGTCAAAACCACAGAAGATGTACCTGTTACCCATGCTTTATGGGCTCCGACGGAAACACTTCTAACTAACCCATGGAGACACAAGCACACCCAGCAATGATTCTGAATTGCCTAGTGGCTAAATCCAGTGAAACATTTCACTTCTGTTCACGACAGACTGGAAAGCACTAAAATTTTATGGAGATAGGTAGGCAAACACTGTCGTCCAAGAGGGCTAATCAGACATTGGAACGCTGCTAACACTATACAATAATAATATTCTCATTGTATATAAATGCCAACTTTGTAAAAATGTACCTGGCAGAAAGTGCCATCACCACATAATCCTGAGACTCAATGCATCTGCTAGCTATAAGAGTTTTACCAAGATATAATTTTTCTTACTTATTTCAGTAATGCGCACTGAGGAGTTTTATATACATGTTTATCTGCTTAAATATATTTCTGAAATTGCAAATGTTTGTACTAGATTGGTTTTTACAAGCACCATGCTGACTCAAAAGTGCACCTTCAATATAAATAGTCCTGCTTAGCTGCTTTCCAAAGGAGTAGTGCCCATCTCCAGGGGCAGACATACATAAATGACAAGAAAAAAAATCATAAAGAATACAAATAACCAAATAATCAAACTACTTCAAAGAGTTGATTTCCCTCGTATATGGAAGCTCCTTACAAATCAAAGCATAAAAAATAAGCAAAGCTTATAGAAAAACAATTATAAATCGAGTGGTCAGAATCTACACAAACCTACATTTAATCCATACAGTAAAGCAACCCAACTTAAATAAAAGCAAAGAATTACTTTGCAACCAGTCTCTAAACTGAGCTATTTTGGCAAAAACCAATGTGTTACTTTTTACCCATCAGATTAGAAAATCAAATTGCTCTATTTGCTTTTCTATTGCTATAATAACAATAAAACACTGACCAAAAGAAGCTCAAAGGAGGGTTTATTTGGTTTATGCTTCGAGGTCACAGACCATCAACAAGGGAAGTTAAGTCAGAACTCAAACGGGAACGGAAGCTGAAATCACACTGCTCTCTGGCTCATGGTCAAGCTTTCTAATGAAACCCAGAACCACTTGCATAGGGATGGTGCCACCCACAGAGGACTAGGCCATCCCACATCAGTTATCAACTCAAGATGGTCTGTCACAGATATGGCCGCAAACCATCTAGGCAATCCTTGAGGTTTCCTCTTCCCAGGCGACTCAAGGTTGTGTCAAGTTGACAATAAAAACCAGTTTTTAATATTTTAATAGTACCTGGAAAAAAGAAATGAGCTCTTTGACAGACTGCTAGGAGAGGAAGAGGCTCAACTTCTCCAGTGCATGTTGGTCACATCTGAATATTTTAATGTGTTTGGGTCCTGAGCCAGATTTAGAAATTAGTGTCAAGTCAGTCACTATACAGATACGCACTTTATTTACATACTTAATGTTGTTGCTGATCATTGCAGGAACTCTAAAAACTCACCTATACATCAGAAATTGAAAAAAATAATTCTGAAACCAGACGATGAAATATTTGGAAGACAGAAAAAAAGTCTTTTTTTGGCATAGAAAAATGTTCATAATGCAATAACATATACAGAATGACCCTCTGGTGTGTGTGTATGTATGTGTGTGTCTGTGTGTGTGTGTGCGTGTGTGTGTGTGTGTGTGTCGATATAGACATAGACATAGATATACAAGCCATAGGAAGAATTATTTAAGTTTTTAAAAACCAACATTTTATTTGTATGAAGAAAAATAGGCAAGTTTCACTGTATGACTGATTTTAGTAGCATGTGTGTGTTTACTTTGTCATTAAAACCATATTCAATTGAAAAGAAACAAACAACTCTGAAACAGTGGGACTTATAGGGAGGGGGAGGCAGAACTAGCAGGACACACTAAAGGTCTTCCCTTATAGGGAGAGTGACCTAGATCTCATCAGTGGCACAAAAACGCTTTGCCACTAAGCTGCACCTCCAGCCCTTCCCATTCCAAAATCCAATAAGGCAACACTTCCTCTGGGCAGTGGTTCTCACCCTAACACACTTCCTTATGACAGCATAGGGAACTGCAAAGTAGCTCCTAATACCTGCTTTAATACAGTTCCTCATGGTGTAGTGAACCCAGCCATAAAATTATATTGTTGTACTTCATACCTGGAACTTTGCTACTCTTCTAAATTATAACACAATAGCTGATACGCAGGACATCTGATATGCAACCTCCCCAAAGAGGTCGCAGCCCATAGGTTGAGAACTGCTGGTCTAAATGCTTATGCAAATGCACATGCAAATATTTGATTAGCAGCTTAATTCTCAGATCACATACGGTGAAAAATATAACAGGAAATTACCTCTCCAATGAAGACAACTATAACGCAGTCCAGCTTCTCTTCAGGATACAGATTATCAATAAGGGAATGAAGGGTTTCTACGAGGTAAGATTTAACTTCTCTCTTCACGGTAGGAATTCCCATTACTATTGAAACTGGAAAAAAAAAATACAGTAATTATGTAAAAAGATTTTATAATGACATTATAGGCAAACATATAGGAGTAATTGAGGAATTCGGTTTTAGAAAGAGAAAAGAGTAAAAGGAAACATCTACGGTGCTATAATTCTCTTCCCTGTGGCTAGGCCAGGGGTGTGTGCAAACACAACAGCAAATAACTGGTAATACCAACACAGCTGCAAACAGCACATTAGGCCACAAGTAAAGGTCAGAGACACTGACATATCTGTCACACAATGACAATGATCAGCAGCTCAAGGAGTCAAGGAGTCGTGCAAAGAAACAACAGGCACATACAGTCTGGGGACACGTCACAAAGTAACTAGCCAGCACTCTCTCCAGTGCCAAGAACTGCTCCAGACAGAAAAGACTAACGAGACTACATGACGAGACTAAAGAGAAGACATGACGAAGTCACAATGTAATGGAACATGGGATCCTGGGTCAGAAGAGAAAAATGAGCACGGTAAACTCTCGAGTGAGAACCATGACTCATTAGCAGTATGGTAGCAGTGTGAACTTCCTGCCTTGGGTCCCGGTGCTGTGAGTATAGGTGGGCTATCTGAGGGTGCCGGGTCCTCGGCTGGCAGAGAGGTTGGTGAACCTCAGGTGTGTGCGACACATAAAAGGTTCCAAGATTATAGTTTCCACTATACTGCTTGTGAATGCACACTGGAGCCTTCCTGCAGTCGGCGCTATCAGGAGGTCCTCCCGGGGTCCCTAAGCAAGTATCGTGTTTACTGTAGTTAACTGCTGATTTATAATCACATGCAATCTTATAGGTTCTTCCTCGTGGGCAACTGAGAGAATTCAGCACTGTGATCCTAACCCCATTTTTTTTTTCATTTTGTCACACAATTTTATCTGGCTCAGTGACTTGAGGGATTTCACATATTATATCACAGAACTGATTGAATCTCAAAGTCTTTTTTTAAAAAATTGTATCTTGAAAATGGAAAGATGGTTCAGAAGTTAAGAGCACTGGCTGCTCTTCCAAAGGTCCTGAATTCAATGCTCAGCAACCACATGGTGGCTCACAACCATCTATAATGAGATCTGGTACCCTCTGCTGGCATGCAGGCATACATGAAGGCAGAACACTATTTGCATAATAAATTTTTAATTTTTTTTATAATTGTATCTTAAAGTCTTAAAGCATTAATATTCTAAGTATTATACATACACCACAGCAAATAATTAAATATTAAAAATAATTCTAAACCAGATGTGCTGTCACACACCTTTAATCCCAGCACTCAAGAGGCAGAGACAGGCAGATCTCCGTGAGTTTGAGGTCAGCCGAGCTCCAGAAAAGTCAGGACTACATAGAGAGTCCCTGTCTCAAACACAACAAAAATGAAACTTAATCATGGGACAATTTACTGGAGATGCTAAGAAATACTTAAGACTTCTAAAGCTGAAAAGGAAGCTTAAAGACTACAGATCTACCTTCACTATTCTGCAAGTGATGATCAAGGGGTAAAAGGAACTGCCCCTGCGGTCCCTCTCCTCCACTCTAGAGATAAACCGTTCTGCACCTATTTTAAACACAAGGCAATATTCCAGGTGTTAGGCATAAAACAGGAAATAATCTAAATAACGCCTTTGCTTTCATGAGGTGTGTAAGAGCTGAGGAAGAACACTCCAGAGGAGCAAGCAGCAGGATGCTGCAGACACGATGATCTTGACATTATCAAGAGCTAGCAGGACCAGAATAGATCTAAGGTAGAAAGACCCTCCACGGAGAGAATCAGGGGTCAGGTCAAGCACACCAAACCGAGTTCAACTCTGAGCAGCAGAGATGGCACTGGGAGATTGTGGGCATGGGAGTCACAGTCCAAAAGCCAGAAAAAAAGAGTAGAAACTATCTAAAAGTAGCATTCCCCATCTTCAAATACTCAGTCTACCTTCAGTTATACTAAGCTATGTTCTGCTTTTAGTATCCATTGTTAGTTTAGCCTTTCTTGTTTCCTGAAGATGTGATGCTGGTTAGTTGCTCTTCATTCTTCCATCTTCCTGTAAAAACTGACAGTCCTGTAGCTCCTGTGTCACTACAAGACCATACATGAGCTGGGAACTAAGCTGAGACTTAGAAACATATAGACAAACACAGAGACAGAGACACACAGAAATGGAGACATGGGTCATCCTTGATGTAAGAATGCCAAATGTCTGGGGCATACTATACTACTATACTTCCCCTTTTTTGTTTTTTGTTTTTTTTGAATATAGTCTGAGAGTTCCGCGAGCCCGTTCCACTATGGCCTGTCCCTGGGGATTGTAAGGTATTCCTGCCTTATGAAGGATGTCATAATTGTCACAGAACAATTGAAAGCCTTTACTGATAGAAGCTGGTCCATGCACTCAGAGAATAGGTCACTCCTGCCAAAAGACCAGCAGAAGCAAAGGCTAGTGATAATCAATATAATTTAGATGGGCTTTGGCCAACGGCTGTTTGACTAATTTAAGACATTTACAACCTTCAGGTTGAGCAGAGTGGAACTCCGAGAAGCAGGCTTGCTACTCTGGAACTGCGGAAGGGGCCCCACTTAAACAATCTTTTAGGGAATTTGGGCGTAGCTTTTCTCTCTTAAACTACTTTCTGCTGAGTGGAGGCGCAGCATCCTTGGGGGTATTTCACAGTGATCCTTCGGGGGTTCCTGATCCACAACAAATCCCTAGACTCAAACCCCAAAGTCAAAATACCTTTATGCTGGTTTATCTTCGCAGGCCATACAATAAAATGTCTCTTCTGTGTATATATTACTTTTTGTATATATTACTATTTTAAAAAACTTTGCTTAATTCTGGTGCCCTGCTTCTAAAAGAACTACCAATTGACAGTCAATCCTTGCACAAAATAACTGGCACCCATTTTCAATCTGCCCTCACCATCAATCTCGTACTTGCTTACTGCTGGCCAGCCTTCTGAGGGTGCTCTCCCAATGTCTCCCCAATTTCCGACATCCCACCGAGGCCTCCACTTGTAAAAACCCACCAGTTCCATTCCGCGCTCTACTCACTATACACTACAGGAACTAGGCTGAAAATTTAAAGACATACACAAAGAGAGACAGAGAGAGACAGGCAGACAGGGTCACGGAGACATCCTTGAGACAAGAGTGCCAAGAATGCCCCTTTTCTATTGATCTTTCAGTGTTCCCTTAGTTCCCGATCCCAGCAGGGCCTCCACTTGTAAAATCCTAAACAGTCCTGTAAAATCCCAATGGTCCTGTAGCTCCCGTGTCCCCGTGTCTGTGTCTCGTCTATCTGTGTGTGCGTGTGATTTTAAGTTCATCTAGTCTCTCACAACTGCTCCTCCACCCGCCCCCTCACACACTCTTCCCACTTCACGTAGCAAACATGACCTCTGTACATTTTAAATCTTAACTACTTTTAAATCTACCTGCAACCCTTTTTACTGCAGTGCTTCTCAGCCTTCCTAATCTGCGATCCGCTAATACAGCTCCTCCTGTTGTAGTGAGCCCCAACCATAAAATTACTTTCGTTACTACTTCATAACTGTAATTTTGCTATTGCTGTGAACCGTAATGCAAATATCTAATCTGCAGGATGTCTGATAAGTGACCCCTTTGGTGGCCTAAGGTCATTGGGCCACCAAAGGGGTCGTGACCCATAGGTTGAGAACTGCTTCTTTAGTGGCTTCCTACAGTTCTGACGCTAAAAAGCCAAAATCCTATAACTGATCCTGAATCCCTACAGTCTTTGGCTTTATATAACATCCCGGCTTCCTGTGGTTTGATATGGTTTGTCTACCCACGCACTTCATTTACATTGGTCTTCATCTACTTCCTGGACCAGCTCATGCTCCCTTCCACCACAGGGCTTTTCCAGGGCTCTTGATTTTTCTCATCGTGGTGGAAAGCGTAATGACTTCAAGATGCCCAGGGTCTAATACCTAGAACCCAAGAGTCAGTTACCTTCTCGATGCAAGGGGCTTTGTGAACGGGACTAAGACAAGCACGGGATGGGAAGGTTATATTGGATTACCTGGAATGCTCAGAATAACCAAAAGGGGTTTTACAAAAAAAGAAAAAAGAAAGAAAAAAAATAATAGTGTTAAGAGTGAGAGGAAGTGGTGCAGCAACAGAAGGAAGAGGCTCAAGGAAGAAATTTGAAGATACTACACTTTGAAGATGAAGGAGGGGACCACAAAGGAATACAGACAGACTGCTGAAACTACAAAAGGCCAGGAAATTGATCTATCCCTATGCTCCTAGGAGTGTACTCTGTTGGCACCTGCCTGACTTTTCCCACTTCTGCTCTCTACAACTATAAGACACAATTTCTGTTACTTTAAGTCCCTGAGTTTGCAGTAAGTTGTTACAATGGCAACAGAAACTAAAACACCCAATTTTCACCAGTAAAATCCATACTCTTCTGGTCTCAGGTCTTCTGCCCTCGACTCCTGTGTCAGGTTGGTGCCCCCTCACACACTCTGAAACTATCCTACACATCACTAATTCGTCATGTATCTTCTGCTAGACTGGAGCTCCAAAGGCTAGGAGTCACACTGAGTCCATTAACCTAGGTATAGGGTGTAAGGAGCCATCCAGATATCGCCATTACAATATGGCACTGGCGGTCCTGCAGCTTGGAGGTAAACAAATCCTCCTTTGGCAGTGCTGGGTGGGGCTGAGGGCCCTTTGCTTGTACATGCGCAATTGAGCCTTGTTCCCTAGCCAATCCCGAAGCCCTGGGCTTCAGCGAAATGGTATTTACCAATCAGGACAGTACCTCCACCCTAGAAAAGCAACTGCTGCTTGGCTTTCGCTCTCTCTCGCTTCCTGCTCTCCCTTCAACCAAGAGGATCCAATAAAGTGTGATGAGAGAAGAATCCTCAACTCATGGTCGTTCTTGCTTGCTGGTCAAGCAGCACGCCACAATAGGGTGATGTACCTGGCCCAGGGCAGGTGCCCATGAACTCTGAGGCCAGGAAATGCACAAAGACTCACACTGTGCTCCTGCAGTCAAGAGTGCCATTCTGGCAGCCAACCTGGCCAATGTTTTGCCAGCCATCTGCTTGGTATTAAATAAGTCTTTTGTTCTGAAGGCCTGGGCGTTTCTTCAATTTAAAGATCCGCCCCACCACCACCACCTTTTCTTAATTTATCCAAAAGTGGAGGGACTGGGACACCAACCTAGCCACAAAACCTTTGAACTACAATTTGTCCTGTCTGCAAAATGTGTTGGGGTAAAGGTTGTGCAGAACTTGTGGGAGTGGACAACCAATGACTGGTCCAAGTTGAGACCCATTTCACAAGAGGGAACTCACACCTGACACTCCCTGGAGGGCCAGGAACCATAGTTTGGATTGCCCAGAGACCTAGGGTAGAACCAGATATGACTGACTAATCATACTGTTATGCTTGTTGGCTGAAGCGGAGCACAAGCAACATCACAGATGCTTCATTCAGTAACTGATGGAAATAGATGCAGAGACCCACAGCCAAACATTAGGCAGAGCTCAGGGAATCCTTGGAAGAGGGTAAGAAAGGACTGTAGGAGCCAGAGGGGTGAAAGACACAAGAAAATGGCCCACAGAATAAACCAAGCAGGGCTCATAGGGACTCTCAGAGACTGAACCAACAATCAGGGAGCCTATACAGGTCTGACTCAGGTCTTCTGCATATGTGTTATGGGTGTGTTGCTCGGCCTTCTTGTGGAACTCCTAACAGTGGGTCTTTGACTCTTTTGCCTGCTCTTGGGACCCTTTCTTCCTAGTGAGCTGATTCATCTAGCTGTGATACGAGGGTTTGTACCTATTCTTATTATAACTAGATAAGTCAAGTTTGATTGATATCCCCAGGAGGATATGCTTTTTTCTGATGGGAAAGGAAAAAGAGTGAATCTGGGGGAAGGACTGGGAGGAGAAGAGGGAGGGGAAACTGCAGTTGGGGTGAGAAAAAATATGAGAAAAGAATGAATTTTTAAAAATGTACTCATTTCCTTCCTGGAAATCTACTGGGCAGATGTGCATTTGCCGTCTCCTTCTAGCCTTCATGTGCTTTCTGCTGCATTCTATGCAGCTCTATCTAGCTGACCGTCAATTTGACTTGGGGAGTGGGGCATTTTCCCCCTTTGCTTTATAAAACTGGAGGTGAACCCCAGGACCATATGCACACTAGCAAGTACTCTACCACTGAGCACCCCAGCTCTCTCTCTAGAGACAGTCTAAGCTGCTCAGGTAGGTCTTTAACTCACTCTGTTGCCCAGGCAGACTTTGGCCTCAAGAGTTTCCTGCCCCATCCTCCTGAGTACCTGGGAGTACCTGTCTCCACACCCAACTTACTGGATCAACTCTCAGACCATGTATCTCAGAATTTCAACCGTTAACTACTATTATGAAAAACAAATATTTCTAAGTGGTCTTTCCTAACAGTTGGGTATTATTTTGTGGGTTTTCCTTCCCTGCCCTCTAAAATAAATCACACTATTTGCTCTACCAGTTCAGTTTTATGGATCACCAAGTTACTGACCACAGCGCTGGCCACCTTCTTGCTGGGTAAGCCCTACTTGCAGATGAAGACCCTTTGCCATGTGCTCACTGTGCCTGTCTACCTCAGCTGCCTCTGTGAGTATATGGGAAGATGGAGTAGCGCTAGAGTTTCTGGATTTCAGACGCCCATCAAGGTTTCTTCTTAGGACCATCATCACCTGAAGGGCTGTCCTCTGCCGCAGCCAGAGGAAAGCTTTGCCGCAGTTCTGTAGCTAATCAGCCTGGCTACTGAGGAACAGAACTGCAAGCCAGCAGCAGCTCTCCTTGCATCTAGACAATGGAACCTCGCAATGCAAAGTCCCTACCTAGGTTCTGGGAATCCACAAAACGTGAATTACAAAAATCATGTACAAAACAACTTTTCTATGCATGTTTTTCTAAGTAGAGGCCAAAGACTTTTTAAGGACATCCTAACAGTTCTTAGTTCTAGAACCACTAAAAACCACCTGTCTAAGGATTTAGGAAAGAGAGGTTTTTATTTTTAAATTAAATGTGGGTTTTCCCCATACTCCAAGCTGCCTTCTATCTCTAACTTTCAGAAACAGCATCCACTTTATAGGAGTGTAAACTATTTAAAAACTAGGTGGTCAAGATCTTGAAATGTTTATAATGGATAAAATGAATGAGACAAAAGAAATACCTTTAAGAGAAAGACAGAGTGTTAACCATCAAACCATAAGGGTTTAGTATACAAGAACCTGATGGAGATCTTCAAAGTTTCAAATGACTTGAGGGGAGGAGGCTTGAGGGAGACAAGGTCTCACTGTGTAGCCCTGGTTGACCTGGAACTTATATGATCTGTCAGCCTCTGACTCCAAAGAAGATTTGTTTTTTAATATATAAATTTGTTTTTGTTTTATGGTCACTGTTGTTTTGCCTGCATGTATGTCTATGTGAGGTGTCAAGCCCTGAAACTGGAGTTACAGACAGGTATGAATTGATGTGTGGGTGCTGGGAATTGAACCTGGGTCCTCTGGAAGAACAGCCAGTGTTCTTAACCCCCGAGCCATCTCTCCAGACCTTAGAAGACTTTTTAAAACACTCAGAGATCTACCTCCCTCTGCCTCCCGAGTGCTGGGATTAAAGGCATGCACCGCCACCGCCAAACTGTTTCATCAATTCCGGACTCTACATTTTAAAATATATGAAGGTCAAACTAAAACATCCAAGTTCAATTAAGTCAAAAAGTTTAAATTCGAGCAAAAATTGATAACTACAAAATATATAAAGTAGCCAAAAAATCCTATAAGGAAAATTCAAGGGCTACAGCGGGTGTGGAGGAGGAGAAAGCAGTGTATTCAAGTGTTATCACATGGAAAGCTCGTGAGAGTGAGAGGTGCCTCTGCCTAGGGAGAAGGGGAGCAGACTAAGACAAACTCCATGGCAGGACTGTGATAAGATATAGGGGTGGAGGCCATCCCTTTACCTCCCCATTTTTAAAACAGAACATTTACAAATGTTTAAACATGTGTCTGCCTGAACTGCATGTCTACTGAATCCCACTCTGATATATGGAGAAGAAATGTCCATATCCTTTCAACAAGCAATTTGGACTGAGCCCCAAGTTGCTGTGCAGAGATTTAAGGGGGCAGGGGAAGAATTTTAACCCTTTGTCCTACCAGACTTCTTCCTAGCAGTCAAAATCACTTGCGCAATCACAGTTCAGATAACAGGCACACAGTACACGCACCTCCCGTTCTTCCATTGCCAATCTGTACCGCAGGCTGAAGACTTCCTTCATTTTGCAATAAATGAGGCAAATGATAATAAATGCTTGGCACTTGAAGGGATTTTTTGCTTGTCAACTCCTTTAGTAGCTTTATGGTATTATCTGAAACACAGAAAGACAATTAAGTGACCCTTACCTTACAGAAGCCTCTGATTTTCTCTCTTGAAAACCAGCAAACGCTTACGAGAATTACAAATAAGTGAGCTCTAAATGTGTTATCTACACATGAGGTCAACCGCAAACACAATGGCCACCACCAAATTTCACTTTCCTGTCATTGATATATGTAGCCCAGGCTGGCCTCAGATCTGCGACGAAGCCATCCTTCAATCCCAGGCATGAGCCACTGTTCCAGGCTACCCTTCATTTCCATTATGCATTAACATTTCACCAAACCTTTATACAGATATTATATTTCTCCAAAAACAAAAATGTAAGTCAAAAATTTTAAACTATTAAAGTAGAAAATGCTCAGCACCTGTCAATCTTCAAGTGGTTTCAGTTTTTATCTAGGGGAGCCAATGACTCACTGAATCGGCTATGGAGTAAAAGCTTCTGCTAATTACACATATTGCTTTAAATTTTCATCACATTGAAATTTCACTTTCTAAACAAGGAAGTTAGTAGGAAGGACTTGTGACCACACCACCGTTAAAATTATAACAAGAAGGTTAGAGAGATGGCTCAGCAGTCAAAAGTACCTGCTGCTCTTGCAGAGGACCAAGTCCCAGAACCCAGTCCGGGGAGATTTGGTACCCTCCTCTGGCTTCCTTGGGCACGTATATAGTACATGGACATATATGCAGGGGAAAAAACACCCATACTAAACTCACATATATAATATCATACATGAAATGAAAGGTGAATCTCACGTGTAAAGAAATTCATGTTACCACATCCTATTCCCACCCAGCAACCAGAAACAGCTTGAATGATGCTTAAATGTCAGTCATGGTCTAATCATCGCTCTAGACATTCAGCAGAATCAAAGGCCTTGAAACAGCCTGTCCTGTGACTCAGGCATTTCCTCTCGATGGTTTTGGCTTTTACGCATTCAACAAATACTTAATTGCTTTCTGTCTTGTTCCAGGAATGGTGCCACGTGTTTGAAAATCACCGGTCAGCAAAACATAATCTAATGAAGATCACAAGGGCTGCCAGAAATACAACCAATTGACATACAGAAACGTTTCTCACAGAGCTATGATTGGGAGGAGGAAAAATGACCCAGGAAAACATTCATTTGCTAATTATGGAAGGAAATGCTTAATTTGCTGTGGTTTATGATTAGCATATTCGCTACTGAAGTGCTTTACCCAGGGTGGTGAGTGCACAGCTCTACTCCCGAGCACAAGGGCGGCCGAAACAGGACTGCAGTCTCAGCTTAGTCTGTGCTATGGAGATCTTATCCCAGTAAAATAAAATTTTAATGTAGATAGTATTTTGAAGAAGGTCAGACATTGTGGTCTGAACCTTTTATCCTGGCGCTCTAGAGGCAGAGACAGGCAAATCTCTGTGAGTTTGAGATCAGCCTGGTCTACATAGCAAGTCCCAAGACAACCAGCGCTACAGAGAACTGTCTTAAACAACAACAACAAAAAATGATAATGTAAAAATGCTCAATAGCATAATTTCAAGAAAATATTTTGAAAAAAACATGTATAAGAAAGACTAAAAGGAAACCAAAAAACGTTGTTAATAGAAATCATCAGACACAGGCTTCTGGGTGATTGAACTGGAGCCTTCTGTAATCGCAAACGCTCTAGTGACAAAATACACACGCGCCCTGAGGAGGAGAGGGAGAAACACGAAACTCTGAAAACGAGGTCAGGTGTTGATATCAAGATGAAAGGTATCCCTGGCTGGCTCTGTTTAGAATACACGAAGCTGGATCTAAAATACCAGTCTGGAAAGAGCAATGGGGCCTGGCGCACTGGAATAAAACCAAACAAATGGATTATCAGAGGCAAAAAGCACAAGAGAGAAGCAGTGTTCCTCCGACAGACCAGAAGACCCCAGGAGAGGCCCAGGTTTCTTCCTGATTATCAAATAGGTGCAAGAGCCAGGATTGCTCCAAGCAGCTCACAGACTTCCTCAGAGGCCATCTAACACTGGCTAGAGCATAAGCATACTGAAAGAAAAGTTAAAATCCAGTTTTTATTTTTAAAACATTTATTTAGGGGGTGGGGAGTCAGAGGACAATGGGGGGACTGATTCACTCTGTGTACTATGTGGGACCTGGGGACTGAACCCAGGGCTGGTAGGCTTGGCATCAAGCTTTCTTTAATCACTGAGCTATCTTGCCAGCCCAAAAGTTAAAATTTAATCTCATTACAAATGTTTTCAAAAGACACAGGCCTTTCACTATTACTGATGAAAGGCACACAACTGAAACATAACAGTGTTCTATCGAAATCAAATTCAGCAATTAATAAAAATGCATTTACAATTCACCAGAACAGCAAAGTTTGTATGATTTTTTTTTCTTTCTGAGAGGGGCAACACACGCTGACTGGCGTGTTCACAGAACCCTCCAGTCACACACTCCGTAAAGCCCCTGGAACATACCCTACTTCTAAAGTACCTGAGAACGTATTCAGTGCAGCCTTACTTCCATTAGTCACCGCTCCTACGCGGCGAAACTGCTGGACAATGGTGTTCAACTCAGAAGAGCGCTGAGATATCCTGTGTTCAGCTATGCGAAGACGTTCTTTTAAAGCAAGAAATTCTCGTTGATAAGCAATTAGTTTTTCTAGAAGCGAGACAAAAAAAGAATCATTAGTATGATTTGTCTTTTAGTATATGTCTTTAAAAGTAATAACAACACACTTCTACATTCTAAGGCAGTAGGCTAGGCACGGACCCTGGAGAACCTACGTATGCTAGTTTACTAACCCAGTGTAATCTCTAAAATGTTCCAAAAGCCTGTCCTTCTACCCACAGATGAGTATAGTTCTCCCTCATCAAAGAAACTTTTTTTTCAACAGAAGGAAAACTATTACAGATTCACAACTGGTCAAAATGCCAAAGTATGAGGGAAATTTTGCAAGCCCCCACACCCTTAGATAACTAACTATAGGCAGTCAATGGCTGGTGAGGGGCAGAGAACCAGTTTTCTACAGGGATGAACACCATGATAGGTTATCCAACCCCAGATGGTCAGCCCTAAGGACATTGTAAGTAGGGATACATTTAGGTCCTTGAGCTCACACAGAAGCATTGGGGGAACCAGGAATGTTAAACACACAGGGATATCGCTGTATTGCCTGTGTTCAGCCCAGAAGTTGGGAGCAGATTTGGTTAATAGCCTGGTGACCTTTCTGTGTGGCCAGACCATACCGAATCCTCCCCTAGACCCTTGAGTTTGTCTCAGTCAATCTGTAACATGCTATTCTCCCCACCCCCACCCTGCTGTATCTTGAGCTTGTTCTTTTAGTTGTTCTACAGAACCCATCTTTATGAAAGATGTCACTTGTACTTTACAGAGAGTGTCGATGTAGTCATGTCTTCAGCTTTGCTGTGCACATAGGATTGAGTTAATTATCACCAGGAAGCTTTTTCCCAAATGTGTGTGATAAATATGCTTAAAATAAACTACTTGAGGTCAGACTCTCAAAGTCTGCACCAGCACCGGCTACTGAGTCATGATGACCCAAACTGCCTTCTTGCCTTCCTTGGACCTTGACTCTACTGGCCATCGTGGCCACAGAGAACCCTGTAAATATACAGATGAGCAACACAAAACAGACACAGCAGGCTGTAAATCCACACATATAAACATGTATACAACATATGTCACAGTAGTCATTAAAGAAGCAGAGGACATGAATTTGAGATGGGGCTGGGAGAGACAAAGGGGACATTGAAGGAAGGAGGTGGAGGGGTGAAAGGGTTATAAATTGTGGGACCCAGAGCAGCTTGGCCACACATGGGACCCAGGCCACACAGCTGCCAGAGCAGGCAGCACCTGGTTCCAGGTATCATAAGCTGGCACTACAGAAACAGACCATCCAAAGGAAATTCCTAAGATTTGAACCCTTGTAGATAGGATCACACCCATCGCTTTTCACTAGGACACCCCTAGACAAATGTCAGTCAGGGATCCTGAACCTTAGAAATCCCTCACCCCAACCTTTGTTACTATAAAAACCCAACCCCAACTGAGCTGGAGCTCTCTGATCACTCCAACACACTGGACACAGAGAGGGTCCAAGTTTGCAAACTTGTGTAAAGAATAAAGACTCTTTGCTTTTACATACAGGACTTGGTCTCCTAGTTGGTTTTGGGGAAACTCCATTTTATATATGGCATAAGATAAATAAAATACTCATGTATAAAATTTGCAAAATAAAATCTTAAATTAAAAAATAAATTATCTGTGCAAATGTTTTCAAGGTTTAAGAAAGTACACTTCTAAAAATAAACTAATAAAACTGCAAGAACAGAGACATAATTAAAGTCCATATTCTGCAAGAAAATACTCACCGCACTAGAACTAAAAATCAAAATGGGTCCTCACTTGTTGAACAACAGAGCCCCTACTAACTTAGGAACCGGAAGAATGTGATCACTCTACGGAGCTACACAGTGAAGCCCTGTTTGAAAGAGGAGAAAGAGGAGGAAGAGGAGGAATGGGGGAGGAAGGGGAGGAGGAAGAAAAGGAAAAGGGGAAGGGGAGAGGGAAGGGGAGGGAAAAGGAAAGGGGGAAAAGAGGAAAAAGAGGAAGAGGAAGGGGAAAGAAAAGAAGGTGGAAGGGAAGGAAGAGGGGGAAGGGGAGGAGAAAGAGGAGGAAAAGGAAGAAGAGTCAACGTCACCCATACACCCTGTAAAGCTGGTGCTAAAACCCTGTGAAAGCACTGATCACTGCCCCTCATTCAGGGACACACAGGAAACTCTTATGAAGTCTGTGGCAGGGTAATTAGCTGGCACAATGCCCTACTTTCCTGACACTGAGAAGCAAAGCAACGCAAGCCATCTATATCCCCCCCATACACACACACACAAAAGCCTGCTGTAGGAACGACAGAAATCAGCAGGCACTGTGACCAGGAAAGGCTTTTAAGGAAGTTCACAGTGCCTCTGTGTCCCGTTTACTGATGCAGATGACGTGGTTTAATGAAATTTCAAACTATACATTCGTGGCATAGGTAAATTCGTAAGAAAAAAATGCTAAGATACCATTCACAAATACAAACGTAGAAAAAGTTGAGGTCCCAGCTTCTCAGAAGGCTGAAGTAGGTTTACTGGAGGCCAGGAACCTAAAACACAACAACCTGGCAACAGAGCAAGATCGCAGCTCAGACACAGAGAACCATGGCCAATAACGTTGTAATGGTTATCGCAGGAGACAAGATTTATGAACAAAAACTACTGAGGTAAATTGGCGGGGCAGGGGGATAGAAATCATCTCTTACTCCTGAACAGGAGGACCCAGTCCTGTCAGACAGTTCTCCCCTAAGCTAACAACAACCTCAAGTGAACACTTTTCAAAATGACAGCTGAGGAAGAAGGCTTATGTGTATTCTAAAATTTATCTAGAAGAATAACAGCTTCCAAAGCATCTAGAAAATATGGAGAGTATGGCCTGAGATCAGATCCTATTCTAAGGGTGCAGGAATTAAGTGTGTGGCCCGAGTCTGGAGACTGTGGGCAAGCACATCAGCCAGCCCAGCAGCACCTAAACCAGCAGCCTAAGACTAATATGCGTCCCCTTGAGACTCAGGCAGGGCCTACACACTGGTTTTTTTGAATGCCATTTGCCACTAAAAAGAACTAGAACTCCTTGGAGAAAAATAACTTCAAAGGAATAATATTAAAAGACAAAAAGGGAGCCGGAGGCACAACTCAGTGGATAAAGGCAGTTGCTTGCTGCTCAAGCCCGGAGACCTAAGTTCAAGTCCCAGAATCCATTTAATGGTGGAAGGAAAGAATCAACTCCACAAAGATGTCTTCAGGCCAGCTGGCCTCCACAATAATAAATTAAAAAGAAAATATTTTTGAAAGACAAAAATGATAAGACATTGTCAGAAGGACACAAAGCTAGAATACATAAGGGCCTCTTCACTAGTTACAGTGGGGCAATTTAAAGAAAAAGCCAAACCACTGACGGTAATAGATTATAACCCATTGAATAAATTCAGAATCAATGAGTTCATACCAACAAGAGTAGAACCTCTAGTGAGGGGATGGAGTATCTTACAGGAGAACGCCAGTTACTGATGGTAGGAAGGATGACCAACAGCTGAGAGTTCCTCTTCTGCAACCACCACGGCAATCACTGATTCAGGCAAGAAACAAACATGGATGCTGTAACTATTGCACGTCTGGTAAGGAATGAGGTACTTACATCATCTCAAAGTATCTCCTCACCAAGTACTTATTTTACCCAAGAACAAATGCTAATTTTAGAGTGGGGAAACTTGGCAGACGTCCCTTATGGAAAGGGAGTGGCCAAAGCCACTCACATCAGCAATAACAGGGCCAAGACTAGCACCCTGCAGAGATGCACCAAGAACACACAAGGCTCATTATTCGGTGTTCCTGCCAAGACCATGTAATCTCAATCTAATCTGAAGGAAACAGCCGACTCTACAAAACAGAGAATGTATGAAACACACAGCATACAGCGTGTACTTCAAATGATGTGAAGGTCATCAAAGACAAAGGCTGTGGAAACACCCAAGACTAAAATGACAAAATGCATAGCACAATCCTGGATGGATCCTTAATGGGATTAAAGGAGACAAAATTAAAACAGTATCAGGGTCAGGGTCAGAAAATGTAGGAGAGACTGTGGGTTCTGGGAGCAGGGGTAGGGAGGGGGCGCAATGATACCACATTTGCGCTTCTGGAACATCTGTGTAGAGAGGGCCTGCTGGGTTCCATGGGTAAACACTGGAGTTTCTGACCTCCCTCATTCCAGTGCTCACACAACCTACGTCTGAATCTACCCTTCCATATTAAGGAGCTCCTACATCAGAGCATGGAGCAACATTATATTTTAATCTAGAAAGCCAAGAACTTTCAAGAAGTTTCTAAAACAGTCTTAGAATTTTTCCTATTTCCCAGGAATTGAGTTCAAACTTTAATATACACAAAATACTCCTCCAAAAGACTCATGTGCTTATACAACCCCCTATTTTCAGCATCTGTCGCAAAACTCCTGTATTTGCTTTGTTTTCAATCATTTGCTTTCTGCAGGGGGCCATGGCAGGAACTGGGGGGTTGTCTATTCCCGTGGGCAGTGAATCTGCTCCCTGTTTTGTTTCCATTAGAGACAGAATCGAAGTATAAAATGCCAGAAACACGACATGGTTGATGTTTGATCCTTTTGTGAGAACGGCAATTTCCATGTGATTTGCTAATTCAAAATAACACTTTTGGACTCACTGTAGAAAAAAAAACTTATGTATAATATAAATGGGCAACACTACGAATGCATAAAAACAGAACAGGAATTTAAAACTTTCTAATTAAGATATGGGTTTTACTGCTGAATTTTCGTGAATGCTAGAGTTAACAAAAACTGTATCCACTGTTTGGAGGTTTGTTTGTTTTGTTTTACTTTTTTTTTTTAAAGAAGTTAAATTTTATCAAACTAAAATTCTAGTTTAAAAAAAATGTCGACTAACTTGCTTTGTTCCTGAATGTAAAAAAGGTGGAAATAAATGGAGAAGGACATGGCCACTCCTAAAGTATAGAGATTTTGTTGTAGAAATAAGGGAGAAAGCAGGCAGAGGGAAGAGTCCAGGCTGAGCATGGCCGGCACACTAAACCATAAGATCACAGTGGATGGGGAGGGAGCGCAAAGATGAGCAACCGACCAAGTGAGGTACCCTAGGCCAAGAGACCATCAACTCCAAAGTGCCTGAGTTAAACAGAGATCAGGCTGGGGGAGGGGGGGGGGTGAAGGGAAGTGGAAGGCCCGCCCCCAAAAGAGAGGAATTAAGGAAGGGGGCGGGTGAGAAGTGCTGGGAGGAGCTACAGGTACAGGGTGGGGCTTGTCCTGTGTTAGCTTCCTAACAATCCCTCTGTCCTTTGGTGTCATCTTGCATTCCTAAACAGAGAAAAAGGAAACACAAACACACACACACACCACACACGAGTAACTCAGTAACACCATTCTACAGCTTGTAGACTTACTTTTCAGAAACTATCTTTGAAAAGTATTGTATATTACTTTATTTAAAAAAAAAGATTAGCATTGATAGTTTTTAACCAACTTAAAAGTGAAAGCTAAGACTTGAAGAAATTGGAGGCAATTTCCCATTTACAAATCTCTAAAATATGTTAAGAGAAGAGGAGGGAACATAGGGAGAATGAAGAGAGGAAGGAGGGAAGAAGAAGGAAAAGAGGAGGGAGAAGAAAGAATAAAGGAACCTGGGATTCCAAAGGCAATTTGAAGAGCCAAAACACACTGTAAGCAGAACCCAAACACCACCACAAGTGGAGAGAATAAATGGGAATTTAACAGGCACCTGGAAGCTGCTTTTACTAAAGACAACTCACTTAGGGCCACAGTTCAACAGGAACAAGATGAAAACCTGACACCTCTGTTCTCATTGTGGGTCTGTCTACTTTGGTCAGAAGCCAGCCTTAACTCCACCTAGGTGTGTCAATCACTTAAGAAAAGTCCATCTAAAAACCGGTGATGCCTAAACTATCTTTCTCTTCCAGACTGGAGGCACAAAGATAAAATTGTCCTAAACCTGCGGTCACTTTGGATTCCGGGAAAAGCACACGTGGCAGAACAGACCAGGCCAGGTCATTATCCAAACAGCAAAACCATGGCCTGGAGCAAGAGTAAACTTACACAAGCCAGATTGGTCCCGATTTAAGCAATAACAGTACTGACAACTTGAGACTACCTTGCAGGACCGGATTTGCAGCAATTAGAGCATCTTGACTGGAACTGTGTAACTCTAGCTCCCGTCTCTATTTAAGCCCAGTCAGGATCCTGAAGATGACCTTGAGGGTCATCCTTCTTCGACACTTTTGTTTCTACTTTTTGCCCTTCCTCATCTCTTTTACTGGAATGACTGGCCAAGCCTAGGCTGGCAGGGGTTCGGAAGTCCTGACTTTTGTCCTTAAAAGTTCAATTTCAAACTGACAATTGCCACATAGAACAGACAGGCAATGGTCATAAACAATGTCAGGTGTCTCCATTCCCTCAACTTCAGCCTCCAGGTAAGACAGCTGGATTCTGAAGGAGAGGAGCAGGGCCTGGAACCTACTGACCTCGGAAGAGGCCAAGACTGTCCTCAGATTCCAGACCCAAGAAACCCAGAATTTATGGAGGTCTCTCCCCAAGCTCCCTCTTTATCTCCTTCCAGTTACCCACAAATGAAGGGGACCCACAGACAGAAAACTGACTAAAATGTTTAGGGCCACAAAACATAGAATTGTGTAGAGAGGTGTTCTCAAAGTAACTGGCACACATCTATTTCAAGGGTGTCTTCCAAGGATTCTGCAGAATAACCCTGTAGGACACACATCACATCAACAGGGACTCTGAAGACCCGTCCATGCTCACAAGGAAAGATGAAGTTCATAAGTGCACACAATTCGACACTTTTTAAACTTAAAACAAGCAATAAGGTTATTTCTGATTTCTTTATACTCGCAGGACAAGACCCTTATTTGTTGTGGATTAGTTGAAGCTGTGTTACATTAGTTTATACTGCGGAATATTTGTTTAATAATGCAAAGATGTATGGCATTCTTTTATGCTACATTTACTTAACTCTGTGAAGCTATGTTACTTTGCCTGGCTAAAACACCTGATTGGTCTAATAAAGAGCTGAACAACTGATAATGAGGCAGAAGGGAGAAACTGGCGGGCAAAGAGACTAGAGAGAGAAGAGAGGAGTGAGAAAAAAGAGAGAAGGACGACAGGGGCCAGTCACCTAGCAACACAGCCAGACATGGAATGAGGAGTAAATGAAACAGACATAGAGAAAGATAAAAGCCCAGGGGCAAAAGGTAGGTGGGATAACTTAAGAAAAGCTAGCAAGAGACAAGTCGAGCTAAGGCTGGGCATTTATAAGTAAGAATAAGCCTCCATGTGGTTATTTGGAGCTGAATGTGGTGGGCCCCTAAAGCTCTGGAACCTAACTGCTATCTCTCTCCATCACCCCTCAGGTAGCATAATCATTAGCAGGGTGATTCAGAACAGCATCCAGGTGTAGGTTTGGCGAGAGGCCAAGAAGGAAATAATGCTGCTGTATAGAGCTACAAGACTCATTTCCTTAGAAATACATTCTTAATCTAAACAGATTTGTTCATTTTCCTTGGGAAAGTAGAAAGATCTTTTTTGTAATTTCATTATAAATTCCATTATCATAGCGAAATGGGGGGGAACAGATACAAAACTTAGGAGGGTATGTACTTGTTTTAATGGACTTAGTTAACTTCTAAAAACGAAGAAGAAGAAGAAGAAGAAGAGGAGGAGGAGGAGGAGGAGGAGGAGGAAGAAGAAGCAGCAGCAGCAGCATTGACAATGTGGGGACTGGAGAGATGGCTTGGTGGTAAAGAGCACAGATATCATGAGTTCAATTTCTAGCACCCACATAACGGTTCACAATCATCCAACTCCAGTCTTAGGGGAACCACTGCCCTCTCCCGGCCTCCATAGGCACTGCACACACATGGTGTACTGATACACATGCAGGCAAAACACCCACACACATAGAGAATAAAATTAATTAAAGATTAAAAAACATTTTTTAATATTGTCAGTCTTGCTCTTCAAAATCAATACCATGAAGAATGTGGCGTGAAAGGTAGCAGAAAGTTATAAACATCTCTCCTAAACTAGCATGTAAACATACTGGCATGCATTGTGGTGGGTTTTATTCTTAAAGGAAAAAAAAAACACATTTTGAATCCCCAAGAGATAACTGTCTTATACTTTCCTATGAAGAATTCTCCAAGACAGAGCATTCCATTTTATGTTAGAACGGTGGTTCTCACTCTTCCTAATGCTGCAACCCCTTTAATACAGCTCACACTGTAGTCACACCCAACCATAAAACTATTTCATTGCATCTTCATGACTGTAATTTTGCTACTGTTAAGAATCATAACATAAATACCCGATATGCAGGATATCTGACATGTGACCCCCCCAAAAGGGGGTCTCAACTCACAGGTTGAGAACCACTTTATTAGAACCATCTTTAATCTAAAGAGTCAAACACAACTAACCACGCCTAGTTTGTTTCCTGTTGCTGTGGGAAAACACCGAAAGCAACTGGAAAAGGGTTTTATCTGGCTTGCAGGTTACAGTCCCTCGTCCAGGGAAGTTGAGGCAGGGAACATGGAGGTAGGAACTAAAGCAGAGAACAGAGAGGGATGCTGCTTAGCCTGCGGCTCAGTGGTTTGAGTTTCCTGTTCTTGCTCAACCTGTTTTCTTCTACCACCAAGGACCATCTGCCTCAGGGTGGCACTATCCATGGCAATCGAGGAAATGCACCACAGACGTGTGCCCTGGGCCAACCTGACGAAAGCCATTCAACTCCCAGGTATGTTAAGTTGACAAGACTACCCAGCACACTCCCTGACACACAGTACTGTCTTATGTGCCCTAGGTAAGTACGGCTATTCTTTCATGTTCTTCTAACTCACTGATTTCCACCTTCTCCTAACAATCTTCTGCCTGCCATCGATTCACTAAGTGGCGGCCCTGGCGGGCCTTGAACTCAAAATCCCCCTGCCTTAGCTTCTGAATGAGCTGCTAGAATTACAGGTGTGTGCCAACATACGAGCAGGCTTCCCATGCCTTCCTTCTCTTGGGACTGACTTTCCATCAGACGGTTTTTGTTACTGTAGTTCTGGGGACTGAATTCAGGACCTTGTGCATGCTAGGCAAGTGCTCTACTACCAAGCTTCAGCCCTAGCTCCGTCGGGATGGTTGGCTTGCCAGCCCCAATCACCAGACTAAAGTCACAATAGGTTTTCTAAAACCAATCAGTGCCTCTGAAGGCCTCTCCCCTTAACTAGGGCAGGCTACAGACACTCTGCTGTCTTACTGATCAGACCCCAGGAAAATGCCAAAGGCCCTGAGCTAAAAAAGGGCACACAAAGGAGCATCAGGCAGAGGCAACTGTGAAAGCCCAAGCTGCAAGCCTCACGGTAGCAGGGTGAGGATGACAGGCCATCACTGTCACCTGTACTCTACTCCATGTGAGTCCCTTTAACTTCAATGAGCCGCCACAGTCTACCTGGCCACATTGCAATCTTCACTTTGCTTTGAAACTTTTTGTTGTTGTTTTTGTTTCTAGTATTGGGGTTGAACCCAGGAAGGGCTTCACACATACATACAAGGCAATCACCCTACCAGCCAAACTACTTCTCCGACCTTGGAAACTATTGTTAAAATATTTCCTGGCTTTAAGTCTTTCTCTGAGGTCTTCCAAAGAATAAGGGAAAAAAATGTTTTTTGCTTATTTGTTAGGTTTTTGAAACAGATTTTCTCTGGGTAACAGCCCTAGCTGCCCTGAAACTTGATTTTTTCAGACTGGCCTTGAACTCACAGAGATCAGCCTGCTTCTGACTACCGAGCACTGTGATTAATGGTGTGTGCCACCATCCTAGGCTTAAGAAAATATTCTTAAAGGATAAAACTCAGTCTATCTGCGAATTACCATTTGAGTTCACTGGACTTTGTAAATTCGAAATACTGCTACAGGTTCTAAGATGACGTGGTGCCTGCTCCTCACCATCCTGAGGTGGCCTACCCAGCACAAGCCCCTCCCCTGCAGCGTGAGAAGGAAACCATTTACTTCTCACGAACGGAATGCATGGTCAAGCAGATGGACAATGTCACTTCTGAGATAATGTATTATATGAAACTGTCTTGCTATCAAATGCTCTCCCATCTCTATTCTAAGCTGCTTTAGAAGAAGCAAGACGATAGACTGCAAGGCCATGTGACAAAGAGCTAAGAGCTACCTCCAGTCAACAGCTAAAGGGAGGCTTGGCCTTTCATTCCCACAGTCACAAAGAGTGAATTCGGCCAACAACCCCAAAGAACATGACACAGATTCCTCCCCACTCCAGTCTCATGACAGTGCAGGTAAATGACACCTTCAGTACAGATTTCTGAGACCCTAAGTGGAGGGTCCCACATACACCATGAGATCATAAAGTGTATGTCATTTTAGTCATAAGAGTTGTGGTAATTTGTAAAGTATAGAGATTTGTAGCACATCAACAGACTATTACACATATAATACAAAGATATCCATAAAGACAGTCTCAGAATATGAATTTTCAGTTGAAGATTTTCTCTAGATCAAGATGTCTGTAATAGACACTCTTTCTATACTTGCTATGTACCATAAAATGTCAGGAGTTACAAACACACACAATTCTCTGGGAAGCAGTAGACACAAAGGGTAAAGTACTAATGCACAACGATGTCTGTTCTGCTCGGGGTACCTGGAGGCATCAGTGGTACACACACACAAAAAGCAACGAGAACAAAAAGAAGTCCACAGGGCTGGGGAGATGGTTCAGCAGTTAAAAGTTTGCTGCTCCTTCAGAGGACCAGAGTTCAGTTCCTAGTATCCAAGTCAGGTAATTCACAACCACAAGGGGTCTGATAGCCTCTTCTGCTCTTTGCCAGTGCAATGTACACACAGGAAGGAAGGGAGGGAGGGAGGGAAGGGAGAGAAGGGAGGGAAGAAGAAAGGAAGGAAGGAAGGAAGGAAGGAAGGAAGGAAGGAAGGAAGGAAGGAAGGAAGGAAGGAAGGAAGGAAGGAAGGAATGTTGGGCTCATTACAGCATAAGTACTATGGATGAGGATACCAAGCCATACAGGAAGCTTCCAGATAAATACTATTCTACTCTAGCTACACGTACCAATAAACAAACAAACAAACAAACAAACCCTGATCCCATTCCCACCCCCTCAGCCAGAGCCAAGTATAAACCTCCACTCTTTCCAACTATCACAAGGTCCTGGTCACATGAACACACAGGATATATTTTAACCAACTGAGTGTCTAGGCTCTCACCCGACTCCAGCACCAATATCCGCCCATGAGGGGTCAGTGGAGACCACACAGAAGGACAATGGAGCACTTTCGGTTAGGAGTGTCCATAGAGGACTTCTAGAGAACTTCCTCAATGCTGGGAACCAGAGGCCATGTGGGGATCCTAGACTTCACACCCACCATACATATCTGGCATTAACGAGCCTGGGTACAGCTCTCAGAAATTCCTGAGGGCTCAAATCTGGAGCAAATAGCTAGCCAAGGTGCTTATTAACATATCAAAGAGGACTCTGGCCAACAAATTTTCCCAGCATCCCTCAGTTCGTATCTATTACAGGGTCCTCCTGGCTGGCATGCCCCACCTGCCACCCTAAACTGCCCAGTCCAGAACTAGGCTAGGCTGTCCTTCCCCAAGCAACTCTTCCCTATAATCTAGCCATTTTGGCTACTCTGGTCCTTTTTTGCCCTTTTGGCCTCTTGGTCCCCTGGCTCTCCCTCTTCCTCTCCCTCCTTCCCTCACATAGCCCAGCAGCTCAGTCTGCGGGTCATGTCCACTCTGGCTGTTTCCTCCCTCATATTTACAATAAGCCTTCTCCTCCACCACACACCTAGCGTTCACCTAGCAGCCCTCTTCCATTTGCCTCTCTGACTCCTCCTCTTCAGTCTTCCTAGACTCCGGAATCACTCTCCATCTGCTGACCTTGAAGCTCTGCTGCCTTTCTTCTTCACAACGATGCCATCACAAACCCTTAAAGGTCTCCAGCTTAAATCTCTAGCGTTACCTCAGATCATTCCTTGTTACAACACGGCCAAACTACTTAGAGTTCTCCAAACACACTGACCGGCTAGAGAACAGGACCATCCTCCTGGCCAAACAGTCGCCATTTTCACCTATTGGGCCTGTTGGCTGCTGGCTTTCCCTCACAGACAGAAGGGGCAGGGATGGTCATGAGACTATCACCTGAGTATCCAGTCACTCCTTGCAGAAGTATGCAATTCAGCCCTAATTTCACAAGGTCTTGGGGGAGAGAGGGCTAGAGGAAGGATGGGTGGAGAAGGATGGGTGTTGTATCTACACAATGGGGAAGCCACCACTAAGTATGGCTGCTTTAATCTCACCCATGCTCTTGTCCATAACCCCCTACCCACTATTCTGTAAGGAAGCCTAATACACTCATTGCTTCCCTTAGGTGCTTTGATTAGACCTGTACCTCTGTCTGTTAGGCCCTTAGAAGGAAGGTATACATTATTTATGTCTCCCCCAAGGAAGTAACTTTAACAACAGCATCCAACCCTTAGTTCAGCCAACTGCCTTCCAGCCTCACCCTTCTGCCTTCATGTTCTGAAATTCTACCTCCAGGCCCCCTTGCAGATCATGGAATCTAGGGGTAGTCTTGGGGACTCCTGCTGATGGAACCTCATAGTTGTGTAGGGAAAGGATCTAGGTCTAATGATAATATAGTGCCTTAGATACAAAGTAGCTAGGCAGACAGCAAAAAAAGGTCTTGAGAGCCTCATAGCCTGGCAGCAAAGAGTTGTATCTCACAGAGAAAAAGTATCAGAAGCTGAGTCTAGAGGAAGCCAGGTGTAGCCTGCAAGAGCTGAGCTGCAGTGGGACTGTACGGGACACACCTAACACCTCCAGCAATGAGTTTAGACAGCACAAGCAAAGGGTCACAAGTCCATTAGAGACCTAATGTCCAAGGCTGTCGGGGGGTGGGGTGAGGCAAAAAATGATAACAACAGTAATAATAATAAAGTCAATGTCTAGTTAAACCACACAGCTTATACAAATTGCTTAGGCACAGGAGGTCACTCATCCAAAGCTTCACCTGAGTTTCTGGATACCAGCCAAGGGCTGGCCACGCAGGCGGGTCTTTCTGAAAATACTCGTGTCCACTCTTCTCCACAGCAAGAATCCCACTTTAGCATTGCTTTACTCACCCCCAAATGCCAACACAGGCAGATCATTGTACCTTTTTTAAACTATGAGAAAGGGATCGAGGTCAAGAGACATAGCTCAGAGGTTAAAGCACTAACTTCACATGCACAAGGTCTTACATTCAATCCCCAGTGCTAATGAAAGAAAAGAAACCAATCAATTACTGAGAATTTGTCAAAGAAATGTTACACAACTGAACCAATTATCATAGTTTTATGAATATAATATCATGAACCTAGGAAAATTCATGGCATAGGAAGCAATGTGTCACAGTAAACATTTAAAGTAAGCTATGCAATGTGCCCGGTATGACAGTAGTTTTACTTTAAAGATGATACAGGGATGGCAACATGGCTCAGTGGGTAAAGGTGTTTGCCACCAAGCCTGACGGCCTGAGTTCAATTGCCAAGACCCACATGATGGAAGTAAGAACCAACACCCCTGGCAAGTTGTCCTCTGACTTCCACACACACTGTGGCATATACACACACACAAAATAAGTTGTTGGGTTTTTTTTAACTTTAAAAAGAAAATGCATAGGTCCATGTACACAATTGTTCTTATTCTTATACATTTTTGACCTGTGGATTGTATGTTTGTGTGGAGGCTAGAAATTAATGATGGGTACCTTCCTCTATTACTCTTCACCTTATGAAAACAGGGTCTCTCCCTGGCTAAGTTATACTGGCTGATCTCAAGCCCCCATGAGCCTCCTGGCCCTCCCCCAAGTTTACAGACCGGCTCTTCCAAACCCAGCTTTTTGCATAGGTTCTCAGGGTAATGGGAACTCATGTCCTCATGCTTACGTGGCAAACACTCTACCCACTGAGCTATCACTCCAGACTATAGTGTTCACGCTTTGGTTCTCAAAATAATTCGTGAAGCCCAAAGACCTTTAATGTGAATTATACCAGTATTTATGTTAGGAATTAAACTAATGTTAAGATCTATCCATATTTGCACAAATAACATGTTATAAAAGTAATGACATAAAAAAACAGCAAAACTGGGCATGATACATGATACATGTCTGTAGTCCCATACATGGAAAGCTAACACAGAATAATTAGGAGTTTGAGAGTAGACTGAGCTACACAGTGATATCCTTTTTCAATAACACAAAACAAAAAATAATGAAAAGAATGGCACGTTTTATTAGCTTTTAGTCATGTCTGGCTTAACCAAAAACAGCTAAATTCTCATAACTACTTCTGCTTCTTTTTAACAATAGTATAATAAGCAAACAACCTCTCTCAATGCTATTATGAAATAATCTTGAATATATTCATGAGTCTCCCAGTATTGTTATGAAATAATCTTATACTCATGAGCCTCCTGAACACAGCAGAGATCCTGGTTCCTACTAGATTACATTTTGAGAGCCACTAGTCCAGAAAAATGAAAGACAAAATGCCACAACTAATGTAGCTTTTCCTCTCTGGCACTTTAAAATCCCCATGCATTTGCATCCTATTAAGCAAGAGTGGCCAGTCCTCCTGGTGTTTATGTGTGCTTCCCCACTAAGGTGGAAGAGAACAAGGCGCTTTTCCCCAGACATTAATCATCCAGTGGGTCTACAACTGGACAATTATTCCTATCTCCAAGATCTAATTGGCAGTCTTTCTGAAATAGCACCAAAAGTCAGTTAGCTAATGTTCTGTAATAACCCAGTGTTCTCAATTTAGTCTCCTGTAATATGTCAGCCATGAATAATTTCCTTTCAGAGTTAAGAATACATCCTGCCTAGGTTCCAGACAACCTCGAGCACAGCACAAGCCTAAACAGCTTTCCAACCTGGAAAAATTCGATTAGGAGACTCTTTTAGGAAATGGCTGCCGGCCAACTAAACTGAAGAGAAAATAATGCCATTCCCAGTCCAAGGGACCCAACTGTCAACTTTGATGCATAAACAAGACAGGCGCTGGCCAACTTGGCAGAGGTGAGGGCCACACTCCAGTCCCTCTTCAGGGCTTGTTTTAAAATTAGGTCCTTATTTACAATGTCTAACGACCATTTTCACTTACGAGAGGCAGTGTGGGGAAACCACCACTGAGCCCTGGTTTCACGTGCAGGTTTTCCAGAGCTTGAGGAATCAATCCTAGGGGTGATGGCCCCCAGGAGGGCTGCATATCACAGCACCTGATGAGACAGGGGGTGCCTGGCTTCTGGCATAAAGGCTTGAAGAGGCTCACAAATCCTCTTCCCAAGAAAGCAACTGCAGAGCTAGTTAAGAGTCAAAAACAGCCATTTCAGTAACTCTGGAAATAAACCAGAGACAGTCAACAGACTGACAAGTGTTTATTCATTAAAAAAAAAAAAAAGGCCTGGAATCGGATTCTAAAGAACAGTACAAAGTCTCACTTTCTTGCCAGGAGCTGCCCCTGGCCCTCCCCAGTTCTATCCAGTCAGAACGTCAGCAAAGGGTGGGGCAGGGTTTGGAAACCAAAGTCCCTAATCCCACAAAGGGCTCCTCCGACCCTGGGTGTTGCCAGTGCACTCAACAATCTACAAAGCTAGATAAAGACTAGCCCCCCACCCCAACCCCCCCCCGCCCCACCAGGCTACTGCTTCATTTGAAATGCGCAATGGACTGGCAGATCAGTCAGACACTCAACAGAGTCCCAAGAAGATGGCCCTGGCCCTGCAAGGCTTCAGATGCTCTTTACAAACCTCAGGTTGACTGGAGGTTGACTATGAGCTTGCACAGTAGAGACCAGAGCCAGTCTTAATTACCACACACACCCAGCCAATAGAACCTGGGCACACGCAGAGAACTAAAGCAGCAGTCAGAGGGAATCCATGCTGGGACAGATGGGAAAACAGCTGCTCACTTGGCTCATGAGCTGAGACTGTCTTACAGTACTGGACAATTGTCTTCACCCAGTATCGGGCTGAAGACCACACTATGTGGACACCAGTGTGGGTATAACCCTTCCAGGAAGTCTTAAGCTTAACTAGACAAGCACACTAAAACCCAAATTCAGAGACACCAGACACAGTGGGCAGAGGTTTAATCCAATCCAGATTCTAAACAACTGAGCTGATAAAACCAGGGCCTTCAAGGGTTAGATAAGAATCCTGTTTGTATCAATGTATAGCATAGTCAACAACATCCATGAGACTAGTAGATGGAAAAAAAGAAGGTGACCTGGGCCAGCAAGATAGTTTGGTCAAGCACTTGCTGGCAAGCCTGACCGTTGAGTTTGTCAATTCCTGAGATTCGCGTGGTGGGAATGGAGGTGTTCTCTCACCTTCGCAGGCAGGCATGCCATAGCATGTGCGCATACCCCAAATGAAGAAATGTGGAAAAAAATAAAATTAAATGTGAACTAAACTGGGGGTGGAAGAGTCAGAAGTAATTAATAGACATGCTCTCAGAGGGTTACAGGCTTTTGGGCTTAATGGACAAAGACTTCCAAATAGCTACTCTAAATACGCTTCAAAAATAAACACAACCATGTTTAAAGAATACAGGCAAGTGCAATGAAGCTGATGCAAAGGAGAGAGGAAATAAAGAGAAAGAGAAAATGGGACAAAAGGGAAAACTCACTAGAGAGTCAACCACGGATTTCAGACAGTAGACAGCAGAGCCAATGGTCAACCAACCTAAAGAGCAGCCGGAAAAACAGAGTCTCCTAATAGGAGCTAGCACCAACTGTGCCCAGAAATGATGGAAAGAAGGGAGGGAGGGAAAGAGGGTGGAGGAAAGGTGGGATAGAGGGAGAGAATAAACACATATAATTTTTAAAAGCAACAGAACTCTACAAGGAACACAGGGACATTTTCTTAACTTAATAAAAAGAAAATACATCTACAAAAGCCCTATAACTGACCATACATCCACACCGAGGTCAGAACCATTTAACACTATACTAGAGGTCCTCGCTAGTCTAACAAAACAAAACAGACAAACAAAAGAAATGCTACAGATTATAAAGGAAGACAAGTTTTCTTTGTAGGTACCTGTTTATGTAGAAAATCCCAAAGAATAGGACCGCAGCAAGATCTCTCAGTACTAATACAACATTTGAACAAGGCTGCTGGATATAGGTGAACATATAAATGAACTCTACAGACTTAGAGGGGCTGTGCAGTCGACTGGGGCAACTGCTTTCTAGTATAACAACAATGAACAACCAGACTTTTAAAAAAGATGGTATTGTTTACATTAGCGCACACACACACACACACACACACACACACACTAGAAACAAACCTAACAAGTATGTTGCTGTGGAATAATCCTTTTGCACACTGTGAAGATGTGTTGCTTACATTGTTAATAAAGAGATGACTGGCCAAAAGCTAACAGGAAAGGTTAGGAGGGAGAGCCAAACTAAGAGAAGGCTGGGAAGATGGAGGGCAACTCGCCAATAGACACAGAGGAAGCAGGAAATGAATATGTCCTGTTTTAAAAAAAAAAAAAAGTACTTCCATGTGGTAGAGCGTAGGTAAGAAATAAGGGTTAATTTAAGTTTATGAGTTAGTAACAAGTCTAAGCTATCAGTCAAGCATTTATAATTAATATTATAGTATCTGTATGGTCATTTGGGAACTGCCTGCTGGGACAGAAAAGGCCACCTACAAATGGGGTTCCAATGTGGGGCAAGACCATGTATCCACATAAAACCTAAAAAAGCTTAAGAAAATGTTCCAAACACACAAAAACAGAGCCAAATGCAACTTCCTAGTCTCATGTCTCTCATGCAGGTCGTGATACAGAAAAATATGCTGAAACAAAGATGCAAATTTCATTGTACTAGTTCTTCCCAACTTACTCTATACAGTACTACTACTAAAACAAAATATGAATTCTTTGTAACTATCTTCACACACACACACACACACACACACACACACCCAGGCTCATCTAACAGTGAATACATGGCTGACTGGATACCAGAAGTAAATTAAACAGCATGACATAACCCAGCATTCACTGATGATTTTTTTTTCATGCACTTTCGACACACTAGGAATTTCCTAGGTCCATGTGAGGCAGTTCCTCAAAGGATAAAAGACACCTTAGCTTTCAAAAGATCTGAAATTAATTCACACCAGACCTACTAGGAACAAAGCAGAGATGTCCACTCTGGTCACTTCTACTCATTACACTAGGTTTCAGTACAAGAAAGACAAAAAGAAAGAGCATTAATAATAATAAGCTTTAGAAGTTTCTAGAGCTAGGGATGTAGCTCTGTGGCAGAGCACAATGGTTCAGCATGAACAACACTCCTAGTCTGACCCCCAGCACTAAAGGAACAAAGCATTCTAAAGGGCGACCAGGTCATATACAATGACCACAGGATTCATCTCCATAATCACAAGATGACGACAGTAAACACCCTGTTCTAAATAGTCAAAGGACACCTAAGTGTACTGGTGCATGCCTGTAACACCAATAACCTTGGGAGAATGATAGACAAAGACAAGCTACATAGTAGATTCTATATCCAAAAAAAATACAGCTTGATACTGGAGATAAGACTCTCAGTGGTAAGAGCTGTTCCAGAGGATCCAAGTTCACAGCACCCAGGTTCGGCAGCTCACAACGTTTGTAACTACAGCTCCAGATCCAATGCCTGTGGCCTCTGCTGGCACCTGGATAGACTCACGCCCATACATACCTACATGTACACACACACACTACACATACACAATAAAACAATACACAGAGGAAGCTTAATTTTAAAAGCATATAACACAGGGCTGGGGAGATGGCTCCGTGGATAAAGTACTTGCCATATAGGTATGAGGATATGAGTTCAGATATAAAAAATAAAGCCTGCACATCTATGGAGAGGTATGAGGCTGGCTCACCAAACAGCAAACAAAAGATCCTCAAACAAGGCTGAAGGTGAGGACTCACCCCTAAGGTTGTCTGCTGAGCTCCATATGCGCATGGTAGCTCATATGCACCTGCACTAACACACAGAGATATACAGAGATAAAGAATAGAGAGATTGGTTGATTGATTTTAAAGCAACATACAAACAGCCAACAACAGTAACCTTTCATTGAAGGATCCAGATGTCCTGTCTAGGAGATCAGAAGAGAGCAATCACAGAAAAGCAACGATCATGAAAGTCAGGGTCACTGAGAACACGAGAAGAAAGAGAGCAAGGAGGTACCCTGCACCAACCCTGGGGGAATCTCATTAGAAAGTGACAGTTTCTATACAGGGTCCACAGACTGGCTCTCAGTTGTCAGAGGGTACAGGTGTCATACAAGCAGGGGAGACCTTTAAGGCAGAACCTGGCAAACAGGTAAGGCTGTGGAAGATGGCCAGGGAAAGAATATTCCAGGCATGGTTGCCTCAAGAGCAAAGGCGGCCATCGACATGGGGTTGATATTAGATACTCGAGGGTACTGAGAACTTTGAAAATGGACTCTGAGAGCCCTAGACTGGGAAACCCTAAGGTTTCCCGCTGCTTGCCCTTTCAATGCAGAGTGTGCTCAGTCCTGCCTGCTATTCTGCCTCCTCAATCCCTTCTCCCCATTTCATCAGCCCTTTCTGACTAACCCTGCTTCCAAATATCCCTTTCTCCTACCTCATTCTCTACCACATAGCTTGCTTTACTATCAGGACCCATTTCTACCTGAAAGAACAACTCAGTCTCTTTAGCTCCTCTACTGCTACTGTGTAAGGCCCTCGCTTCACATCTCCACAAGCAAGCTCTGTGACAATGAGGGTATCACCTGTCTTGCTTAACACTCCACCACAAAGACCTAGCGTCCTAGCACCTAGCACACTCTGAGTAAATCCTAGAAGAGTGGGTGAACTAACCAAGCGGAAAAGAGAGAAAAGGAATGTCAAGAAAAGCACCTTACAAATCACAGTGCACTGTGCCAATAAACCACTAATGTCCTGCAAGTAAATTTTCCCCAAGACCTGAGCCATTATCACAGTAATTTCAATTACAGCCATTGTTCAATTGCTCCATTACAGTATAGCAGAGTAGCTTCTGGAGACCACAGATGTTACAGCAGCAGCGGTGGTGGCGGTGACAGCAGCAACAGCAGCAACAGAGGCACAATTCACACACAGAAAGACACTATCCTTAAGATAGGTGACAGAGGGTCTCTAGCATTCTCACTGAGAACTGACTTTTAATCCTACTTTCAAAAAGGAAAGGTGGGGCCCAGGGAGCAAAGGTCGTTTCCCTTGAGAAGACTGTATGATGCTCAATGTAGCCTGGGCTCACTGACCACAGCTGCATCAGCTCCCATGCTCCGCCCATGGGAAATACTCTCTCAGGCATGTGCTTTCAAGGAGCAGGGAAGCCCTCTCCTGTCCTGGCCACACTCTCAGTTAAGGTGTTTTCCATTCAAATGAGTTTACATGTTCACAAGTTGGAGCCTGTGCTGGCTGGAGTTTTGCGCTCAGAATCCTTACTGACCCAGTGCAGTGAGGTTTCTCTTCAGTGATGCTGACCTCTGTATCAATTAACAAAACTGTCATGTCTTGGCACTCCCTTGTCCAAACAAATTAATTCCTCAAACTCAACCCTTCGGGACACATGCAGAATGTAGTCAAATTCTTGATTAAACACAAACGTACATGCACACGTGCGCGCGCACACACACACACACAAACAGCCCCTCCTGCTTCCCGATAAGAGTCCTTGTTCTCTGAAGCTGCAAGAACCAAGCCTCAACTATCTTCATTTTTCCCAGCTTTTTAGTCTTCTGAGATCCCACAATAATGGACCCATAATCCCACCATAAACTCTACCAACAGCATTCAGAGGCTTTTCTGGCCCTAAATTTTAAACTCTTTCACACTGTTTCCTCAAACTATTCCCAAGGGCCTGAGAATCATAGCAATGATTTATCACAACAATGGCTCCCTGTCTCAAGACCAACTTAGTTTAACTCTTTTCCTGCTGCTGCGATTAAAAAAAAAAAAAAAAAAAAAACCCTAACAAATTTAAAGGAGAAAGAGTTTATTCTGGTTCACAGTTCAAGGTTGCAGTTCAACAGTAGGAGCTGGAAGCAAGCACCACACCTACAATGAGGAAGCAGAGGACAATGAAAGCCTGCTGCTACTCAGCTCCTTTCCTCCACTTACATACTACATCAGACACCCCAGCCAGGGAATGGCGCCGCCCACAGTGAATGGCTCTTCCTACCTCAGTTAACACTATCAAAATGAATCCCCCACAGGGATACCTAGAGGTTCACTTCCTGGGGGACTCTGGAATCTGTCAAGTTGATAATTAACACTGGTCATCACAGAATAGTTCCAGTTTACAACTGGCACCCCAAGACAGCAGTTAATAACATCCCTTTGCTCTCCAGTACCCTGATAAAAAAAAAAATCTACATAGGATGACTCATTGTTGAGGAAATAATGTCCACTGAAAGTTATCTGTAGTCAGGTAACTAAATGATCATGAGATGAACGGCATGAACTTAACAAAAACCCACTAACACTACACACCAGACACAGCTAATTGTATCTAAACGTTGAAAATGACAACGCTATGGGTGTCAAGTAGACAGATAAAGAGTAATGTATGGTCTGATATTAAGTCTTAAGTGTCACTACCTGGGGGCTGGAGAGATGGCTCAGAGGTTAAGAGCACTGGCCAATCTTCTAGAGGTCCTGAGTTCAATTCCCCACAACCACATTGTGGCTCATAATCACTTGGTGCCCTCATCTGACCTGCAGGTCTGACCTGCAGGCATACAGGCAGGCAGAACACTGTACACATAATAAAAAAAAATCTTTAAAAAAAAAAAGTGTCACTACCACGTATAGACAGAAAGACCAGTTCTGCTCTTTGATCTTCTCTATGACTTAGTATGAACAGTGAGCTATGTGTGAGAGATTCAAGCTACCACACATTTCCTGACACTCAGCGTGAGCCCCTCTAAAAAACTGGTTAAAGTTACAGATTCCCTAATGCACAGCCATATTCTCTGAATGTTCTGCACTGCCTGGGTTTACCTTCTCCAACTCTGCAACAGACCAGCTCGTATGAGATGCTCCCCTGGGAATGAGATACCAAAGGTATTTCGGCATGCATGGCTGACAACAGGCTTGCATTAAGAGGAAACTTACAAGATTAGAGAGGTTTTCTAAATTTGACAGGCAGATCCCTGGAGCTCGCTGGCCAGTCTAGCCCAAGTGATGAGCTGGAGGTTTCATGAGAAACCCAGTCTCAAGTGATAAGGTGGAGGCTAGAAAGATGGCTCAGCAGCTACAAGTATAGACTCTTCTAGAGGACCCAAGTTCAGTTCCTGGAACCAAGTTAGGCGGTTCAGAACTGCCTGTAACTCCAGCTCTAAAGGATCCAATGCCCCCTTCTGGTCTCTTCAGGCACTACATTCGTGTGCACATACCCACACGCACACATCAGCCCCCATACATAAACACAATTAAAAATAAACAAGAACTAAGATGGAGAACAAATGACTAAGACAATTGACACTGACCTCTTAATCTCAACAAGGATGCAAATATGTCTGCATCTACCCACAGGAACACACACACAATTGCATGCACACGTACACACACACACTGAAGAGAAAAACAGAAGATTTGAGGTCTAGCTGTAGGCTTAAAGAGGAAAATCCTGAGATAAAAGTCAAACTATGAGGTGTCAACAAAAACATGAACTCTTACACACGAATCTGAAGTTCTCCAGCTTAATTCACTCCAGCTGAAAGATGACAACGCGGAAGAGAAGCCTAGCCATTTGGCTGCAGAGTAGGACAATTCCTGGAACATTCAACTCCTCTTTGTATACAAATGTTCTTAGGGGTGCAAGCTGGGGGAGAATAATTTTGAAATAGCATCCAAGAAGGCCAACAGAAACTTCTCTGCACAGAAGCATACAAACTGAGTTCAGCTGGCAGCTGGTCATTTGCAGCTTGCCACCCTGTGGAGAAGAAGAAAACAAGATGGCAAAGTGTCGTGTCTCACCTGGCTTTGAGTCCTCTATATCTCTCATTCCAGGTTGCCGGATTTCTCAGTAAAACCTCAGTGGGCCTGGCAGCTCTTCCTGGAGCTGGGGCTCATGGATGCAGAATAAGCCTTCAGGGTGAGTATAACCTTATCTAATGTGGGTGGCTAAACAGAAGCTGTCAAGGACCCCTCGGGAGAACAACACTGCTGCCCATCACTAAGTCTCATGGGCACCCAGATTCTGATCTGCCAGATTAATCCCTACAGAAGAGCTAGGGCTCTTCAAGTATGCCCAAGTGCACACCTTCTGGTAGTGGGACACCCTGGAAACTGAGAACAGGATGAGTAGGCTTAGATACTTTCAAGAATACCTGGGCAGATATTAAAGAAACACACAGAAAATGGCCTAAGAGGGCCCTCAGTGGCCAAGCTGCTTTGTTAAATGTGAATAAAAAAAAAAAATTAGCCACATACCTGGGTACGCCTCTCCTCTAATGAGCATATAAAAAATAAGCATGTAAATATAGATACAAATCTCTGTGAATATCCAAAATGGGACGGAACAGGAAACTGCGTAAGTCCACAGATTTAAAATGAAGAAATTTAAGGAAAACAAGAAAACAAAGACTGGTGAAGAGGTCACACAAACAAACCAAGTTTTAAAAAGAATGCCCTTGGGTGCTACCTAGGTCAGTAGGTGGAGTGCTTGCCTAGTGCGCATGAGGGCCTGGCTCGATTCCCAACACCACACAAATCACAGGTGATCCTAGCCTCAAGTGGTGAAAGTCAAAGGATCTAAGTTCAAAGGTCATCCCTTGGTTATACAACAAGTCTCAGGCCAGCCTGGACTACACAAGACCCTGTCTTAAAGAAGAGAAATAGAGTCTGTCAATATATAGCCTAATATTGTGAAGATCCCCTTATCTCAGAAGAAAATTCTAGGCAGCTTTCTAATGAGAAGAATCTCCTTAGAAAAAAAAATGTGTTGAGAAATATTTTTTTTCAGGTGTGTGACTTTTGTTTATGCTGCATTTGATTAACTGTGAAGCTGCATTACTGTGTCTGTCTAAAATACCTGATGGTCCTAATAAAGAGCTGAATGGCCAATAGTGAGGCAGGAGAAGGATAGACAGGGCTAGCCGGCAGAGAGTATAAAAGGAGAACAAGGAGCAAGGAGAGAACAAGGAGAGGAGGACAGCAGGGGCAGCCACCCAGCAAGCCATGGAGAAGGAAGTAAAGAAAGATATACAAAAATAGAGAAAGATAAAAGCCCAGAGGCAAAAGGGAGTCAGGTTAATAGTTAAGAGAAGCTGGCAAGAAACAAGCCAAGCTAAGGCCGGGCATTCATAACTAAGAATAAGCCTCTGTGATTTATTTGGGAGCTGGGTGGCGGGCCCCCCAAAAGCCAAAAGAATAAAACATCACACAACAGCTAAGTTTGCAGTGTCTGTATACTAGGTCAAGGTAGTGGAGGCAAGAGAAGGAGAAGAAGTCTATTTCCAAGGGAATTAAAAACATAAAAGCAGCATGGAAAGAACTAAAGCTTCTATGTGCAGTGTATAACACGGATGCAGATGACTGGTAAGAAGAAAAGGACCGATGTCAGCTTCTGTCTTAGGGATTTTACTGCTGTGAAGAGACACCACAACCAAGGCAACTCTTAAAAGAAAAACATTTAATGCAGAGCACTAGGCATGCAGGCAGACGTGATGCTGGAGCTGAGAGTGCTACATGTTGCAGGCAACAGGAAGTCAACTGACTGTCACACTGAAGGAAGCTTGAGCAAAAGAGACCTCAAAGCCCACCAACAGGGACACACTTCCTCCAACAAGGCCACACCTCCTAATAGTGCCACTCCCTTTGGGGACCATTTTCCTTCAAATCACCACCTCTTCTATAAGTACCTGAGATAATTAACATATTAAATGGAAAGGTTTGTTTCGAGATTCCTGGGTCCATGACAACAGGCCTGAGGCATACAAAGTAATGTTGGAAAAACCTCTCATTCACCTTCTGGACAGAAATTCAAGGTGTGAGAAAGAGAAACTGGCCAGGGTCTTACATTCCCCTTTGGAGGAAGCCCTCAATGCCTCTCACTGGACTCTAGCTCTTAAAGTGTCCACTACCCCTCAAAAATGTCAAGCCTTTAACACTCAGATCTTTAAAAAACTTTTAAGCACCAAATATGACAGTATGACCCACTGTGATAGATAATCTTGGTAAGAATTACTCTAGAAGGGTAGTAAATGCATTTCTGCCTCCAAAAAACACCCTCAGTGACTCCCCAACCCTGTTGGGGGGGGGAGCATGGTGGTTTTAGAGACCACCCTCTTGTTACCTGCCTATTATCCTCCAAACGGTATAAAAAAAATAGTCATAGTCAAACCTTAGGAAAGTTAAGAAACAAAAGAAGAGGCTGGAGGGATGGTTTGGCGGTTAAGCGCACTGGCTGCTCTTCTAGAAGACCAGGATTCAATTCCCAGCACCTCCATGGCAGCTCACAACTGTCTGTGACCCCTGTTCTGGAACAGGGGTCACACATTACATAGAGACATACATTCGGGCAAAACAGCAATGTACATAAAATAAATACAAATAAATTTGAAAAGATAAGAAAAGGGGAAAAGGGCTGTGTGTGGTGGCTTGAGCCTGCAATTCTAGCACCCAGGAGGCTAAGACACAAGATCAACATAAGCCCAAGGCCAGTTCACACAGATGTTCAGGGGAGCCTGAGAGATGATGCTCACACAGAAAGTGCAGGCAGCCTGCAAAACAGTTCAGAAGTTAAAAGCTCATCTACTGGTCTTGCAAAGGGCCCAGCTTTGGTTTCCAGCACCCAATGGCAGCTCAAAACCACCTCTTAAGTCTAGCTGCCACACCTCTACTCATTTGGGGGGGAGGGGGCGGTGACTCCTGAACTCATGTGTATATACCCATACAGACACACAAGCATATGCATAATTTAAAAAAGAATGAAGCCCATAAAACACTGACAGCTTTGAGTAAGTTTAAATATAACTAGGATGGTAGGTTTTGGTGTATTTATGTTTGTTCTGTCTCACTGCAGGACTTTAAGTTCAAAACAATGAGTTGTATTTTTATGGATAAAAAAGAAGACACATGCATATTCATAGAAAAGTGCCACATTAGCATAGTCCCTTGTCTGTATGTGTATGAGAGACAGACACAACTCCGAGTCAAAAGACAGAACATTTTACAGGAAAATGTAGACCAGATAAGATAATGTCATTGCTGTCACAAACTCCTCCAAAGGCCAGGAGACCTCCTGCTACACTGCCATCACACCTGCTCTGAGACAACAAAAGCCCCTAGCCCCTGCGATCTGTCTGCCCAGGTAACTTCCTACTCCCAACTATTCTTTGTGTAGTTGTGTAGTCAGGCCTCTGCCACGCTGGGCCAGACTTGTTGCCAGTCTTCTGCTATGTGGACACACTGGTTCAATCCAGCAACTCTGTATAGAAGTAAGCCTTCCCTCTTATTTCTATCTCTATTCAGAATAACTCAGAGGCCATGACTAGTAAGACACCTTTCCAGGTTCATCAGAAGGAGCTGTGTGTACCCACAAGCTATCAAACAGACAGACACATGCCCATGCATGTGTAAGTGAGCGGCCACCTTCCAATACTCATCCTTCAAGGGTCAGAGTCTGTATTTTCCTCCTATTTGTCTTCTCATGACTCAGAGTAAGAGCAGACAGACAGCATTCTGCAAACATGGGAAAGGCAGGCAGGAAGGCTAAATACAAACTTCATTAAGAAATGAAACTGGTATAGTGGCACACACCTTTAATCCCAGCACTCGCAAAGCAGAGGCTGGAGAATCTCTGTGACTTCAAGGCCAGCCTGGTTTACAAAGTGAGTTCCAGGACAGCTGGGACTGTAACACAGAGAAACCCTGTCTCAAAAAACCAAAGGGGAGAGAGAGAGAGAGAGAGAGAGAGAGAGAGGGAGGAAGGGAGGAAGGGAGGAAGAGAAGAGAAGAGAGGAGAAAAGAGAAGAGAAGAGAAGAGAAGAGAAGAGAAGAGAAGAGAAGAGAAAAGAGAGAAGAGAAGAGAAAAGAGAAGAAAGGGAAAGGAAAGAAAACATAAGACATGGCTCCTTCTGAAAAGAACCATGTGAAAACTCCAGCAATTTCCAAGTAAAATGTCCAAACACTTGTTACCAGAGGCAGAGAAAGCCACAACTCTTGCCTTGTGCTGGCTGACACAATGCGCCAAGTCATGAGAGAGTCTGGTCAAAACTTTATTTCCTCTGCCTAATCAGGAAAAGTCCTCAGACAAGGGCAAAGAAAGACAGTCTTCAGTTGTCCAAATCTATGCCTAAGCGTCCCAGTGTCAGAGTTAAGTTTATGGTTTAGAAAACGGTGTTCTGGGTAAAGACACGTGCTGACAAACCTACCAACCTGAGTTCAGTTCCCAGAACCCACATGCAGGAAGGAGAGTGTTGATTCCAGCGAGCTGCCCATGACCTTCACATGTGCACCATACATACACATGCTAAATAAACTTAAAAATGTGCCCTCTAAGTTGTTGATAATGGTGGGTGACACTGAGGAAGAGTATAAAGGAACTCTCTGGACTAGGTTTTATAAATTTATTATCAATATAAAATCATTTTGTGCTAAAAAAAAAAGTTGTAAAGCAAGCTGCTTATTGTTTAACTTTCTTTACTGCATTTCCCCTCCCCCATCCCCGCCTTGTAAGCTGAGTGGGAATTCTTGCCTGACATGCTCCTCACCAATTAGTCCCAGATCCTGACAGTGCCCAGCATACAGAAGACCTACAACAGACCCAAACAGAATCAGATCAATGAAGCACTACAAATCTCAGACTTGCCTTTAGTTTTTCCCTTTATCCTGCTCAGCTTTCTTTATAAAGAAAAAGAAAAATCCAGGGGCTGGGGAGATAGCTCAGTCAGTAAAAACACTTGTCTCAGGAACACAAGTACCAGAGTTCACATCTCCAGAAACACACTGGGAATACAGAGGCAGGAGGATACCTGGGGTCTCCAGCCCTCCACACAAGCTCCAAGCCACATAGACAGTCTCCAAAAAAAAAAAAAAAAAAAAAAAAGGACAAGTTTCCAAGGTATAATACCTGACACTGGCCTCTGACCTGCACACACACACACACACACCTCTGCACATACATAAGCATGCAGACATACATACAGACAGACACACGGTAAAATCTTGAGGGGCTAGAGAGACGGCTGAGGTTCAGATCACTTGCCATTCTTACAGAAGATGCAAGTTTGGTCCCTAGTGACAATACTGGGCAACTCACCTCTGTCTGTAACTCCAGCTCCAGGGGATCTGACATTCTCTTCTGTCCTCCACAGACACGGCACTCACATGACACACTTATACACAGACATGTGCACACATACACATAAATTAAGCCTTAAAACCCTTTGTTTTTGCTTACAAATAAGTGGGATAGCTTTGGGGTTCACAACATGTACCCTAACATCTGTCTCCGAAAGTCTGAATGCTTTCTCCTGGGTCTGATGGGGGTCTGCAGGAGACAACTGAAGCAGCAAGCAGCTAGGAGATCTCTCAAGGCCAAAGAGCCAACACTGCCCTCAGAAGCTACTTTTCTCAGAGGAACCACAGTTTGTTCAGTCCAGAGCTGTATGTACTCTCCAGGGCACTGCTATAAGCAATAAAGCAATCAGCCAGCAGCAGGGAAGAGGACCCTAGAGAAACAATGCAGGGCAGGGAGACATGGGCAGAGCTACAGCGGTGCCTCCCAGAGGAGCAACAGTAGATGCGGCACTACAGGAGGGGGCAAAACCTTAATAACGGAGGCCAGCCAATCAAGACAGCGGCTCCCTGAAGGTAGGAAAACCAGTACCCAAATCTGCTAAAATATGTTCATCTACATGCCTAGTAGCCATCAGAAAATAAGTAAAAAGAAAAAAAACGAGGCATGCAAAGAAACAGGAAAGGCCCATACATCTGAAAAAAGTAACGGGACTGCCCATGAGTGTAACCAGATGATAGACTGCAAGGCTTGCTCCGACTTAAAAAAATAAAGGGGACTGGAGAGACGGCTCAGCCATTAGGGGCACTGGCTGCTCTTTCAGAGGACCTAGCTTTGATTCCCAGCACGCAAGCATCTCTAACTGCAGCTCCAGGAAATCCAACATTCTTTCTGACCTGCTGGACCTCCAGAAAAGCATGTGGTGCACAGACTAGACATGCAGCCAAAACCCCCATGCACATAAAATAAGTGTGACGACCCTGAGAACATCTGCAATCCCAACGCTGAGGAGGCAGGGGCAGCTGGAGCTGGAGTGTTAGTGTGGTTTATCTACACGGGGAGGTCCGGGTCAGTCAGAGCTACAAAGTGAGAACTTATCTCAGAGTACAGCCACAAAAACAAAGAACCATGGCAACGTTGTGGTAGATATCAAATCCCAATAGAGAGAAATTTAAGACCAAAACTAGAGGCAAAAGGTACAAAAAGAAGTTCAAAAAAAAAAAAAATCACTGGAGCAGCTTATGTTGGGCCATTTTACGTGACAACTTGGCAGGGTTAAGCAATGCCCAGAGAGTTGAGAAAACATCACGTCTGGTGTGTTCCTCTGTTTCTAAGAGATCAGCATGTAAACTGGTAGACTGAGCAGAGGTGAGCATCCTGACTGATGTGATCAGACACGTCTCTTTGGGTGGAGAAGTGAGCAAATCTGCTTCTTTCTAAGCAGGAATATTCCGTCTCTAGATTCTGATCCTTGTTCTTGGGCCCTTGGACCCGGGCAGGAATAGGAGCTTACATACCTTCAGCTCTTCTTACGCTTGGGTATTTGGACTCCAACTAAATTATATCACCAGCTGTCTGATTTGATGACTTGAAGGTGTCTTATGGGACTTCCTGTCTTTATCCCAGGAGCTGGTTCTTATTAAAAAAAAAAATCTCCTTAGGCTACATTTTAGACCTTAAATATCCCCAAAAGGTGTACACAGTAAAACCTTGTCCCCTGCATGTGGCACCACTGGAACTGGTAATCTCTTGAGGAGGTAGGGTCTAGAGAGGAAGCTCAGTCAATGCCCTTCCTGTCTTTCTTTGTAGGGGGAACTTAGGGGTTCTGTTTGCTTGTTTTGATTTTTTGAGATAGTCTTGCTGTGCGGGGCAGTCTAGCTTTGAACTCATAAGGATGTTCCTGCTTCTGCTTCTCTAAGGCTGGGACTCTCAGTATGCAGCATCACACTCCCGTCTGTCTTTACATTCTCCACCATGGTGACATACAGTTCCACCACCATGGGCCCAACGGCAACAGGACCAAAATGTCCATGAACCCCAAACTCTGAAACCATGAATTATAAGTTCATTTTCTCAGTGACAGAAGGCTGACTAGCACAGCTCATATGTAAAATAAAAGAGAAAAAAACTTTATTACAGAGCCTTGGGATGGAGGAATGCACAAATATGTACACCTACTACATATACAGTTTCTATAGAGAAGTCCAATACAACCGTAGATGTGAGCTAGCAGAATAAAGAATTAGCAAAACCGAAGCTAGATAATCAACACAGGTGTACGCTAAACAATGAACAGAACGAAGGAAGGGGAATCTCAAACGTCACACTGGTACATGTAATGGGTACATGAGGAGGGAGGAGAACAAAGGAGGAAAAATCAAGGCTGAATGCCTACTATATTTATTGGAAAACAACCTACGTATCTAGGGGGTTCAAAGAAACACAAACTCCAAATTCATACCATGTGAAAATGATAGAAAGTTAAACAACAACAAAAAACCACCTAGGGAGCTTCTACAGAAAATGACAATATCACCCATGAGCAGCTCCAATAAGATCCATAGCCAGCTTCCTCGCAGGAATAACAGAGACAGAAGGCATTCAAAACAACAACAACAACACAAAAAGTGATTCAGAGCATTTGCTGCTCTAGAGGACAGGCTTTTGGTTCCCAGTACCGACATGGCAACTCACAAATGTCTATAACCCAATTTCAGAAGCTCTGACGCCCTCTCTTCTGGCCTCAGGCAAGCACATGGTGCACGTGCATTAATTCAGGAAAACACTCATACACACAAAATAAAAATAAATGAATAAATGAAGTGCGCATACTCTTATAACAGACTTAAATTCAGTTCCCAGCACTCAGGTCAGGCTGCTTACAACCACCCTTAACTCCAGTTCCAGGGGATCTGATGCCCTCTTCTGACCTCTGTGGGCACCCACACTTGAGGACACACACCCACACATAGACATACACACACAGATTTCTTAATTTAAAATATAGTATATATATATAATTTAAAAATGAAAGTCAAATAAAAGCACTCCAAAATAAACAAAAACAGAATCCATTACTAGCCATCCCACCTTACAAGAAGCCGCAAAGGGCATCCTTCAATCTGACAAAAGTAACCTCAAAAGCTTAACTCAAACAACCCACAGGGAACACCAGTAATTATCCAACTATAGCAGACACTATAAATCTATTTTTTTCTTTTTTATTAACTGATTTTAATGTAAGTATATAAAAATAACAGACATAATGTATTGCTAAGTCTATAAGATTGGGAAATGCATGAATAATTGCCAACAACAGCACAAGGGAGGTAAGTGGTAATAAAACTTCCACAGGCCAAGGAAGTAATGACAGATGGTAAAAATATAATTACAACAATATATAATGGCAGATGTGAGATCGTAATTACAGCACGTTGTTGAGTTTGGAGCATTAATAGATGTAAATATGTATAACAATAACACCAGGGCAAAAAGCGTAAAAGGAAACAGAGGTATAGCATTTAATCTTAATTGTGTACATGTGGTTCAGGACAGGGGAAGAGCACATGTGTGGAACTTAGAGAACAACTGTGTGGAGCTGGTTCTCTCTTTGCATCTCTCTCTATTCAGGTTCCAGGATGGAATTCAGCCCACCAGGCAGTGGCAAGGCCTTTTGACCCACTGAGCCATCTGAGAGGCTGTATGGAATTAGAATTAAGATAATTCAGTCTAAAGCTGACGTTGATATGCTAAAACAAAACAAAAACAAACAAAAAACATTAAAAGAATACCTCAAAATGGTGAAAACATTTTTTCCTTTTTATTGTTTTTAATTGAGCTATATATTTTTCTCTGCCCCTCTCACTTCCTTTCTCTCTCCCCTTCTACCCTCTCCCATGATCCCCATGCCCCCAGTTTTCTCAGGAGATCTTGTCTTTTTCTACTTCCCATGTAGATTAGATCCATGCATGTCTCTCTTAGGGTCCTCTTTGTTGTCTAGGTTCTCTGGGATTATGAACTGTAGGTTGGGTTTTCTTTCCTCAGTCAAGGGGCATTTAGGTTGTTTCCAGGTTCTGGCTATGACAAACAATGCTGCTATGAACATAAATTGAGCAATTGTTCTTGTGGCACGATTGAGCATCCTTTGGATATATACCCAAAAGTGGTATTACTGGGTCTTGAGGTAGGTTGCTTCCTAATTTTCTGAGAAATTGCCAAACTGAATTCCAAAGCGGCTTGCACTTGTACCAGCTTGCACTCCCACCAGCAATGCAGGAGTGTTCCCTTTACCCCATATCCTCTCCAGCATAAGCTGTCATCAGTGTTTTTGATCTTGGCCATTCTTACATGTGTAAGATGGAATCTCAGAGTTGAAAATATCATAAATTAATTCTAAATGCTACATTCGAATTTTATTAACAGCCAGGCAGTGGTAACACAGAGCCAGGGCTACACAGAGAAAAAACAATTTGAGAAAAGTAGAGGGAAAAGAAGACATGAAATATGAAAGACAAAAAAAACAATAATTCTAACTACATCACAATAAACATTAGATATGAATGGACCAACAAATACATAAAAAAGTGATTGAAATGAATGAAAAAAATCTAATCACATGCTGTCTTCAGGAAGACTGTAGCTTCAAAGACATACGCAGACAATAAAACAATGAAATAACAACGTATAATGGTGGCCAGGCCTTAATCCTAGCACTTGGGAGGCAGTGGCAGGTAGATTTCTGAGTCTGAAGTCAGCCTGGTCTACAGAGCAAGTTCTAAGACAGCCAGGGCTACACAGAGAAACCCTGAATCGAAAAACAACAAAAACAAACAAAAAGATGTATACAGACTCAGCCACTTGGACAGCTGACGTTCCTTAAATGAGTGAATGGAGTCACCACATGACCCAGCAATCCTGGCAATTCTGCTTTTCAACAGATCCCCAAAAGAAAGAAAAACATAAAACAAGTTCATGAGTGTTCACAGCTTTATCACCAAGAACCAGAAGATACAGAAAACCCAACATCCATCAATGGGATAACACAAATCTGGTGCGTCCATATAAAGAGACATCATTAGAGACTGATAAGATGGCTCAGTGGGTAAAGGGTTTGCTCTGTAGATCTGAATTTGGATCCCCAAGACCCACAAAAAAGCCAGGCATGATAACAGTGCCTAAAACCCCAACATTGGAGGTAAAGAGACAGGTGGATCCCTGAGACTTGCTGGCCAGTCAATCTAGCCAAAACAGGTTCAGTTAAGGACCCTGACTCAAAAAATATGGTAAAGAGGACTGGCTCAGTAGTTAAGAGCATTGCTGCACATCCAGAGAATCAGAATTACATTCCTAGCACCCATGTGAGTAACTCCAGCTTCCAAGGAGTCAGTGTCCTCTCCCAGCCCCGATAATCACATGCTTCATGCATATATATACACAGAGACACATAAATAAAAATTTTTAAAAATGTGGAAATTAATAGCTGAAGATACAGACATCAAAATAGGCCCTACACATGCACCTATACACATAGGTACACAGACACCATTCATCTGAAGAAAGAAATGAAGGATTGATCTATGTCACATCACAGCTGGACCGTGAACGCACGCTAACAGAAAGACAACAGTCACAGAAGACCACACATTACACAATTCCAGCATGTTGAAGCTCTGATCGGGGATATCTGGAGACAGAAAGCAGATCAGCAACGGCCTAGGGCAGGGAGGAGAGGTACTGGGATAGCTAAACGGTACACAACCTTTGAACCCACAGCCTCGTGCATAGCGGGCAAGTCCTCCATCACTCAGCACTCTACCCCAGCAGGGTAACGGATGTATGTGTCAGTGTGTAGACACCCTCTCCCCTTAAAAAATGAATTATTTGCAAACGAATGAACTGTTTAGTATGTAAACTATAACTCAATAAGGCTGTTTTAAATTTTTCCATACACATTCTTGCTGAAGCAATCACTTGAGCAGACAACGTGTTTTAGAGACGTGGCATGTGGCCCTGAGTCAGGCACGTGGACACAGAATCACCCCCATGCAGAGATTCATGATGCTTACTTGGTATTCCTGTTTCTGTACTGTGTTTGGCCATGCAGAAAGCTCAATAACATCCTACTCACACCAGCACATGACACACTGAATTGTTCTGGTCCCATTCACCCAAACCCGCCTACAACTTTCCCAGCCTGACCATTCCAGGTACCTGGAATTCTCTCTCATTTTTATGTGGGAATCCAGTATGCCCTGATGAACTGGCTCTCTGCCCTGAATCACAGCTTCCTCATTATACCTGTTTCCTGAGCTAGCTAGCTCTGATTCTCCAAGTAGTGAATGCAGATTATACCAAACTAGCACTCCCTAAGAAGCTGTGTACACTGTGTTTTCCAGTGGCACCTTGAGCCAGCCTCAGAACCCACGCCGGTTAAAAATGAGCAGCTCCTAATTACAAAGCACACATGCTCTATTCCATTTCAGAATTCAGCCCTGCACCTGACATGGTCACTTCCTGGCCTGGCCTCTGCCTCCACTGTTCCGGGGAGCGGACCTAATAGCTACGGACGTAAGCCCCAACCACAGGTCTACTATAGAATGAACGCATGGCCTTGACAAGTGTCTCAAGCACTCTGCCTCGATTTCTCCAACTACAGAAGATGGGCAGTAATGTTCCTGAGGATTATGAGGATTAAGTGACTAATATACATGGAACAGGACAGGCACCATTACTGCCTCTATCTCCCCTGACAATTCCATATTTGTTGACGTTCATCTTTCCTGCCAGTCCTCATGCAAAGCCATGGGACTCTCCTCATTTTCAAGGCTTGTAACAGAGCACTAGGCACAGGACAAGAATACGGAAGGAACCACACATACAGGTATATGTAAGGAGTGACAGAAAAAAATATGCTTCCATAGGTTCCAGCAGTGTTAAAGATATTAGAAATCACTTTCCTAGAAACACTAGATGGAATATGTGGAATCGGGTCTGCCCTGGAAAATCCAGGCTATCTCGCTGTCAGAACTCTCTAGAAAGAATCCAATACTCAACAGTTAAGAGTGGTTACATAAACGACAGCAATCAGCACAGGGGATTTTACACAAGCCAACAGAAGGCCTGGGTTAACCCCTGCGCCTGAGCAACACACAAAGCAGAAAAACAGCATGGGGAAGACTGCAGAGAGTAACAGCCAAGAGAACAGACCGCGCACAACCCTGCACGGGGGGGAAGGCACCTCCACCTTCCCAGCTCCTCTCCATGCTAAAGATAATCATATAATCACAAATTATAATTGATGGAGCTTTAAGAAAGAAAACTAGTAATGCTGCTAATACTTCAGAAATGATATCAAAAGCAGAACGATTCTAAAACAAGACACAGTGGGAAGAGTTGAGTTTCTGTATTACTCAAACTCTCAATAGGTAACTTTCCTGACAACAACAACAAAAAAAAAACTAAGTACTTTTGTTATAGTGAATTTTCTTAACAGAGAGTCATTTGTTTTATTTATGTCAAGAACAATCATCACTTTGACTCAAGAGTCTTCCTAATTAAGTCCTCTCATTAGGTGCAATCAAAAACTGAAACAATGCCAGAGAGCCAGCTCAGGGCATGAGGGTGCCTGCCCTCAAACCTAATGACCTGAGTTCAATACCTAGGACCCAAGGCAGAAGGAGTGAGCCAACTCCTGAAAGCTGTCTCTGACATCCAAATAATACCAAGGTGGCACACATACAAAATAAATTTAAAAAATATTTTTTTTATTTTAAGCTGAAACCTAGAAAGTATACCCCCAAGAACCTGCCTTTAGCAAATTTTTCACCTATATTTCCCCAGTGCCTCCTAAATTAGAACCCAACTCAGAAAAAAATAGGAAAGAATGTTAGACTCACCCATGGCATAAAGCATGTGCTTCTCATGTCCATCCACTTACTGCACACAAACACATGCACATAACTACAAGTCAAATGTGTTTTAATGTGTATATGCCCAGAGAGGTATGAATCACTAACACAGGTCTATAGATACAAATGTATAACAGGAAAAAAATTAGAAAAAACATAAATCTTTTCAATTGTCTTCACAGGCCAGAAAGTTCCATAACAGAAGCTTTCAAATACCCCAGGTGATAAAGGCGGGAGGGTTCTAACAATAAATACGCAGTCGCTCCAACACTTCTGATCTTCCTACCGTCAAAATCTCTTAAATCAATGTCAAGGGGGGGAAGGCAAAACAAAAAAAAACAATTGTCACCCCTTGACATAATTCTAAAAAACAGATAGCAGTTCTAGAGTCTAAACACAATTATCATCTATAAGACTCTTACTATTCCAATCAGAATTTCTCCTCATTGCCTTTTTCTTGCCAAAGGAGCAATCTGTCAAGGCATGTATTAACTACACTGCACTAAACCAGCATCTTAACTAGTATGCATGTTTCTTGAAAGCCTTGATAATGCCCTAATAAGTGTTTTTATGCAATACCCAATATATCAACGCGTATCAAACATTTAGTATTCCTCATTTTTAAAAAGGTAAAAAAGTCTGTTATTCAACTTGACTTTCCAAAGTGTGTTCTAAGAAAACAAACTAATTGGAGTGAGGAAGCCTGCTCTCTCTCTGTCCAATACTGTTTCACTGTTGTGTCAAAAAGAAGCCACCAGAAGAAAGAACGCAACATGCAGGTTTAGGCTACTTTGCTGCAGCGTTTCCACTCGCTCACCAGGTCAGCACAGACCTGTGCCCCAGCACCGTTCCGGGGACCTCCCCCTTACCTTTCCCATTTTGCCATGTGGTATACCAGGACAGAGTAAGGAACGAGGTGACAAACGCTAACACCGTGGCCACAGTTCCATTTCGGAGCCTCATCTCATTTCACCATCACACCGGTTCATACGCTTGGGACAACAGCAAGACCCTCTCCTCAGCCACAAGTCAACAGAATCCAGACCGCCTGGTGCTAGAGCAAAAGCAGCAGCTGATGGACGAGTCGCATCTCAGATGCAAGGCAGAGGTGTCGGCAGCAACGCAGCGGGCAAAGCTCGTCTGGATTGTCTTCGCAGGCTGAGGGCTTCTTCTTTTTCTTCTTCTTCCTGTCAGGTAGAGTAGAGAAAGAAAAACTTGCTAAATAACGCAAAGCGGAGGTTTCTCCATTTATTATTCAGCAGAAGCAGCACACTTTGTCAAGGCCACAGCGGATGTGTGGAGAGCATCCCCCATATAAAAACTATTCATTTCTTATAGCACAATTGTAAGGAAAATTCCAAGAACTCCAAGAAAGGGGGCTTCAAACTTTATTCACTCCTGGCTGGTTCTGACCGTGAAAAAAAAAAAAATTATGGTTATTCATTGAAAGAAAGAAGTTATAGGGTCCAGAGATTCCCAAAGAGACCTCTTTAACAACTGAGCCTCGAGCTTCTTCCCCATTATTATTCTGCTGCACAATAACAAGCAATGATTTAAAAAAATAAATAAAAGCAGGAGAAGGTACAACTATAATGATTAGAAAAGTCAAATGGCCTGAATTCCCAATCCAGCTGACATTACTTACGTGCCCCCACCCCACCCCACCCATGCAGTGTGACTCTTTCATCTGTGCCTCCAAGTTTCATCCACGACATAAAGCAACCAGTCCTGACTCCCCATATTACATAAATCACAGAAAGTTTGCCGTTATCAATGCTATTTATCCTCATCTTTGGGGGGTGGCGGTTGGCTTTATCAAGACAGGGTTTCTCTGTGAAACAGCTCTGTCTGTCCTGGATCTCACTTTGTGAACTAGCTGGCCTTGAACTCAGAGATCCATCTGCCTCTGCCTCCTGAGTGCATAGCCTCATCTTAGGTTTGAAAGAGAAAGCTGGAAATATTTATGCATGCAGAAGAGGTAGCAATCCAGGCCACACTCTCTCAGCAATGACCCAATCCCATCACGTTGCTTTCACTCGGGAAATTGGGAAGATCATTCCTTATCTAACTAAATTTCTGAAGAACTGAAAAGAAATGAGGTTGTTAAACATACTTAAGCATCATGCCCAGCACAAAATAGGTTTTCAACAAGTATCAACTGTATCAAAAAGAAAAACAAGCCAACAAATGCAGCCACTGTGCTGTCCACGCCATGCACAACTGGCCTCATCCCCTAGGGGCATGTCAGACCATCTGAGATGTGCGCTCATTTCTAGTGGCATCCATGGGCAGCACCACAAGATGTTCTTGGTGATACACTAAATGACCCTCTGTGGGGGGGGGGGGGGCGGTAAGTTAATGCACCCCCCCCCCAAAAACAACTAAGGAACCCAAGAGACAAATCTCTCGGTGGAAGGGCATGCCTGATTAAAGCAGCCATTTGCAGGCAATTCACAAACTACCACCTCAGCTATTTCTCAGCACAACAAATCACCGGAAATCTCTACTAGCCAAGAAAGACCACAGGGACAAATGACAAAGAATGATGGTGATGATAGCCGCTGTAATTCACTGGCTTCTTCCTTCATTCTGAACCCATTACGTGCCTTAAACACTAAGTCCTCACAGGGCAAGCAGTGCAAAGCCTATTTTACACACAAGGAAAGAAACCCCATAAGAAGCCCCATTTTGAATAACTTCTAAGTTCAAGTTCTCTTTTATTTTGTTTTTTGTTTTTCGAGACAGGGTTTCTCCGTGTAAAGCTCTGGTTGTCCTGGTACTCATGCTGTAGACCAGGCTGGCCTCGAACTCACAGAGATCTGCCTGCCTCTGCACCCTGAGTGTTGCGATTAAAGGTGTGCGCCACCATGGTCCAGCTAAATTCAAGTTATCTGCCACTTTCTGTCCCACAGACTGAGCAGGATAGGGAGTCTCCAGGATGCTCTACAACTCAAATGAAACAGGAGAGCTTTCTGAGTATTAACTTGGTTCAACAGAAAATGCAGATTAAAAAAAAAAAGTTTTCTGCTCTATAGGCAGCACAAATCTGTTACAGTATAAATCGCAAAATGCACAGAAAATTTCGCAGTCCAAACATGCAACTTTAAACAAGTTTCCCACTTCCTGTAGCCTTTGGCTAATCCCTCGCTCCTGAGTCCCCAACAAAGCATGCCTGTTAGTCTCTCTCTGGCCAGTAGCTCTAATTTCCACATAACATTCTAGATATACCGCATTCCACTGCATTGCCTCCTGTGAGTGCCTGAGCACGGGGTGTTCCAAAGAGGTTCTCCAAGTTATCCTTGTTAAAGCCAAATGTATTCGTCTCCTACAATTAACCTAACTTTATCACAACCATACCCATGCCGACTGCTTACAATCAAGATTTAAAAAAATTCTAATAATTTTAAATTCCTCAAAGTACCTAACCTATTAACTTAATAAAACATTCAATAATGCATTCAATAATGGCTTCCGATTATAAAAACAGGGCAGTATCTCAGTAAAGTGTACAACTTGTAATTTTAAGTCTGGCATGACATTATACAAACATTTTTTCATTTTCTGTACATATATAATATAGCCATATTTTGTTTCAGAAAGAATTTTGTTCTAGAAAAAATCTGATAATTAGAAAATATTCAGCTGACATAAATCAGGAAACAGATATGCAAAATCAAAAATGACAGTTTAAAAGATTTTATTAAGCCAGGCAGTGGTGGTACACAAACTTTAACTCCAGCATTCAAGAGGCAGAGGTAGGCCACTCTGAGTTTGAGGCCAGGCTGGTCTAGAGAGTGAGTTCCAGGACAGTCAAGGCTACATAGGGAAACCATGTCTCAAAAAAAACACACTCGACTCCCCCCAAAAAAGTTTTTGTTAAATACAAATGAAGCCTATATAAATGTATAAAAGCAGGTAGACAAAATGAATTCTAACGCCAAAGTATACTATAGATAGACCACCCATAACACCTAAAAAGCACATGGAATATTAAATAATGGATCTAAGAAGTTAGTAAACTCTCGTTGGAAGATAATGCTTAGAATGAATTTTACTAATACGTTCTGACATCTCACAGGGAAAAAAAAAACAAAAACGAGTGTTCTACTCCACAGGAATGCAGCTATACATTTTAAATCAGGGTTCCTAAACTAAGCTTCACCTTCACCGTGAGGCACAAGTGAATGAAATCTCCAGAGAGGAGCAAACAGAACAAGCCTGGAGCCCTTAAAACACCCCAGGCAGCTGTGCAGCTGGCTCATTAGACACAGGTGACCTACATTTGCATCAGCAACCACATATGTGAACACCTAAATATCACCATCGCCTTAGGACTGGCCCAGTCACTTAATACAGCTTGATCTTTAAACAAAAAGGTAATGGCTACAGTTACTATATTCCTTCATCCTCCCAAAGACCACCGCAACTCTCAACTCCAGACCTCAGAACAAGAAATGTTTTATTCCAAGATTTAAGAATCTTTCATCTTAAAAAGAGGGGAAAAAACAGTAATGTAAGAATTAAGTTTTTAAAGTGTTCTCTGAACTATCCCATATGTTCCATGGATGAGAGAGAACACTTTGCTTAACATTTGGCATATTCCTTAATCAGCATCACACAGACAAAACAGAGGTGCCTGAAAGAATAAATGGCACGATTCATGACACCCCGGATCATTGAACACCATGACGTAAGCCTGCACAACTTTATAAACCACAATTATGAAAAACGCATGCCTTTTCCATTTACAGGGCATAAATATTTCTTTTATACAGCTTACATAATGTCATCGTCTAGTATATCTAACAGGGTTTACAGTTAGGGGTTAAAGGGACCTATGTCATCATAACCTGTTAGTAAAACTATTCTTTAAGCATTTGGAAGAGAAAGGAGCCTGAACTACAAAGCGCGCTACTTGATTCTAAATTTAGATTTTTTTTTTTTGCATTCAAGTGAACAACTATGTCATTCTTTATCTCTTATCAAATAATTTGTCGGGCAGCAAAAGCACAACAGCAAAATAGATGGCAGGCACCAAGAAGATAGCAGAGTATCTACTGCTATTTCCTAATTCCGAATGTAAGCCATGAACGCGCTCCCGGGATCGCAAGGCTTCGAGAAATAAAAGCGGGCGCGGGAAGCGTTCAGCCGCCAACACTTAACGCCAAGCTTTCCAGATAGCACCTGGCACACCTGGAGAGCTCCGAGACCGCACCTGGGGGTGCACGGGGTCGTGGGGGGAGAGGGGTCCCACTCGCCGCTTCCTTGAGATGAAGGAAACCCAGGCCTAGGAGGAGGCGGGGGCTCGCTTCTCTGGTACCTCCGGCACATCTTCGTCCCCCGCTGGCAAGCGGCCCCCGCCCTACCTGCCCCACGGCGGCGCCACCACCAGCCCTCCAGCGCTCCAGTCGTGGGGTCCTGCCCGCAACTCTTGTCCCCGCTGCACGCGCACACTCCACTGCACTTTCCTCCCCCGTGAAGTCCCGGAGCTCCGGCGCCGCACGAGGCTCCAGGCCGGCCACCCGGAGGGAGAGCGGAACCGAGGGGCGGCTGCGGCGGCGACGATGCGCTGAGGGCGCCCGGCCCGCGCCCCGTTCTGAGGCCCCGTGTGCGCAACCAGACGCCGGCCCCGGGACGCACCGGCTCCGCTGCCAGCAGGTGGGACCTCCGCGGACCCTGCCGCGTCCCGCCTGTCCGCCCCCAGCCCGGAGCCCCGCACTCCTCACCTGCCGCGAGCCAGGGCACTTCTGCCGCGGCCGCCGGCGACGCTGCTGGAGCCGCCTCCGCCGCCGCCGCCGGCCGCGCGCCCCGCCCTCGACAGGGCCCGCCCCCACCAGTCCCCGCCCCAGTCCCCGCCAGCCATTGGCCGACACGGCCCCAAGCGAGCCGCCTCCGCTGCCATTGGCCTTCCGGCCTGTCACATAGAGGCGCAATCGAGCAGCCTATATATTTCTCCCCAGCCCTTTTCCCCTGCATCAGTGTCGCGGCCCGGGCTGGAGTGCAGCCGCCACATCTGGCCTGCACCTTCTAGCCTGAGTGCATGCAGTCCCAGTAGCCAACAAAGGCCCCAAGAAGCCCTGGGCGCAACCTGGCCACCGTGGCCTTTCCACCTAGCTCTGGGTTCCATCTCTTGGCGGTCCAGGCGCGGTGACAGGTGCTGGCTCTAATCCAACCACAGTTTCTAAGGCCCACCATTCCAAACATCTCACTGTCAGCCCCAATGAAAAGCATCGCTATCCCCATTTCCCAGGAGGAGGCGGAGATGCGGGGAGAATCAACTAGAGCAAATAGAAACAAGAAATATGACTAGGATTTAAATACACTCTATTCAGTGCTAATGTCCCTGATTTTTCCACTATGCGGTGCCTTCCCTTCTCTCTTGAGCACATCTTATCACCATTTCTTAAAGTTTAAGGTTGACCTTAAACCCAAATAGATAAACATCTATAGAAAGCTTGAGTGAGTAGCCTGTCCATTTGGGACCTCTAATAATTAACTCATCTTTTGCACATAATCTTTTAGATATTTACCCTACACCAAGCCAGGTAAGTGTTAAAATCTTTAATTGCATCTTATCATATGTTAATTCCCATTTCTCATGTTCGAGCTCAAAGACTAAAGTGTTTGGTTACACAGCTGATAAGATAAAGAATGTGTTATCCTTCCTGTCTCCATAATCCTCCCACCCACCCTGCAAACATTTACAAGATATCAAAAGGACCACAGAACAAGGAGACAGCCTTGTCCTGACCAAACCCTGGGGTAATAAACAGACTCTTATCAGAATACAGTAATTAAAAAGTGGAGAACTCTAATATTTTAGACATCGTCAGAGGGAGGGGTTTTTGTTGAAGAAGAAAGAAAATCTATTTTTGTCTTAAAATTAGTCATTAATAATTATTAATAATAATTAATAATATTTGTGGTTTCTTATCAAATCTTCTGTAGCAAGATTTCTCTCCATCATTCCTGAACTGTTTTAAAGATTCAAAAAGAGACTCCCCAGGTTCCACACTAGTTTAGAGGAAGTACACAGAATCACTGTGGACACAGCTGGAACCTGAGGGAAATGATACCCAGTGGCAATTTTGCTTTCTACTTGGGGGAAAATGGAGCAAAATTCTCTGTCTGCTGTGACAGAAACACTGCCCTTTAGCAAACCAGCAATAGACCTCATGGTAGATACAAGCAATAAGGGTGGAGCCCATACCAGATGCAATGTTTGAAACACAGTTGGGTTGAATTACTAAAGTTCTTTTGTAAGCATAGACAACCCTGGTCTTACTATCCAGGGCTCTGAATAACAGATCAGCCCACCACTTCCTGCAGAGGAAGAAACAATTGTCATTTGACAAGAAAGAAAGCAATATTTTGTAGGATCATCTAAAAGACTGAGCAGCACAGCCAGTCATTCTCCTGATATCCCTGCTTTATGTACAGTCAAACTCGGGAATTTGGCAGATATGAATAGTTAATTGGACAACTAACAATGATTAGATCAGAATCTCCTTGATTCCAGGGCCTTCTAGTATTCCGTATCTCCACTTGCATCTTCAGCATTGACAAGCTTTATGACGACCGGATGAATATTAAGACACATTTCCGCTGTCCTTATTTTTTTCCTTCTTGGTAAATGAAGGAAATGAAAGTATTCGCAGACATTTTCTAAGCAGAGACAAATGTGAGACGAGAAAGGGAAATGGGAAAGATGTGTTGTGGTTACGGAGTGGTACATTCAGGAAGACTATATATATTCAGGCAACCTCCCCGGACTCTGGTTAGTGGAAAAACATCAGAAGCCAACAGAAACAAGACAATATCCATTCTTTGAGGATCTTTTTTAATTGTTTTGTACACTTATTGTGTGTGGTCACATGTGCATCACAGTACTGCACAGCACTCATGTAGAGGACAGAGGTCTACTTGCAGAGTCCGGGTTGCTGGGAACTAGGCATTGAACGTGGGAGGTCAGGCTTGGCAGCAGGTGCTTTTAATGGCTTGACCATAAAAAGCCCAAGGGGGGGGGTTGTGCCTTTTTTCATACGTTGCTGCCCTTCTATCAGAATAAGAACAGTTTTTCCAAGAAAGTGTGGAGAATTTGCCATGATTAAATGTGTCTCAAACTAGTCACATTATTTCAGAGGAAAGTGCAGCTTTCAGTGAGTTGAACTAAGACACGGGAATAGTGAGGAATATGCCCCCTAGGTGTGAGTTAGAACCCATGATTGAGTCAACTCTATTTTGCAGCATTCACAATCTTGAATTTTCCAGCTATGTCTGATGTAGGAGGGTCTTCTGTCTATATGTTACTTTCATTGGTCAAATAAAGAAACTGCCTTGGCCTTTTGATAGGACAGCAGCTTAGATAGGCAGAGTAGACCGAACAGAATGCTGGGAGAAAGAAGCAGAGTCAGGCAGATGCCATGGCTCTCCTTTCTGAGACGGACATAGGTTAGACTTATTCCAGTAAGCCACAGTCACGTGGTGATATACAGATTATTAGAAATGGGTTAATTAAGATGTGAGAGTTAGCCAAGAAGAGGCTAGATATAATGGGCTAGGCAGTGTTTAAATGAATACAATTTGTGTGTTGTGACTTTGAGGTATAAGCTAGCTAGCCAGGCGACTGGGAGCCGGACTGCAGGAAGCGGCCCGCAGCTCCTTTTACATATGTCCAACTGCTTGATAATAGCCACTCATCAGTAACAAAAGTTTGATTGCTAGTACAAGAAGAGAGAGAGGATGGAAAGCAAATACCCACCCTGGATTCCGCTTCTTGGAAAATGATTAAGTGGGTTTGAAAGATCGCTTTCATTGCTAAGGCATGGTGGCCTATAACTATAATCCAAGCACTCAGGAGTGAGTATTACACTCACTATTACATTGAGGCGGGAGGATTACAAATTCAGGCCAGCATCGGTTACACAGCAAGTTTGAGACCAGCTTGGCCTACATGAGACTCTGTCTTAACTCAACGAATCAGTCAAAACAGAAGAAGCCCCACCACAACCTGTGGAATTAACAATCAAAGGCCGTTAGTCCTGCCTGATCCAGAATCTGATCAATTTCTGGCTTGTTTTTCCTTTTAATCTCTTCATAGTGACTGCCCCTCTCTCTCGCTGCCTTTTCATGGCTGTTCTAGTTCTGTGATTTCTCCTTTGCCTTCATACTATCAGCAAAATTGCAGCCAAGAAATTCAGCCTATAACTTCAACATTTTACAGTCCAAGGGTTCTCAACTTTCCTAGTGCCGTGACCCTTTAATACAGTTCCCTCATGGTGTAGTAACCCCCAACCATAAAATTATTTTCGTTGCTACTTCATAACTTTGCTACTGTTATGAATCTTAATGTAAACATCTGGTTTTCTGAAGGTCTTAAGCGACCCCTATGGAAAGGCCATTCAACTCCCAAAGGGGGAAGCGACCCACAGGTTGAGAATTGCTGCTGCTGCCGTAGTCTGTCCCTGACAAAGCTGCTGAGCCATGGGTGTTCCTTACAAAAATGTTCACTCTCCCAATAGTCATCCGTCTGTCCCCCGCCCCTCCCCCACACACACAAGGGCCTATGATTACAGAGGCAGCTGGTGCCTCCCCACAGAGTCTCACAGACTAGCAAGAGACTTGGATAAGTAATTAAACTCTGGGCAAAGCACAGGAGCTGGGCAGTGATAGCAGGAGGCCATTAATCAGATTCTCGGGGCAGGGAAGGCTTCCTGGAAGTGACATTCAAGCTAAAAGCAGACTACACACAGGAAGCGAATCTTTTCCTTTTATCTCTTTGATGGTGAGTGTTTGGCAGAAGGTCTTTCATGCGCTAATCAGTTTCCAAGAAATCAAGCGCAATATTGCCAGGCTGTTTTGCTTTTGTTTTTATTTTTTTTTCCCATCCCATCCCTCCCCGTGTTAGCAATCAGACTGGTGCAGTTTACATGTGGTTATAAGCGGAAACCTGGAGTCCTGAGTTGGGTCCGTGCTCCATATATGGGCTTTAAAAGGAGTCACATCTGGAGAGTCTCCACAACTTTCTCAAATGTTATATGTAGGAGTTGTCTTGTTTTAATTGGGAGACAGCGAGGATGTTGCTTTTCTCTATAGCTGGCATTCTCCTTCCATGAGCTACAGCTCTCTATGGGGTCATGTAACTGAATATTGGGACCGTGACACTCTGGTAATAGTAGGGGGCTTTCGCACACATGAAGACCAAACATGAATTCAAAATCAAACATGCAGTGAACCTGAAGTGTTTGTGACAGCACCCCCGTGTTACACATGGGACTTCACTGCGCCTTGGTTCTGAGCACACACCACCTGCGCTTTGCCTTGGCCTGCTATCACCCACACAATGCCCGCAACACCTCAGTTCAGACTTGAGCCTACTGTATGCTTGGCTTGTAGAGTATAACGTACAAAGTTGTCTTGCTCTTATAGAAACATGATGCTTTAATTATGGAAAACAACAGCATTTAATATTTTCCTACTGCTGTTCCTCGGCATGCAAACATTACATTAGTATGTCTTTGGTTTATATTGTGTTCAAGTGCTTGATTTTAAAACTTCCTATCTGAGCCAGTCAAAGGGCCTTTAAACCCAACACTCAGGAGGCAGAGGCTGAAGCAGACAGATATCTTTGAGTTTTGAGTTCAAGACTGGCCTGGTCTACACAGTGAGTACCAAGCTAGCCCTGCTGTCTCAAAACAACAAAAATTTGCTGCTTAAGTTACTGACTTGAATTTCATTGAAAGAAAAATCATTAAATGATATATTGGCTGGGGATTAGGAAAGAATTTCCAACAATTTCTGAGATGGCCCTAAGCTTCCTTATGCAATTTTGTACTATGTGTTTATGCAAACCATTGTTCTCCACATTACTGATTATAAAATCAAAATATCAATCAGCTGTGAAAAGCATTGAAGATGTTCCATATCCTGCAGCATCAAATATTCAGCCAAGATTTAATTCTTTATGTGAAAATAAACAAGCACATTCATCTCATTAGTATGCAAATTTGCTTTTGTCTTTAATTAATGTATGTATGGCAAAGACTTGTTTTAAAATAAATTTCTTTATAACTTATTGTCAAGAAATGTTTGGCTTATATATGTATTTCATATACCTATATTCACAGCGTCATATAAAAATTTCTCAGGTGAAAGGAATTCTAAAGTGGAAAATATTAGAAAACCATAATCTAGTGGACCTGGGATCAGACATGAGAGTCTAGTAACCCAGCTGGACTTGTAATCCTAGGTACCCAAGAAGCTGAAGCAGAAGGAGTACAAGTTCAAGATCTGTCTGGGCTACAGAGTGAGTTCAAGACTAGCCTGAGAAACTTAGCAATACCCTGCCTCCAAACAAACAGTAAAATAAAGACTGGGCATGTAACTCAACAGTAGAGTACTTGCCTAGAATGGAAGAGGACCCAGGTTCAAACCCCATACTCAAGTGGGGGACCATTAATACTTTGTTATTTGTGAGACATGAGACAGAGAAATGAAAAGAGAGAGGCTAATTCACAGTGTGACTCTGGCTGGTCTGGAACTTTCTACACAGACCAGACTGGCCTTGAATTACCAAAGATTTGTCTGTCTCTGCCACCCACACCCTGTGTTTAAAGGTAGGTACCACCCATCCCAGGCTGTAGAATATTTTAGGATAAAGTCCACAGACTTACATAATATAATCAGACAGGACATACAAGACCAAGGAATTGGAAGAGAATATATATGGGACCAACCACCACATTTGTGTCAGTCAGGGTTTCTACTGCTGTGATAAAATACCATGACCAGAAGCAACCTGTGGAGAAAGGAAGTCGGGGCAAGAACACAAAGCAGGAGCAGAAGCCATGGAGGAGTGTTGCTTACTAGCTTGCTCCGCATGGCTTGCTCAGCTTTCTTATACCATCTGCGACCACTTGTCAAGGGTGGCACCACTCACTGTGGGCTGGACCCTCTCGTATGAATCTTTAATCAGGAAAACATACCACAGGCTTCCCCATAGGCCGGTCTTACAGGACATTTTCTCAGTAGACAGTCCTCTCTCCAGATAACTCTAACTCGTGTCAAGTTGACACAAAAACTAACCAGGACATTTAGTGAAGTGCACATTAAGGCCCATCCAAATGAGAGGCCACAGAAAGCTAAGTCATTCTTGCTTTTAATTTGTACTCCCCCCTGCCCACATTGCTCACCAACGATCCCTTTCAAAGACACTTCCTATTCCCGCTCCAGTTCCCATTACTGAGGCGTATGGTTCAGACAACAGCCAGACTGTGTGGCTCCCTCACAATGGCATTAGGAGACCATGCCACACTTAAGTGCTGCCACCAGTGGTATTTACACAATGTGTACAAGACGCTGAGAAACCATTGTCAAGAAACCTCTAAAAAGAGAATCCAACTATCTTGCTGGGAGCAGGATGCTTCCCAGACATCCTTTAGGAAGGTACAGCAATGCTTTGTGGCAGCCAAAGACTCTGTTGCCAAGATGGTTTCAGAGGCTTGGAGGGACTGTTCTTCTCTAAGTGACTTAGTCACCTCATTAAGGCTGAGTCACTTGTTTTTATGATACTCAATGTGTATTCAGAAGGCATGGTGGATGGAACTTGAACATGAGAGAATTATAGTGATGTTGGAATATCCCCTACCCCCATTTCTTTCTTTCTGTTTCTTTCTGAGCTTGTCATGCATTTGAAATCTGCCCATGCATAAAACCAATTTGAGTAATTCAACCCTCCTACTGTCAATACATTCCAAACAAGATCAAAACCCTTACTCACATAATCCACTCAGAATGGTGGCTATCAGTAGATAAATGGGGATCTGGGCTACTGGATCTCTGCTAATTTTTCATTCATTGCCTGAACACTCCAGTAAGTGTATCCATCACAGTCTAGCCGGGAAGAGGAAGAAGAGCAGGGAGAGGGAGGGGAGGGGAGAGAGGGGAGAAAGAAAGAAGAGAAACAGAGGAACAGGAAAGAAGGGGGAAACGTGAAAAGGGGAGGTGAAAGGAGAAAATAAGCAGGGGGAGGGGAAAGGAGGGAAAGCAGGACAGGAAAGAAGAGGAAGAAGAATCCGGAGTGCTGGGCTTACAGGTGTGTGCCACCAGATTGCAGTCTATTTGAGGCATTTTGTACACAAGGAACACACCACGGGCTCTGCTTGCCATGCTGCTGATGACGCAGGAAAAACAATGCTGAAAGAAAGGACTGAAAAGCAAAGAGGAAGCAGGGTGGCTGTCGAGGCTCCCGGGCTGGCAACTGCTAGGTCCCCCTGGAGAACGACTGGGGTCGCTTCGGAAAGCCTGAACCAACTGGACAGCTGGAGACAGGAATCGCCCAATCCTTGCTGTTCTTGCAGCTGTTGCTAGCAACCTCCAGCAACCGCCACACCTGCAGACGGAGGCAGGCGCAGGAAGCATCTCTCTTTCCTCTGCCCTCTGATCTCCCACCACGACCCCTTGTAGATCTTAACCGGAAAAGCCAGCTGGTGAAAGGGGCCAGGAAATGTTGCCAGTCAACCCCCGCACCCAAAAAAAAAAAAAAACCCACGTGACTCCAGCATCATAGGGCAGATGTTAGAAAGGCAACTTGTAGGACTAGATGAATAACCAGCCCAGTACCAGGCTTACAAAAACCATGGCAGGCATTCTTTCCAGCTAAAGCAAAAATCCATTCTGGAAACTGAGGGACTAGAGACGTGCCTACTTCTCTATCTTCCAGCTCATCAGGACTCATAGACTTTAAAAGACGCCTCTATCATTCCCATTGCTCCTAAAAGAAGTGTCTTGCCTCTCTCTCAGGACAGCCATCATCACAACCAAATCTCTAGAAGGACTTCTCTATCAAACCCTTGTCCTATGAGTAAAATGTAAGCTGTGATCTTCTTGGTGTGGTTGCGGGAACCCTCCCCCCCCCCCCCCCCCCCCCCCGCCGCCGCCCGTCTCCTTCATACCTCACTAGAACCTCATTCTATATGGGTCCCTCGGCAGAGCCAGGCCCTCACTTCCTCACATGCCCCAGGCCCACTCATTCTCTGCCCCTATTCTGCCACCGTCATTGGCTAGTTAACAGTTTTTAAAGTTCAGCTTGATGCCTCCTCCCTCATCCAAGCTTGGGAGAGGTGTCCACCACCAAATGAAACCTTTCACATCCTGAGTTTCCAAGCTGGGGATGGGTGATGCACAGAGATTGAAGAAGGCACAAACAAGAGAGAGCTTTCTTTCTCTTTGAATGGGTTGAAGGAATCCCATCTACTACAAGCAGCTCAGCAGCTGCCATGATGCCAGGGAGCAACGTTTTCTCTATGTTTTATTGAGTGGAGATGAAGAGGAAGTGCAACATACTGAGTTGCCAGCCTGCTGCCTGGGTCTTTCAGCTGCTGCTCCTGAGGGTGGGCATTGCCTCATTCAGCACTGCCTACCTTCTAGACATGTGGAGCTTTGCAGGTGGCTGAAGACCGAATTAAAGAGGATCACGTGGGACAGGAAAGCTGCGATCTGAACTTGAAGAACTGGAGTCAGATTTGAAAAGGGGAAGAGGTCCCACGTGCTTGGGCGCAAAGAGATTAGCACATCCTCGGTGCTCCTAGCACCTGACCAGCCTGGCCCTGACTCAGCAGAGGACATGAACAGAGGCATCATGGAAACCATGGCTGCTATGCAAGGGAGTTTGCAAGGCAGCCATGAGTGGAGAGTCCTGAAGACCTCTGAATAGACTGAAAGGATTATATCAAAAAATATTCAAAGGCGAATATAATATATAAAGAACAAATACCTATATATACACGTATGTATATATGTATGTATGTATGAGGAATAAATTGGATAAAGAAAGTCTGTCATTGATACCAGCTAGAAAACTGCTATAATGATTTTATCTGAATGAAAAAAAAAAATGGGTCTTATTTTGACCAAAACCAACATATGTCCAAATACGTATCTTTCCCAAAGGCACTCAGTAAATTTGCTCATTATTTTGATTTTCTTCTCCTAATCTGACAGCAGTCGACAGTTACTATCACAAAACATAAGATCAGATAAGAGAGAACAAAGGCTTGTCTTTACATGACCAAATGTTCTAATGTTCATGTCTTCAAAAGAAAAAAAAAATGTCGCGTCGCTTCAGTCGTGAACTGTGAGGAAAACGAAGATGTCTCTACAAAAGGAAGCTTCGAGAATTATGCATCGTATGATGATGGATTTGTTCCAGTTCACAATGACAAAGGGGTGTGGGAAAGCAGAGATAGCTTCAGACACCAATAAAATAGAAAGTTTGGTCCAAGTATGCATCAATAAATCTTCTAAGATAATCTTCACAGAGCACATGGGGAACCTAGTTCTTATCAAATTCTTTGAAAGCTTTTGGGGCCCGTGAGTGAGCTTTTTGCGTAATTAACAAACGCTAGGAGACACATCTTGCGTGTGTGAGCTGCTCTGGTTCTTCAAAGGGACTGAATGGAGAGGCGACACTCAGCTCTCCTGAAGCTGAGCAGTCGGTCCCTCCCCGGGTTACAAAGCAGAAGAGCAGTTCTGTAGAAGAGGCGCTCACCCAGAGATGGGGATCCATGCCTTGCATCAGCGACATTCCTGTTCCTTCACCATGGGGCCTCAGGCTGGTTTCTAACCTTGGGCCGTCTTCCAGCCAGTCCATCCTGATTTCTGAGTCTTAGTCTTTCATCAACCAAACTGTTGCTCCATACTCTCTTCACAAAGAACATTTTGCTCCCTAGTTTCCCTCTATGTGCCCTTGCTATCTGAAGGGTTTTTTTTTTTTCACACAAAACATGCAAATTTATTAAGTGTCATTTTCCTAGGAATTAATCAAACTATATCTATCCAGAAAGAAAGAGCGAGGAACAGAATTCTTTTTGTAACCCTGGTTTCTCTGTCACAAAGACAGGCAGACACACAATCCACGGAGACTTAACACTCAGCCCCCTCCCCAGCGGGATTGATTGTCAAGGGCTGAGGCCAACAGAACTCATCAAATTCACCTCTGGAGGCCTCTGAAGTGAGACGTGCAGGCTCCTTCACTGTCAGAACAGGAACAGGATCCCAAAGGCTAGAGTGGGTAGAAGCAAGGTGTGAGCCACACAGAAGCTAAGGGCAGAGAAGGAAGTAGAGGGAAAAGGTTGGCATAGGGGGAGAAGCAGAAGAGACAGGGTGGTGAACACATAGGAGCTGGAGCTGCTCCTGGGTCTGCTGCTGTGGGGCACCAGGAGTGTCCGCTGCCACAGGCTAGGCTTGGAGGAGGATTTGAAATAGTCCTTGAGGCTGTGGGTCATCCTGGGCTGTGCTCCTGCTCTTCTCAATATTTATCCTGAGAGTCTATGCAGGGGAACGTAGAGGGGCTTAGAGCTGAGGAAGGTGCCCATTCTCACAGTAGTGCCTGACAATAAGTGTGTGTGTGTAAGCCTGATAGTTCTTACAATGTCACATGGATGCATTCACATGTAAACAAAACATCCTAGAACTGCCGGCTTACAAGATTCCCAGACTATCTATATCTCACTATGTAGTCCAGACTGGCCTAGAACTTGTGCTCCTCCTGCCTCAGACTCCTGAGTGCATGGGTGAAAGATGTATGCCACCACACTCAGTGAGATGCTATTTCATTCTAAATCGCAAATTCAAGACAACTGACCATGGGTGGCGAGGAACAGAAGCGATTAAGTATGCAAAAACCTTCAGGCAGCCAGTGGGCCTTCAGTCCATCGTCTAATGGGGTGAGAGCATCAGCTATCAGCGCGGAATCTACAATCTTGTCACAGAGAGGACCAAAACGACCCAGTTCTCCTCAGAGGCGTCATGCTCTTTCTGCTCCAGGCACCTTACTGAAAGCCTAAACACAACGCGATCAGTTCCCATGATAAGTCCTCTTTCATTTCACCGGTCACCAGCACCACAGACATGATCGTGGTTTGGGGTTTTTTGTTTTTCTCACGTTTATAACGTGCTAACCCGAATTCTAGCTCATTCGACATAAGGATGCTGCCAAGGCTGCTGTTCAGGAGTACTGAAGAACTGGACTCTGAAACTTTTAGAAGAATGAGGCTCTGACCTCATAGCCTTCTAAAGAGAAAATAGAAAATTACTCAATGCTAATAGAAAAAAATAAATTGGAATTATATTGGAAAGGTGCCCCAAAGAATTTTCCTCAGATGAGAACTGTGTTCTCATTAGAAAAATCTGCAGGGTGCAGAGCTCCAATCACCTAAAGGTTTTTATGTGTTGTTTCATTACACCAGGCTTGGGAGATGGTTCAGGGGATAAAGTGCTTGCCATGCAAGTGTGGGAACCTGAGTTCAAATCCTCAGAACTCAGAAAAAAGTCAGACACCCACCGTAGCACATACCTATAACCCTAATCCCAGCAAGGTGGAGACAAGAGAATCTCCAGAGCTCGCAGAGGAGCTAGCCTGGCATCTGCAGCAAGGAACAAGAGGTCCTGTCTCAAAGTGGAAGGCAATGACTGATACCTGAGGCTGTCTTGCTGTCATAGTCACATGAATATGTACACATCTCTCTCTCTCTCTCTCTCTCTCTCTCTCTCTCACACACACACACACACACACACACACACACATACACACACACACACACACACACACATACACACACACACACACACACACACACACACACACACACACACCACAAGGAAAGAGTATAAGAAAAAGGCACATGGTAGCAAAAATTCTAATTCCAGGAATGGGAAGACAGAAACAGGCAGATCCCCAAGGCTTGAAAGCCAGCCCTTGAGCCTAGGGTACCAAGTGACTCCAGCCCATTGAGAGAGCTCTCTATCTCAACAAAACAAAACAACCAACACCGTCATGCCTTGGGGAAAGTGCTCTCTAAAACATGGCAAAAGAAGATCTCCTCTCTCTAAGAGCAAAGGCCCATGGACCCTTCATCTTCCAGACCCAGGAGGAGAAGCCCTTGTCTTGGCCTCTGCTGAGAACAAATATTTAGACACTGTCCTCATGGACACACCATTACTCTTTGATTATATGGAGTATTCCTTCCTGTTCAACAAATATTTACGGAGTGGCTTCCTTGTGCTTGTACACGCAGCTAATACGGCTCTGCCTTATGCCTGAGAGACAGGGTAGGAGCAGAAACATGAAAAGAGACAGAGCAGGGTTGGGCCTGGGGTCTGGGCATTTGGGCTTGCTTGTCTGCTTTCTGGAGTGGGGAACTGCCATTGCTAACTCGGGAATCTGGACTGTATTATATAGATAACAAGAAGCCACTGAGCTCCTTTGAGAATGACCTGCTCGGAGTTATGCCTCAGGAGATTCCCCTGAGGACAGCTGGCACAGTAAGTGAAAGAAGAGGAGGGGAGTGTGGGTCCTCTGAGCTGGAGTCCATGGGTCCTCACTGAGGCTGCTCAGAGGCCAGATACGAGGAGAAGGCAAAAGGGAAGTTTTGAGACGTCAAGCCCAGGGTCAGGCTGCGGGCTGCATTCCAGATGAAAGCAGCGACTACGTGAAGGCATGCAGGAGGAAGATGACTTCAGCAGGGCCCTATGACCAGACTGTTAAGAGACACATCATCACTGCCGGGAAATGAGCGTTAGACCTTAAGAGAAAGGAGCAGGAACAGAGATCGGTGACGGAGGGCTTGCTTGGCATCTGCAATCCTCTGGTACAAGCCTCAGCATAGCGAAAACAAAACTAATAATAATAATGGTGATGATGATGATGATGATGATGATGAAAGAGCTAATCAAACAATTCAAAAGAAAGATGAGGAGATAGGAGAGAGGTGGAGAAAAATGGGACTTATCCACTCTTACCACAGGAGCTAGTTCAGGGGAGCAACGTCAGCTAATAACCGTGTGGCCATTTGTGAAGGAGCAAGGTCCTAGGAGGCATCTCCTTCTGTCTCCTCCCACCCACTGTATGAGCTGTTATGTGGGAGAGGGAGCCTGTGCTCTTTCTCCCCTGGCTGAAGTAATGGCCTTCTAGCTTTCATTTGAAGGTAAGAGACAGCTGAAGAGTCAGAAAGAAGGGACTGAGCTGGGCTGCGGCTCAGTTGGTGGACTGTCTAACATGCACCGTGCAAGGCGAGGTGGTAGGGTGGCCCAGGTCTGTAATCCCAGCACCACAGAGGTAAATGCAGGAAGGCCCAACATTTAGAAGTCCTCCTCAGCTACATATAAGACCATAGACCAACCTGGGGATGTATGAGACCCTGCTTCTAAACAAACAAACAAACAAAATGTGCCAGTTGATAATCATGATCTTCCATTGCTGGCTAGACAGCTTCCATCTTAGTTCTTCTGGTCACTCCTGGCATTGCTGCTGTTTTTAAAACTCTACATTTAGTGTACACATGTGTGTATGTGAGCGTTTGCTTGTGTATGTATGCATGTGTGTGTGTGTGTGTGTGTGTGTGTGTGTGTGTGTCTATAGATCGAAGGATAGTAGGAATTGGCTCCCTCCTTCTGCCATGTAGATTCTGGGGATAGACTTCAGGTTTAGCAACAATCACCTTTACCAACTAAACCATCTCACCTGCTGATTTGTGTAGCTGCAGGTAAGGACAAAACTGGTCTTTGTCCTCTGCCAGACATCCCACTAACGATACACGCGCTAGCTGCTAGCTGGTTTCATCTTGCCCACAACCCTAACAGGCTAGACTTTCACTTTGCCTGTTTCATGGATGAGAAAACCAAGGGCAAGGAAAGCTAAAAGGGGCTGGAGAGATGGCTCAGAGGTTAAGAGCACTGGCTGCTCTTCCAGAGGTCCTGAGTTCAATTCCCAGCAGCCACATGGTGGCTCACATTCATCTGTAATGAGATCTAGTGCCCTCTTCTGTTGTGCAGGAGTACATGCAGACAGAACACTGAATATATAATAAATGAATCTAAAAAAAAAAAACCACTAAAATCTTTATCCACATAACCAGGAAGCAGTTCAGCTTCAGGCTCAGTCTTGGCCAACTGTAGGAGTCTATTCTTACTTCAGATGCTGGCTCCCTCCAGTCATTGCAGACATGTAAGGGAGGCTTCAGAGCCTGCAGAAACCAGACCCAGTCAAGAAGCTTTCATTCATTCACGGTACCTATAAACTGGCTCATTCTAGACAGTGACACACACTAAGAGGAACATGACTGGTCCTTCAGGGCAAATGATAACACAGGTCATACCATGACTAAGGAGCTACCGAGGCTGAAACTCAGTATCTGGAGTCTTCCCACTGTACCCAAAGGTGTAGGGGTGGAGGAAACAGGCCTTCAATGACACAGGAAGGAAGCAGCTGGAAAGAAACTACACCTAGAACCAAGAACACAGCCCACAGCCCACATCAGGCCCCTTCCTGAGAGATGGTCCTGGCTTGGCATGTTCTCTCAGCAATTTAGCAGTTCTTGTCTCATTTCTTTCTCCCTGATCTGTGTGTGTCTGGGTACGTGTGTGCTTGTGGGTGAATAGGCACACTTGTGTGTGCAGGTACACACATTCACATGTGGACGCATGCACATGGAGGTCAGAAGGCACTCGGGGTGTCCTCAAGCACTCCCGCCTTTTGTTTGAGTCAGGGTCTCTCACTGGCCCAGAACTTCACTGGCGGAGGTTACATGAGGGAGTCAGTGAGCTCCTAGGGAGCCACCAGTCACTATTTCCCATCGCACCACCACTAGGCTGGCATGAACCTGCCACTGTGACTTCATTGCGTGGGTCCTGGGAGATCAGAACTCGGGCCCTCACATGCACTGCAAGTGTTTCACCTACTGGGCCATCTCCCTCGACCTCTCTGGAGGTCTTATGCTAGCTATTGCCAGAAGAAAATGTTGAGGAAACTTGACATGTTCGTGCTTCGTAATTAATTGATTGGCCCATGCCTGAGGAAAACGGTCAAAGGAAAATCTTAGAAGAAATGCTGCCCCTGTGGATGTCCCTCCAGCTACTCGGCAAGTGAGGATAGAAAAGAAATCCCTGAATCCCAAGAAGAGGCATGGCCTGCCCCAGGGTGAACGGTGTGGTGTTCATGGTGGTCGGCTTCTTTTTGCCGTCTCAGTGTCTGAGGTGCACTGACAACTTTCCCCGTTGACTGGCAGTTCACCCTGCTGCCGACAGGGATGGACAAGTGTGCAGACACCAAGCGTGTCTCTTATGAGAACAACTTTCCTCCGTGGCAGAAAGGAGGAAGACCCAACTTACTGTGGGAACTTGGCCATTCCTTAAATGCATAAGACAAGAAACAAGAAACAGAAAGACAAAAAACAGAAAGCAATTACCTCTCCCAAAACTAGTACAGTCTTTTTGGGGTGGTATTAAATCTTGTCATCATTTGCATCTGACTCAGAGATGTATTATATTGTGAAGTTGTTCTACTACTTTTAAAAAATTAAAAACACTTGCCTTTCTTTCTCTTCTTCTTCTTCTTCTTCTTCTTCATCTTCTTCTTCTTCTTCTTCTTCTTTGGCTTTTTGAGACAGGGTTTCTCTGTGTTACAGCCCTAGTTATCCTGGAACTAGCTCAGGTAGACCAGGTTGGCCTCGAACTCACAGAGATTCGCCTGTCTCTGTCTCCCAAGTGCTGGCATCCAAGTGTGTGCCACCACCACCAGGCTCAATGCTTGCTTTTCATATCTAAAATATGACTGCTTTCTGGTTTGAATTCAAAGGTATGTGGACTGGGCAGTTACCCACACAGGTTTAATTAGGAACACAAGGGCAACCCCAGACTAAGAAAAAGAAAAACCTTTCCTTGGGGGATTCTCTGGCAGCTGGCCATGGGCACCTTATTACAGCTTGCTACTCCAGTCTAGAGTTTCTGTCTGTTAAAACAATGGAGACTCCAGAAAGGGAGCTCAAGTCAGGAGAGCAGGAGGTGCTGGGCACTGGTGACAAGCCAGCACCCACCTGTGGGAAGGAGGAGCTGCATGGCTCAGGCCCATTATCACCTCCTAAGAATGGAGGCCCAGGGAAGCCTCCTCTGCATGGCGGAGGAAATGGAAATTTTCACATAGTCCCGCCCTCACCCCTGGATCAAATCTAGGACCTTTCATGTGCCTGGAAGGCCTAGCACCACTGAGTTATCTATGATGTCTTTGAACTCCCAATCCTGTCTCAATTTTCTATGCATCTAAGTTGACAGACCCAGGTCATTGGGCCAGCCTCAAAATTCTGATTCCAAAGCTAATTTCCCCTTCTTTAAAATAGCAGGAGAGCAAGTTGGAATAAATCTGATGGTCATGTTCCATGTAAAAGGCTTTGTGAAATGCTCTTAATTATTTCTCTTAATGTGAACCAATGTACTGAGACCTTAGATACTGTTTGCATCATAGGTTTTTCTATCCAGTATCTGAGTTGCATACAGATCTATGGATCATATTTCATTGGTATGTGCATTACATATTATATATCATATTAATACACTATAGCATACATTTATATTAGTATACAGCTCACTAGTATGTCATGTCTGCTAACACTATAGTATGCTAATATACTATATGCTATATATGTTAATTACACATTATATATATATATTAATATACAAGCAATTAGGAACTTTTAGAAGCCCAGTTTTCACATCTGTAAAATAAATATGACATCAGCTAGTCTAGTTATTAATTAACCTCCTATTACTATGATGAAATTCCTGGGGCCAGCTACTTTGCAAAGAAAGGAGCTTTATTTCAGCTCACACTGCCTAGGACAAGGACAGCGTGGTGCAGGGCCTGGTGAATACTTTTTGTATTGCACAATAGCAGCACTACACGCATGCCCCTGTCTGCAAGGCTTCTTCCCCTCTGATACAGACATCAGTTTTAGTTATGAGGACTCTACTCCAGTGACCTAGCTTATATCCCCCAACTCTAAACACCAGAGTAGGAAGAAGCCTAGGAAGACTTGGGGGGTTAAACTTCCTGTTTGAGTTCAGGAGACAAAGCATTATGCAAACAGCAACCACCTTGTAGGGAACATGTGTTTCTTGGCAACCTTTCCCATTTGATTTCCTGCTCTAGGGAAGCCACCTGAGACAGGGACCTCTTAGACTCGTATCTGATAGAGAAGCGTCTGGCACCAGAGGTCAACAAATGGAAAACCTTGGTGCAGCCACAGAGAAATGCTGGCCATGAGTTAAGCTCTTCCCGTCTTTTCTCCTCTGTTTTCTGACTGTTTCAGGCTTTGTGAGTCTTTGCAAGCTTATCCTTCAGGTAGGACTAAGATCACCTTAGTCAGGAAGGGCTAGGACAGAGTGTGTTCTCAGCCGGTAGGGGCTTTTTTCCCACCACGCTGTGCAACCCCCAGGGAGCCTAAACAGCCCTCCTGTTGTCCTACTGTCTGCTTCATTTCAGATCAGACCAGACTTTGTAGCAATCAATGAGTGTCCAGCTTAATAAAGGCAAGTTGTAGCCAGTATGTGATAGGCAACTCTAACCACTAAAAGCAACTACAGATGTTGGCAAGTATTGAAAGTCTCTTATGCAGAGGGCACCAGGATGTGGGGCAGGGTGGTGGTAGGAGAGTGACATTTCCCCTTCTGGCTGGGCAGGTTTGCCCAGAACCCTGCTCCTAGATTTGACATTGTCCTCATTCACCCAGCAGCGTGGAATTCTCCTGGTCCTTTCCGGGAAGCCCTCTGCTGTGCCCAGGATGTGGCTAAACTGTGCGCCTACCTGTTCTGGGTCAGCGAGCCCCTCTTTGTTTCCTCTTGAACTGTGCACCTGTCCCCTGTCCGGGTTTGGGTGGAGTGGAGGACTCTTCCTATCTCTTTTCTCTCCCAGGGCTTTCTTCCAGACCCACTCCTGTCCCTGTTTCCGCATCTGAAGTACCAGCTACTGGTTGCCTCTTTGTCTGAATGAAGAGTTGGACACAGCTAGCCCAGAGCATCTTCTCTCCAGGGGGATGGGAAGGCCCAGCTGCCATCCCTGCCCCTTCTAGATGAGTGTATCTTCCAAGGGTTCCTGTGTTGTAAGTGTGGCTCCCAATATGATGGTGGTTAAGTAGTAGAACCTCCAAGGGGTGGGACCTAGTGAAGGGTAGGGGCATTAAAGGTCCATCATCTTAAGATGGGACTGAGGGGTTTTCCCTTCAGTATTGGGGTTCAAATCCATAGCTTTGCTCATTGTAAGCAAGCAAGCTATCATAGGGATATATCCCTGATCCTTGGTTTTATAAGAGACTCACTGGGGAGCCCAGGTTTGTCTTGAATTTTCTATGACCCCAGGCTAGTCTCCAACTCACTCTCTCCTTTTGTCTCTGTTCCTGATTTGGGATTACAAGCATTGGCCAGCAATGGATCTAGTCAAGTTCATATGGGCCTTCTATTAGTTCTGTATGAGTCAGGATCTTATTGTTTTGTTTTTTGAGACAGGGCTTCTCTGTGTAGCCTGGGCTGTCCTGGAACTCACTCTGTGGGCAAGGCTGACCTTGAACTCCAGAGATCTTTGTGCTTCTGCTTACTGAGTACAGAAATTAAAGGTGTGAGAAACCACTGCCTGATTGTGAGTCAGTCTTTTTTTTTTTTTTTTTTTTTTAAAGAAGGGAGCAAGGGAGCAAAGGTAGAGCACACCTTTAATCGAGGCAGAGGATCTCTAAATTCCAGGACAGTCAGGGCTACACAGAGAAACACTGCCTCGTAAAATAAAACAAAAGAAAGAGAAGGAAGGAAGGAAGGAAGGAAGGAAGGAAGGAAGGAAGGAAGGAAGGAAGGAAGGAAGCCTATCCCCTGTGAGGTACTGGCTTCCTGACCCACCGTGTGTGCCCCTCTCATACATAAGCTTGCCATGATGCCATCTACCAGGATGCCTCACCAGAAGCAAGACTGATAAGACCACCCAGACTCAGGCTTTCAGCCTCTAAAGCCATAAGCTTACTTAGCCTGTCTTTATATATTAGCCAGCCCCAGATATTTTGTTATAGTAACAGAAAATCAATTAATAGAACCCCCGCTCCCTTATTTGGAGTATAGCATCTATTGCTTACTGTGGCTGCAGCTCATATCTTAGGTTCAGCTTTTGCTCATCCCTTTCTTTCCCTGTGCACTGAGTCAGCTGCCATCTGCCATCTGCCAGTTTGCTTTAGCTGTTTGGAGGACATGCATCTCCCATATGTCCTGTGTCCTCATAATGACAAATCCTCATGACCTCAGCCTGTGGCTTAGAGGTCAAGAATGCCTGTTGCTCTTCCAGAGGACCTGAGTTCAGTACCCCAAACCCACATAAGGCAGTTCAACAACCCCCTGTAACTTCAGCTACAGGGGATCCGATGCCCTCTTCTGGCTTCTGCAGGTACGGCATGCATGTGCACATGTACATACACAGACAAACCACACACACACACAGATACACGTATGTATGCACATACCTATAAACTTTTTTTGTTTTGTTTTGTTTTCAAGACAGGGTTTATCTGTGTAGCTCTTTGGAGCCTATGCTGGAACTAGCTTTGTAGGCCAGGCTGGCCTCAAACTCACAGAGATCCACCTGCCTCTGTCTCCCAGGTGCTGAGATTAAAGGTGTGCGCCACCACTGCCTGGCTATCCATAATTTTTTTTCTAGATCTTAAAATACTGCACAAGTTTCTTCGTAATTAGGAAAATGAGAACTAAAAATATAATGTGATATCCACATATCTACCGCCAGATAGAAAATGTCTAGGATAAAAATGAACATAAAAGGTTGCTGAGTTTTCCTACTTTACAGGTAGGAGGGCAATTAATATAAATGCTTTGGATGACTGTCTGGGAGCATACACAAAAGATGAGTCTTGGAGAAAGAAATGTAGACTACTTTAAGACATCTTTGACAACCACCAAAAATTCTCTCCCTGTCCTCACATTTAAAGTACTGAAGGAAAGAGCTCCCTGCAACACCATATGACGCCGGAAGACTCTGTAAGTCACACGCTATGGTTGCGGTACTGATAGATACATGGTGGTGCCATCTTGACTGAGAGGCAGAAATCATATTGGTTGTGCATGTAGTTTGTTTTTATTGGCAGCATGCTGTCTAACCTCACTGTGATAATTAGGACAGAATTGGTGGCAAAAGGAAGTGCTTAATTAGAACAACATTTAGCAAAATGAAGGACTTTGTGTTAGAAGCTCTAGGACAATAGGGAAGGAGATGAGGAAAGAGATGCCCTCCCAGGATATTGGAATACCTTCCTTCCATTGACTCAGCCTCTCTTCTGTGGTTTCTCTCTTCCAGTTCCATATGGTGGTGCACACCCATTCTTTCTCACTGTCAGTTTTAAAACCCCAGGAAAGGAGACTAGTTAGCCAAATGTGGATCATGCTGGCCCAATGGTGAAGCATGGTAAAGACAAGTAAATGACCGGCACAGTTTTATATCCATTGACTGTGGCCAGGAGGCAGAATGTCAGAATTCTTGCTCCAGTCAAGACAAAGATGCAAGGAGAATGAAAGGAGACAAAGCTAAGGAACACAGAGCAGAAGACGACAAGACAACTTATTCCTGGGAAGTTCAGATGCTGTAATGTGTTTCTGTGTGGCACATCATCCAGGGAAGCGGATCTGAGGACTGGAGCTGGCAGAGCATCAGCCACAGCTCCTCCATCACAACACACATGGACATGTACTCAGAAAAACCATGTCTGAGACAATGGCGTGTACCGTGCTTGAGTCACAGGATGGAGAGACAATGTGCACCCAGAACACAAACTGAAGGCATCAAGACATAGCTTGCACAGAATAAAATAAAATGAACTAAAAGTAGAGTACTCTACACTGGAACTTAGGCAGCTTAAGTCCCAAAGTGTAGAACAAGAACAGGGTAGTCTTATAGCATCTAATACCATGCGTCTCGGTTCTGCTGCTATGGTAGAATACCCCAACAAAGGGCAATTTAAGGGAAGGAAAGGGGTTTATTTTAGCTTGGAATTCTAAGATATAGTCCGTTATGTTGACTGAGGTTTCTGTCCTGCCCAGTCCTTGTTCTGCCTGGTTCCCACAGTCATCAAGTCCCAAAGAAATCACACAGAGGTCTATATTAATGATAAACAGATTGGCCCATTAACTCAGGCTTCTTATTAACACTTATAACTTACATTAGCCCATTATTCTAATTTATGTTAGCCACATGACTTGGTACTGTTTTTGGCAGGGCATGTCATATCTTCCTTCTGTGTCTGGACAGGACTCCAGACGGAGCTTCACTCTTCTCAGAATTTTCCTGTTCTCATTGACCAGCCTCTACTTCCTGTCTGGTTATCCCGCCTCTACTTTCTGCTTGGCTACTGGCCAATCAGCATTAATTTAAAGCATAATTGACAGAATATAGATAATTGTCCTGCACCACCATTATAAGTGAGAAGTTAAGGAGGTTGGAGCTTAAAACAGCTAGTCAAATCACACCCACTGTCAAGAGAGATATATATGTATGGATCCTCACTCATTCGCTTGCACTCAGTTTGATTTCCCACTCTTACACAATTCAGGACTCCCTGCCTAGGGAATTGTGTCACTCTTGGTGGGCTGGGACATCCCATATCTTAACTTAAGACAATCCCCCGTAGACATGCCACAGGCTAACCCAATAAAGACAAACCCTTACTGAAACTCTTCCCAAGCGATTTTTAGGTCATGTTCAGTTTATAATGAAAACTAACCATCATAGCATAGACTATATTTTTGGAAGATAGTCAGTTTAGGAGATTGCAAAAACAGGCTGGGTGTGGGGACACAGACCTTTAAATTCCCAGCACACGGGAGGCAAAGGCAGGCAGATATCTATGAGTTTTAGGCTGGCCTGATCTCCAGATCTCCAGTATTAGGCTGGCCTGGCCAACCAAGACTGCATAGTAAAACCCTATCTCAAAACAAACAAACAAACAAAAATCCAAAAGATATGTGTTTATTACCCAAGACAAAACACAGAGGCAAAAATGTGTGACTATCTTAGGATTTGATAGGTTTGTCTCTTATTCCCAAAGCGAGGGGTGGTAACAGAAATTTCTTTACTGGGGCAACTAGCCACACATAAGGAAGTCCCAGCAGCTTCAATTAGACAGAACACATTCTAAGCACATGGCAGGGACTCAGGTGACACAAAACTGCATTTTCTACCTAGAAACAGTATTTTACAGGAAGTTGGTCTTCTAGTCTGTTGATTGACCCCTGCAACCAGGCAGCTGCTCCCGCCCGTGTCACATTGACTCTCCATGTGGGCTACAAGTGGATGACCCCAGCAAACTTCCCGCAGCATGTTGGGACTTGCATGTGTACAGACATTGCTTCATTAATTGTTTCTCGGCCTATTTCCTGAGAAGGCAACCGTCTTCTTTCAATTCCCCAAAATGAACATTTATTGCAATAATAGTGTAGTTCCCAAAATTGTGACTGGCGAGCACTGACAGAGTACGGTCCATGAGAAGAGCAGGGGACCACCCCTTTGCACTCCCAGTGGTAGCGTCAATTAGTAAATTGTGGGAGATAGAACAGAGGCTCCTCGGAAAATTGAAACCAGAGCCACCCCGTGGTCCATCAATCTCACTACTGGGCTTTTATTCAAAGGAGATGAAATCCGGGTGTTGAAGAGACAGCTGCACTCCCACGTTAATTGTGGTGTTATTCACAGCAGTCAAGATGCGGAGGCAATCTAACTGTTCATCAATGGATGAGGGAGTAAATAAACACAGGGTGTCTGCGAGACGAAATACACTTTGGCCTGGGAAAAGAACCAAATCCTGCCATTGCCAACATGGGGCTAAGTGAAATAAGACAAATCCCACAGTGCAGGATCCCAGTTGTGTGTGGACGCTGAGAAGACTGACCTCCTACCAGCATGGAGAAGGGTAGTGGTTTTGAGGCCCATGAGCAGGAGAATGGGAGGGAAAAGCACAGATGTTAGCCCAAGGACACACACTGCCTGTTAGACACAAGAAAAATCCAAGAGACTTACTGACAGCACTTTTTTGTTTTGTTTTTGTTGTTGCTTTTAGTTTTTTGTTTTTGTTTTTTTTTTTTTTTTTGAGACAGGGTTTCTGTGTGTAGCATTAGAGTCTGTCCTGGCACTTGCTCTGAGACCAGGCTGGCCTCGAACTCACAGAGATCTGCCTGCCTCTGCTTCCCCGAGTGCTGGGATTAAAGGTGTGGCTGCAGCCACCACCATCTTGCTTATTTGCAGTTTGAAGACTAAAATAAATAACGATATATCTGTGGTGGTTTGAATAAGAATGCCCCCTATAAGTTCATATATGTGAATGCTTAGTCACCAGGGAATGACACTGTTTGAAAGGATTAGAAAGATTGGGAGGTGTGGACTTGTTGGAAGAAGTGTGTCCCTATAAGTGGGCTTGGAGGTTTCAAAATCCCAAGTCAAGCCCGTGTTTCCCTCTCTGCCTGACAATCAGGATGTGTTTCTCTAGCAACATGCCTGTCATTCCTCCTGCCATGGCAATCATGGACTAAACCTCTGAGATTGTAAGCAAGCCCTCAACTAAATGCTTTCTTTCTTTTGCCCTGGTCATGGTGTCTCTTCACAGCAATAGACTAGTGACTACGACAATATATAAATATTGAAAATAGCTTAGAGAATATGCTGCAGATGTTTATCTTGATGGACCAGTCTACAATGTGTAAATACACAAAAATAGGTTGCATACTGTAAATATGTAGCTTTTGTCAACTAAAAATAAAAAGCAATCTGGATCTACGTCTTGCCACCCAAAATTAATTTGTGTATCAATGTGATGGGAAAGGGAAAAGCAGCTAAACAAGTTGTCTGTGAAGGTCAAAAGGCCATTTCCCTAAATTCTGCTTGAAGGGTTTGGGTATTGGGGAACTTTATGCCCTGTTGATAGGAGCACAAATTGGTGCAGCCACAGTAGAAATCAGTGTGACCGTTCCTCAGAAAACCAGAAACAGATCTACCGTGTGGTACAGCTCTACCTCTCCTGAACACACACTCAAAAGGCTCTGTTTCCTACTGCAAAACCACATGTACATTCATGTTCATTGCTGTTCTGTTTACAATAGGTAGGAGATGGGAACAGCCCAGGTGCCCACCAGTCCATGAATAGATGATGAAAATGTGGTGTCCATATATAACGGAATTGTATTCAGTTATAAAAGAAACATGACATCTTCAGGTAAATGGAAGGAGACAAAATATTACACTGAGAGATCACATGGGATGCTAGCATTGAATGTTTACATTTGTGTGTTTGATCTGGAGTGCGTGTAGAATCTGGGAAAGTAGAAAGGGACCCTTAGTGAGGAGAAGGAAAAAACACCTTGGTGTGGGTATAGAATGCCAGTGATATGAAGGGGTGAGGGGAATAGCAGAAGGGAGGCTTAGGTGGGCAGACAGTGGGTGGGTAGGGCAGAAGGAGGTGTCGGCGAGGAATAACTAACTCTGAAGATGTCTAAAATGCCATATGCCATCGAGACTAGAGAAAGAAGAGTACGCAAAAGACAGTGAAAGGTTCCCACAAAGTCAGTCCATGCAATAGAATAAAAATCCAGTGCCATTGTCCTTGGCTTCTCAGTCAGCCTTCATTGCCAGCCACGTTCAGAGTGTCCATTTTGATCACATGCTCCAACACATGTCCAGCTGGCCTTGGTGAGCTCCCATTAGATCAGTCCCACTGTCTCTGTGGGTGGACGCACCCCTCATGTTCCTGACTTCCTTCATGTTTTCCCTCCTTCTGCTCCTTATTTGGACCTTGGGAGCTCAGTCCAGTGTTCCAATGTGGGTCTCTGTCTCTATCTGCATCCATCACCAGATGAAGGTTCTATGGTGATATGCAAAATGTTCACCAGTGTGGCTATGGGACAAGGCCAGTTCAGGCACCCTCTCTTCTGCTGCCCAAGGAACAATCTGGGAACCTCTCCTTGGACCTGGAAATCCCTCTAGAGAGAAGTCCCTAGCAAACCCTGGAATGGCTCCCTTAATTAAGGTATTTACTTCCCTGCTTCCATATCCACCCTTCCTCCATCCCACCCATCCCATTCCCCCAAGCTCTCCCCAGTCCTCTCCTTCTCCTCTCTCTCTACCCATCTCCCCTTATATCCACCCCCACCCCCTACCCCCGTGCACCCAAGTTTTGCCTGAAAATCTTGTCTACTTCCAATATCCAGGAGGATAACTATATGATTTTCTTTAGGTTCACCTTCTTATTTAGCTTCTCTAGAATCACGAATTATAGGCTCGAAGTCCTTAAATTATGACTAGAATCCACTTATGAGTGAGTACATACCATATTCCTCTTTTTGGGTCTGGGATACCTCACTCAGTAAAGCGTTTTCTATTTCCATCCATTTGCATGCAAAATTCAAGATGACATTGTTTTTTACTGCTGAGTAAAACTCTAATGTGTTTATGTTCCACACCTTTTTTAACCATTCTTCTGTTGAGGGGCACCTGGGTTGTTTCCAGGTACTGGCTATTACAAATAGTGCTGCTATGAACATAGTTGAACAAATGCTTTTGTAGTATGATAGGGCATCTCTTCAGTATATTCCCAAGAGTAGAATTGCTGGGTCCTGAGGCAGGTTGACTCCCAGTTTCCTGAGAAACCACCACACTGATTTCCACAGTGGCTGCACAAGTTTGCATTCCCACCAACAATGGATGAGTGTTCCCCTCACTCTACATCCTCTTCAGCATTTGTTTGGATGCTCACCTTTATAGACCTTGATGGATGGGGGAGGACCTTGGACTTCCCACAGGGCAGGGAACCCTGACTGCTCTTAAGGCTAGAGATGGAGGGGGAGATGGGGAGGGGGAGGTGGGAAGGAGGAGGGGGAGGGAAAAGGGAGGCGGAGAGGAGGTGGAAATTTTTAATAAATAAATTAATTAATTAAAAAAAAGACAGCGAAAGGTAGAGACCTGGGAGCGTGGCAGGGAGAGGTCTCTGTCACACACAGTGACAATGGGTCTGGATCTAGCTTTGTCTGAAAACAAAGGGATTTTCTGAACCCAATCCTCTCTCTTCTCTGGCGCTTCTGTCAAACTGTGCAGAAAGATGAACCATAGAAAAGAAAATGGGTCCCCATTTTCTTAGAGATGAGGGCATGTTATCAGAGAAGGCTCAATCCTGGCCCCTGTCCATGCGTTTGTTTTTTTTTTTTCTCCTTACTTCCTGTCTAGAGAACTTTGAGAAACAAGAACAGGGGAGGAACAATCTGGAACAGCTATGGACATGGTAAATTGGTGTCTAGTCTTGGAAATTATAATTAGTACAAACGCCATGCCCTGTGGAAGGAAATATATGCAATACTAGAGGCTAGAGTTCCTTCCCATGAAGAGCTATCATTTGTGGGTTGATCCAGGGCTCAGTGGTTACAGCATTTGTTGTGCAAGCATGAGGACCCAAGAACCCGTGCAGAAGCCAGGCCCAGAAGCATACATCTGTAATCCTGGTGAGCCTATGAAGAGATGCAGGTGGAGACATGTGGAGACATGAGACTCCCTGGAAGCCTAAAGGCCAGCAGCTGGACACACACCATAACAAACAAAAGACCCTGCTTCAAGCAAGGTAGAAACCAAGAATGACACAGGTTATTGACCTCTGACCTCTATGTGCAAGCTATGGCATGCACAGCTCCCCACCCCCCACATACACAAAGAAAGAGATTAAAAATAAGTGAATTAAAATCAGAGAAACAGATAAGTCAGCTAAGCGAAACTGAATCAGTTAATGGATGGGTCTGTCCCTGCTCACCATTTAAAAAAAAAAATTCAGATGTCTACATTGACGTTTGAGAATCTGACTTTTTATGACAGAAAATTTGCAGCGCCAGGCACATCTTTGCAGGGCCACAACCTACTGGGTGTGTGGCAGCGGCTGGCCGGGCAGATGGGTCTGTGTTTGCTGTTTGGATGAAGTCTCCACGGTGCTCTGCTGCCTTACAGCTTGAGACCATCATCAGTGTACCTATTTGGGCTCTGTATGAATTTGTTATGTCTGGCCATGGGACAATTTTGAAAATTCTACAAAGGCCACTTGTATCGCATGGCCACCCTATTGCGGCACCCAAAAGTTCTTTGTGGAGAGAGGTGTAGCACCCATGAGTTTCATAAATTATTGGAGAGTTGGGAAATCTGCAACTGGATGAGTCCCCTGGCTTTTGTCAGAGAGACAAAGAAAATGAACAGTAGTGGCCAGGTTAGTGGTTTGCCACAGGGAAGACAGGTCTGTCCTAGGCCAGGGTGTTGACCCTGCTGAGTCTAGATGCTCAGCAGGGGGGCTGGGAGGTACTCTAGGCCCTGCTCTGATGTCAGCTCTCAACGCTGAGGGTGATGTGGAGGAATCCATGAATAATTCACATCACACCCCGATGCTCAGTGAGAATGAATTACCTTGTGTGTGCTTCCCGCCTGGATGTCAGCGTAGCCCTCCCTGGCGCCTGGGATGAGCTTATGAATAAGTGCACTCTCCTGACGTCTGGCCTTTTAGGGAGGCAACTGTGGGATCCTGGCTCCAGTTAACAGGTTTCTGAGTCGCTATTCACAAATTACATCCTAGGATTGCAAATAACCCGGGAATAAAAAAAGAAAAAAAATCATGCCCCCCCCCCACCTCAACTACCTAGATGGAAATGTAACAGTCTTTTTTGTTTGGTTTTATTTTACAATTTTTATTTGTGTATATTGGGGGAAGGGTGCGCATACCACAGGGGCAGGGTGGATGGTCAGAGGATAGCTTGCAGGCGGCGGCAAGCCTCTGCTTCTACCATGTGGGTTCCAGGGAACACCAGGCTGCCAGGCTTAGCAGAAAGCACCTTTATCATGGGGTCATCTCACCAGCCCCAGCAGTGTTGGCTTTTGCTTTTTTTTTTTTTTTTAATGCACCTGGACCTTGTATGCAAAAGCAAGGTAGTTGGGGGTTGCGGTGGAAACTGGGAAGGAAATGGGTTTTGAGAGCACAGGCTCTCTGGTAAGCTTTACAGGCATACCTAGGAGATATGGAAGTTTCCACTCTAGACGATTGCCTGGGAGCAAATATTGCAGTGAGTCATACAGGTTGTTTTTGGTTTCCTGGTGCACACAGAAGTTAAGTTTGCCCTGTCCTTTAGCCTTGTAACTGTGTAAAAGCGATGTACACACCTTACTTTACTTACTTTAAAAATATGTTACCGGGCCTGCAGAGCAGAAAAGTGACGGCAGTTTTGCCTAGCAGGCTCAAGTCCCCAAGCTTGACCCTGCATACTACTAAAAGAAAAATTTGACAATTAACGATAAATCAAGCTGTTGGGGAAACTGACAGGGGCTGGCTGGATGCAGACTTGCCGAAAGCTCTCAGTTTGTAAAGGAATGTAGTCTTTGCAGCATCGCATAAAGTACAGAAAGGAATGCCCGTTTTCTCCATGTTAATGTCATTTCTGCTTCGTGACATTGCTACCTGACACAAGACCAATTGAGTCATGTTCGTATCTGAAAGTTTCTAGTTATCATGGGTTACCCTCAGATTGAGTCCTGAGAGTCACAAAAATTCAATAGTAATTGAATGATCATCTTTAAAGTGACAAAAATGAAAGGAGTAAAATTAATTTAAATGTCATGTTTTACTTAACTCAGTAGTCAAAAAACATTGACTACGTAGTTGATGTAAAAACTTACTAGTCACTGAGCTAAGGGGAAGGCTAGGTGGGTAAAACAGCTGTCACACAACATGAAGACCTAAATTAAAATCTTCAGAATTTACATAGAAGCCAGGTGCCACGGTGCACATCTGCGATCTTGGTACTTCTAGAACAAGATCGAAGGTAAAGGCAAGATGCCCCGCCCCCCATCAAAGTTCAAGGGCCAGTTGGTTTGACAGAGGCAGAGAGACCCTAATCTCAAACAAGGTGGAAGGTGAGGGTTGACACCCAGGGTCATTTCCCACACATGCTATGCCTAGTGGGGACTTGTACTCACATATGAACTTCAGTACATGGAAACATACAAACATACACACATACTAGAAAATTTAGTAACTACTCAGTGGTTACTGACATCTTTAAACCCAGTCAGAGCTGAGTCAAGGAAATTGGGAGTTCATGGCCAGCTGGTGACACACTGATGCCACATCTCTGGATAAATAAACAAGTTAATGAGATAGTTTGCATTCTTTTTTAAGCCTAAGTCTTCCAAGTCCAGACATCACCATTCTAAGACTCAGCACTTTTCAAATGCTCCAACACCAATCATGGCTGCCCAGCCTAAGAGAATGGTGCTCCTAGCATGGCCTTGGGCAAATAGGTTGACTTCTTTGGCTTCCTGTTTCCTTATCATAAAATTGATATAAAATAGTTGGGTTTCCCCCAGCTCAGGTTTATCTTCTCAGCCCTTCCTTGGTCTTAAGGTCACAAGATACAAGGGTCATTGTTCCGTTGGACAGTGTATCTACCCTGCAGATAGCGGCAAGAGATTCTCTGTGCATACTTCGAAGTGTCAGGTAATATAGATGACCGAAGGCTGATTTCACACTGCATTTTACTTGGGGTGACACAGTAGCGTTTGAGGCCTGGGCAGCTCTTCCCAGAGACTTCACTCAACCTCCCCCTCCCTTCCCCAGATAAACAGACTTTAATCTGAAGGCTGGGAGCATCATCTACGAGGAACGGGGAAGATGATGACTTTAACCTTATCACAGGAAGAGATGTGACAGAAGCTTGTGCATAGTGGTGACTGAACCAAACGTAACAGACACGCACAAAACTGCCGCAGTCATCTCCTGTAGATAGTTGTGGCTGCTCAGTTTCACTCAGATGAATTAGGCAATGCTGGTGAAGAACTGGTACTATTTAGGCAAAACTTTTAGCTAGATGGCTAGTGTGAAGTTGGCTAGTGTGAGGATTGTAGACATTGTCTTTTTTATCAAAAGGAAATAGGAGAAGTACAAAATAAGATGTAACTGCAAAATATCACAGATGGGCTGGGAACCATGGTACTCCCAGCTCTGAGGACACTGAGACAGAAGGATTGCTCAATATATATATATATATATTGAGGCAGGGTCTATGTAGCCCTGGCTGTCCTGGAACTTGCTGTGTAGAGCAGGCTGACCTTAGACTCACAAAGATCCATCTGCCTCTGCCTCCCCAGTGCTGGGATTAAAGGTATATGCTACCATACCCAGCTAGACTGCTTGATCTTAACTTGGTCATTGTGGCAACAGCAAAAATCTGAAGTGGAAGTGGTCCATTATTTCCCATTTCCTCCTCACGCCACACGTACTCTTACCTCCTCCTCTCTTAAAAGTGTCCCCTCAGAGTCCCCAGCCAGCTTCCTGACCTCCAAGGGCACTCCACTGTAAATACACATACCCAAAGATACCATCCACATATTAGAAAGAACATGCAATGTTTGTCTTTCTGCATCAGCTCTAACAATGTACCTGAAAACTTCCCTTTTCTTAACTGTTAAATAATATTTCATTGCATAAAATGACCACATTTTTGTCACCCATACTTCAGTTGATGGAGCTCTATACTGTTTCTGTTTCCTGGCTATTGTGAACAGAGCAGCACTGAACATGGGTGAGCAAGCATCTCTGTAGGAGGGTGTAGAGTCCTTCGGGGATATACATACAGTGGTATAGTTGGATCTTTCTAGTTTTCTGAGGAACTGCCACACTGATTTCCATAGTGACTGGGTCGGGGAGTGGAAGGAGGGATAACTACCATTCAAGACTTTTGAGAAAGTCATGTGAAACCTACTATTAAGGAAACCTCCTAAAATCTACACACACACATATATGGAAAGAGTTTAAGAACTTGCCCGATGATGGGGAAATGCCCCTCTTAGGCTAACATTCATAGGCTAGCAAATAAAAAGTTTAGTGTCAGTAATGGGTTATTTCTTTTGGATTGTTGGTTAGTGGGTTTCCCATACACCCCATAGCATTACAGGCTATTGATATTACCCTTGGCTGGGCTCCAGAGTTTGGTGGTGAGATCCTACTGCTGAAAACCCTGCACCTTTAAGTCAGGGAACATGAAGACATCAAGTTGGTACAACCTGGAAACTGTCCCCAGTGACTGGTTTTCATGGTTTTGCATGCTGTTATGCATGCTACTGGAGGGTCAAAACAATCATCTTACCCAAGTATGATCCCTGTGAACTACAGTAATAACTGGCTCGGCAGGGTAGGCCAAATGGTGCAACAGTGGAACAAGCGTTACAGGAGTAACCAACCTCTTTCTGATCAGATCTAGGGCCCACTGTACAAGACAGAACTCATACCTATTGCTGTCATCAGGATCCATGGCTCACTATGTCATAGGTCCCAAAAGAGAACCAGCTACTACTAGTCTGCTAATTGGGCATAGTATGAAACTGACTCCCAATGACATATCATTACACCCAGAGACTCACGCATCTCTCAACCCTCACTGGTCAATGTGTAGAGAATAAGAGACTGTGGAGAAAACAGCCTAAATAGGACGTCCACATCAGACCTCCTCCTCCCAAGGCCCAAAGAGCTCACAGAAGATAGGGTGGAGGTACTGTGAGAATCAGAGGCCAAGGGTGACCACATGATACAGTGTTCTTTCAAGACACAGTAGCTCGTAGCACATAGAACTCATGGTTGTTGACATCATGCATGAGACCCGTGAAAGATCAAGCCAGGCAAAGCCCTGGGGTGAAGTGGCGAGATGATCACAGAGTCCCACTCCTAGCTGAGGAGCTATTGACAGTGTGTGGCTGCTAGGAAAAAGGAAAGCCAGTTTTCTTCAAGGATGTGGCCCCGAAAAGACTGGCTGTGCACCCATGCTCCAGTAAATGCACCTATGCACATATACATACTAGCAACAATGAATAGGCTTACTGCTTTTCTCATCCTTTGGGACTATTTCCCAGCCTTGAAAATGGTGGGTGAGGGCAGGGGAAGGATATGCCTTTCTCAGTAACGGGAAGAATTTGGATTGTTTTAAACCACTCATAATATTCATTCCATTTTTTTGCTTTCTGTATTCCTTTTCTTTCGGTGTGGTGTGCAGGTGTTTGCATGGGTGCAGGTACCATGGACGGCGCGAAAAGGCGAGAGGGCCGTTTTTATGGAGTCATTTCCTCCCACCATTATGTGAGTTCTGGGGCTCCAGCTCAGGTCACTGGGCTAGCGTGGCACCTCTACCTACTGAGTCATCCTAATGGTCCTTTATTTTAATTTCAGTGGTCTCTCTCTGAGCCTGGAGCTCACCAATGTACTAGACTGACTGGTCATGGAAGTCCCAGTGATCTTCCAGTGTCTACTTTCCAGTTCTGGGATTACAGGCACACACAGCCGTACCCAGCCTTCCACACGACTGCTAGGGGTTAGAACGCAGACTTTTGCCTTTGCATGCCTGGCACTTTGCACACTGAGACTCTCCTCAGCTCCAGGATCCCCTTCTTTCTGCACAAGTCAGAAAGGGAACAATTAAAGACAACCAGCCACAGGGTTTTGGTGGCTCTGTTTTTGTAAATTTTGGACCTCACTGCTGTGGACAAATTATTGGTTTTTTTTTTATTAGAAAAGTAACACATTTATTGTAGCACATTTGGAAATTATAAAATAATGTATTTTTTTAAAATCATGAGCTAAAATTATGGTGCCCAGAGATAAATAGTAACATATTTTTGTGCTTGCCTTAATCATGCCTATATGCCAATGGTTTCCCTCTTTTTATAAGTTGGAATGTTGTCCTTTCAAGTAGTAAACCCTCATTCTTTATTTTTTAAATCTAGGTTTTTTATTACTATTGTTTTATTTTATGTGTATGGGCGCTCTTAACTCCTGTGATGGCTATTTTTGGTTGTCAATTTGACTGTGTCTGGAATTACCTAAAACCCAAATGGCTGGGCATACCTGTGAGAGAGTCTTTTCTTAATTAAATCATTTGAATTGGGAAAATTCACTTCTAATCTGGATCTTTTGAGGTGCAAAAATACACCTTTAGTTCAGATTTTTTGAGGTGGGAAGATCCATCTCTAATCTGGGCCATACCTTCTGAAGGCAGCCTATAGAAAGGCCATGGGAGAAGTAAGATGGCTCCCTGTTGACCTGCTTGCTCTCACTCCTGCTGGTAAGTCCATTGCTTCACCAGCACTAGCAACCGCTTCTTTAGGATTTGACACATACTGAAGACCAGCTGAGACATCCAGCCTCATGGATTGAACAACTACAGGATTCTTGGACCTTCATTGTAGACAGTCATTCATTATTAGAGTAGCTGGGCCCCAGCCTGTGAGCCACTCTAATGAATACCATGTATATATAAATTCTATACACAAGTATGTATAAATACTTGTGGTTTTTTCCTGTAAGTTCTGTTCCTTTAGAGAGCCTTGATTAACACAATTCCCATACCTTACTCAAGAAAAATCCTTAGAAAATTTTGAAATTTCTTTTTTTAAAAAAAAATATTTCTCAAAACTCTAAATTACTGGTCATATGCTATTTGGCTGTATCAGGGCATTGATATAGTCCTGATTTGGACAATTAGCCTGGCTCCTAATTTTCTCAGTACAGAAATTTTGTGTGATATTTTTGCAGATGAATTTTTGCTGCACATCTGCTCATGTCTTCAGGATTAGCTTAGGAGAGGAAGGGGAAATTTCCAGGGCTTTTAAGTGATCATGTAATATATTATAAAATCCTCTTCTGAAAGACTGCCACGGTTGATGGCCTTACCATGAATGTCGGACAATTTCTGCACCGTCTGGCCTCAGGAACAACTGGTAGGCTTCACTTCCAAAGGAACAGAGAGATGCAGGCTGGACTGGGGGTAGCTGAAGAGAGGGCTCTATTTATTTTTCTGCGAGACTCTAGATCTTCTACTTGTCATTAGGATTATAGAAACTCAAGTGGGTCAAATTATTTCCCATAAAACAAAGTATACCAAGGCTGGGGAATGCTCTCGTCCAGCTCTGGGAATCCAGTGCAATCAAGTACTAAAGCAGAAAGTTCCCCTACAGAATGGCCACGTGGCTGGGTCAGCTCATCGTCGCTAGAAGACAACCTGCTTTTTACCACACTTCTGTTTTTAGCAGAGGAGGCATCTGGTCAACTGCCAGGTTCAATCAGCTGGAAGAAGTTTACCATGGGACAAACAATAAATGAAAGGAAGGTGGGGCAGAGAGACCCAGCCACGGGTCCAAACTTCAAGGAGAAGACGCTGGCTGAGCCCCATAAAGTCCTTGAGGATAATCATGAGGCAGTTTCTAGGTGTTTCAGGGACCATCAGGAGGAAGTTAGGCCCCGGGGTGGGGTGCACCTAGGCAGGAGTCTACACCACAAGCTTAATGTGGGCCAGTAATTGCTACAACTGACGTGAGCTCTGCGTTACGTGGTGATTCAACATTAAAATTTGGAATTTGAACGGTAATAATATAGAAATGTGGAAAGACATTTATTATAGAGTCATTTAAATTAGTGTTCACAAACCTGGAGCCCCAGGGGCTAGAGAAACTGAACAACTGTCATTGTGTTAGTAACTTGAGGAGAGCTACCAAGGTCACACACGCACAAACCAGTGACACTGTTTCTCTAATCCTCACAAAGGAAGATTCTCAATCACAGTGAAAGTGGACTGCTGACTGCTTATTCCCCAGGGATAAACACATAGTTCTCTTCAGCATGCCTGCGGGATTAGCACATCCTATTGGCTTTGCAAAAATCTAACTACTGGTTCTAAGTTTGGTAAAGCAGAGGCTGTCATTTTCTTCGTACACCTTCACTCTACCAAGGGTTTAGGGCCATCATAGAAACCTTTCAACCGATTAGGAAAACGCAGTATCTCGAGGACAGAACGTGCAGGGCAGCCTGGTCTTGGGCCAGTGCATCCGAACCTCTCAACAGGGATGACAGAAGAAGAGGAATGGATAAATGAAGAGAAGAGGCAGCAACCTAACCCAGTACAGGGTTAGGATTGTTAACAGTTGTCACTGACAGCAGAAGGCAGAGAGACCTGGAGGTCAAAGAACAACTACGTAGAATGGAGTTCAATGGCATCAGGTGCCTTTGAAGACGCCAACAAAGTGTAAAAATGGGCGAACACATACAACACAACAACACAGACACTGTCTAGAGCCCCAAGACTCAATCCTTCCAGAGAGCTATGGAAATCTCCAAACATTACTGTTTCAAGAGGTTTTTGTTTTTGCTTTTTTTGCACGGATGTGTGTGTGTGTGTGTGCGTGTGTGCGTGCGTGCGTGTGTGTGTGTATGTGTGTGTGTGTGTGTGTGTGTGTATACCATATACATGCAGGTGCCTTGGAGGCCAGAAGAGGGTGTCAGATTCCCAGGAGCTGGAATCACAGATGGTTGTAGGCTGCCTAACATGGTTGCTTACAAATTAGGGTCCTTTGCAAGAAGAGCTGTGCACTCTTAACCACCGAGCTCCTGTTCCAGCTCTCCCATTCTTACTCTTTTCTTTCTGAATTGGTTTTCCCCCAAAATACTATCATTTGCCTCTCCTCTTTTTCAAAGAACATAGAAGAATAACATAGTCTTCCTTGAGGACTGAGGACAGTCATTTATAACAAAAAATCATATTAAATTCAATTTACCTCTACTGAGCCTCTCTACTTTGTATCAAGCAACACACGTTGACATTTGGCCACTTTTAGACTTCCTGGGTCAGGAAAGCATTAGGCTAAGTGATAGGTGCCAAAGGAACGTGGGTGATTCCATATAGTACTTATTTTAGCTAGTGTTTAGAGGCCAAAGATATAGGTATCAACTACTGTCCCCAGCAAATAAAGTGCTACTTAATTGTCAGGGAATGGAACAAGTATGTCAAGCCAATGCTATGTGTCATACACTTGATGCTGGTGTCTCCTCTAGTTTTTAGTATAATCAAAAAGCAAGGGAATCAATAGCTCCAAGCTATAGAGATAGGGGAGCATATGTTCACACAGAAAATCTTAATAATCCACTAAATGTACCATGCTAAAGTCACATGTTAAACACATTCAATTCTCATCACATCAATTCCATAAGAGAGTTACCATTATTATATCATTTTACATAAAGGGACTCAGGCAGAGACGCATTAAGTAACAGATCTAGGATAAAGACAGAAATCCAATCCAGAGCCCTGGTCCCTTTCATGCCGATGCCGTACACTAAGAACACAGCAGAGGGTCCTAGCCACCCCCATCCACAACAAAGACATGGTGGATAAGGTAAAATGTCATTTCAGGTTGCATAGCTCAATGCAAGTGTTCTTACGGGGTATTCACCAGAGAAGATGGCTCAAGCATGGGTCTAAGCCTTTATTAGCTGACTGATGACTACACTAAACACTTGGGATCTTAGTGTAACCCTGAGTCTTTCCCAGAGTGAGAGTTTAAGCACAAAAAACAGGCCCTGGGCTGACATACTTCAGTTAACAAGAACAATTAGCCAGAAGCAAAACAAAAGAAGCCAAGGAGCAAAGCTGGTACATTTAGAGACTTTCTTAAAACATGGACTTTAATGGGTTAGTTCTCTGTTTTCGTTTTTGGCGGGTGGTGCTGTCGACGTGCTGAGTTTTATAGCCTGAATGACACTTCCATCATGGAGTCAGTTGTGCTAAGGTCTGGGGCCTAATAAGGTCTGGGGCCCTGCTACAAGAGTCACAAAATACTTAGCAACAATAAAGGTTTCTGAACACGCAATGACCAAAAATTAATTCCCAATCAAATGTGAGATGAATCTAAGGTGCTTATGCCATCGGGAGGCCACATTTCATTGGACTTCACCTCAGACTTGTTTTGAACACACAACACAGACACATCACACCATACATGTCAACAAACCATGTAATACCAATGAATGGTGCCTGAAACACCTCAGCTTAGATTCAATACTATTGAGCATTATGGATTACACTATTCCTACTGGACACAGTTTCCTGCTTTTATGGAAGCACAGAGACATTAAATATTTCCCTACCATCAGGCCTCAGCGTATATCTGTAGTATATCCTGTGGATAATACCAGGATTGAATATTTGATTTTAAAACTTACTGTTTGAGCTGCTGACTTGCATCTCATAAAACAATCATTAAATGAACTTTGGCTTGGGATTAGGATACCATTCCCAACAATTTCTGAAACAGACCTAAACAAGCTTCGGCCATTTTGAAATAGATGTCTTTGTGAAACGGTGCTCCCAGCATTGATGTTTGTAAAGTCAAGATATCGATCAACTCTAAAAGACATTGCCAATATTGGAGACACACTATATACCCTGCAACATCTAACAGCCAAGATTGAATTTGGAGTGCATGAAGAGCCAAGACAGGGTCTCACTGTGTAACCCTGGCTGGCCTTCAGTTCCAAGAGCCACTTGCTTCTGACTCCATAGTGCTTGAATTAAAGGTATGTGTTACCATCCCTTCAAGATGCAATTCTTTATGTAAAATAAGCACATCTTTCTCATTAGTATGAAAATTTGCTTTTTAATAAATGACAAAGTTATATGTATAGCAAGTGATTCTTTTAAAGTAAGTTCCCTTATGATTATCCATAAATATTTGATTTGTACACCTATTTTATACAGACTATTTATGCTGTGGAATAATCCTTCTGTACACAGTGAAAATGTGTTGCTCTCATTCTTAATAAGAAGTTGATTGGCCAATAGCTAGGCAGGATTTTGGGGACAGAGAGGAGCAAAGAAGAAGGGCGGAGTTAGAGGGAATCCCAGGAGACACAGAGAGAAGCAAGATGAATGTGCCATGTTGAAAGAAGGTACAGCTACGTGGCAGAGAGTGGATAAGAAATATGGGTTAATTTAAAATATGAGTTAACTAGTAACCAGCCTGAGCTACCAGCTGAGCATTTATAATTAATATTAACTCTCCGAGTGGATGCTTGGGAGCAACTCTTAGGTCACAGAAAAGCTCTGCCTACATTATCTATGTGCATGTGGCCATGTAAAAGGTTTTCAGGCAAAATGGGGTCATAAGTAAGAAATTTAAGAAATTCATGCACAGTCAGGAAACTCGTCTTTAATCCCAGCGCTTGGGAAGGAGATACAGGTGGAACTTGGTGAGTTTGAGGCCAGCCTCATCTACATAGTGAGTTCCAGGACAAACAGAGAAACCCAATCTCGAACAACAACAACAACAACAAAAAGAAAGAAAGAAAGAAAGAAAGAAAGAAAGGAAGGAAGGAAGGAAGGAAGGAAGGAAAGAGAAACTCATGCATAAGGTAGGCTCCATGTGGTGCTAGATGAATTGAGTGAACAATGAGCAGTTTTTGGTTTCAAGCAAGTTGATTCTTTTGAGTTGTGCTGAGGGTCATTGGACTTTCTAGTCTTCTTACCTGAGAAGTGCCATTTTTTTAGATTAAGACTCTGTGATTTGAGAGCTGTTGCTAGGATTGTAGCTGTCTGAATTCCCAATCTTTCCCTTCTTCCTGACTTACACAATTTTATACAAAGGATAGAGGAAGGTAGTGAAGGCCCTGGGGGATCTCAGGAAGGCAGGACCTGAGAAACATTGATTCTCTCTCTCTTTCTCTCTCCCATTCCACCCTTCACACTCGAGACCAGCCTGTTCTGTAGAGTTTCTGTGCAGTGAACAGAGGGAGGGAGGCCCTCACTCTCCTGAGGTGAGGTCCACCTGTCCTCTCATACGAGAAGGAAGAGCCCTGTCTCTGCTGTCTGTACAAGTGTGGTCAATCTGACTGCAGCAGGGTTAGGCAAGTTTCTTCCCTTGCAGACATCCTGGAAAATGGAGAACAGCAGCCAGCTGCTTGATGTCTGCAGAGCCAGAATGCCAAATGGTAAATTTTAGCACACTTTAGTGTCTGCCTCCTGCTCCCCAGACCATCTGGACCCATACATCACTCATGCCTCAGGGACAGGCCAACGTGGCAAGGCTGTCAGGAGCCTAACAATAACTGCATCTCATCCCTTTTACTTGTTGGGGTAAATTTGGGGGAGTGTGTTTAAAAATACATGTTCATGCTGGCAGAGTGTGAAGTATAAAGCTGAACTGTGCAGAGCCCCTCCTAAAATGAGTTTTCCCCTCATGGACAATAATTAATAGTTAAGAGATTTTTTTTCTGGTCTTTTCCAGCCATAAAGGTATAGTATTACTCCAGTTAATTAATGTGGTGTACCTGTGTATACTTGTATGCAGGCATGATCATATGTCCATGGCTTCCTCTCTTTCTCTCAGGCCCATTCCTTGGAAACAGGGTCTCCTTCTGTAACTGGGAGACACGGCGGTTGTGGAAGACACAAAGGTTCTTGTGCTCACAATAAGCATTAGGAGAACTAGGAATGTCAAACATACAGGGTTGTTCCTTCTAAGGAAATGATGCATAACCTGTTTCCACCTGGCTAGGAACAGATGTGATTAACAGCTTGGTGACCTTTGCACTATCTGTGTGGCTGAGACTGTATCAGATCCTCCCCAGACTGTTATCATGAGGTTGTCAATCTATAGAACCTATCTTGGTGGAAGGTGCCACATATAGTCAATCTCTATGCCCCATCTTTTATATCTTTGGTTGTGAGCCTAGCCTTTAATGGCTGAGCCAGGCCTAGACCCCATCTTTATGGAAGATGTCATACGTATTTTACATCTGATGTAATCATGCCTTAAGTTTTAATGTGCACACAAGACTGAGTTTAATTATCACCAGAAAAAAATTTCACCAAATTGTTTTATGCTTGAATATGCCTAAAATAAATTACTTGGCATCAGACTCCTGAAGTTTGAACTAACCCTGGCTCCTTAGTCCTGTTTGCAATGATAAATAAAAAAGAAAGGCAAAGTGGGTACCTTTGGGCGGGCCCTGCTAAGGTATGCCACTAAGCAAACACGCCGTGCAACAGAGTGCAAGAGGTTTATTGGGGGAGGGGGACAGGGAAAGCCTGTGTTGGAGTGGGGACGTGAGAGAGGCAGGCAGACAGACAGAGAGACAAGAGGAAGAGAGGCAAGAGAGGAAAGAGAGAAAAGAGGAAGCAAGCGAGGAAAAATTTCGGAGGAAGAAAGAGGAGTACAGGGCAAGAGAGACAAAAGAGAGCTGAGCTTCGACAGGTACTCTTAAGGGGTGCACACATCGCAGAGCTGACGGGGGAAAGGCACCTGGCAACAGGTAATGATGTAACTGCTTTGGCAACAGAGGCAGGCTGCTGCTATGACAGAAACTAACAGTGCTGAACACCCGAGCTACCTGTTTGTCTCCTGCAGATTGTTGCCAGAGTTTTCTGTCCCACCCTGTCCCACAGCCCTTCCGTCCAAAGAAACACACAGAGGCTTGCATTAATTATGAACTGGGTGGCCTATTAGCTCAGGCCTCTTATTAGCTCTTATAACTTACTTTAACCCATAATTCTTGTCTGTGTTAGCCCCGTGGCTTGGTACCTTTCTTCAGCGTAGGCCTTCTCATCTTGCTTCCTCTGTGAAGACTGCAGACTCAGCCTTTTCTCCTCCCAGAATTTTCCTGTTCTGGTTGCCCCGCCTATACTTCCTGCCTGGCTACCGGCCAATCAGCCTTTTATTAAAATGCAAGTAACAAATCTATACAGGGTACAAGACCATTGTCCCACAGCAGTGGATCGTCACTCCGTTGGCCGTGGTGGTCACAAACAACCTTCAGCTCTTGCAGGACTCTCTGTGACCGCCACATACAACAAAGTAATGACCCACAGGAGACAAAAAGGTAGGTTGGGTGTTCAGAGAGCTCAGCAAGCACCAGAGATCCTCCAGTCTCAGGCTCCACCTCACCCCCAGTCCCAGTGCTGAGGCTCCCAGCAGGCATAGCCACTCCCAGCTTCTTATGTGGCTGCTGGAGACCTGAGCCCAAGTCCTTGGAATTGTACAGCAAGCGCCCTTACAGAGCTTCTGATCACTGAGCCATTCTCTCGCCCAGACTATTTTGTCATGTGATGAGGGTACCCCAGCCATTGCTAGCCTACCAGGTTGGTCCTCTGAGGCCTTTTGCAACCTGACCAGACCAGTGGTGTCTCCAGGCTTGGTTATGATAAGACAGGTCAGTTGGTTCTTTAGGATGAGGGAATTCCAGGCTAAGAGAGCAGCTGGGAAGTGGCCTGAGAAACCTGCTGGTATTAATATTGAATTCCTTAATGGGCAGATCAGTGTTCAAAAAGGACTCTAAGAGGACTATGTCCTTGTGAAAAGTGATCTCTGGATACACCCTGGGGTGGAGCAGGATACTTTTTACGGGAAGAGAGCAGACAAGGTGTGGAATGGACTCCTCTGTTTTCTTAATCAGTTACTGCCTCCATGAAGATGGTGAGGTACACAGTGTTCCCAAGCAGGTGTCTTATCATCTGGGCAGGCCACTCTATAACCAGATTCACCTGCTGCAGCCTTTTCCATGAGGATTCTCCAAAGCATAGCTGATTTGGAACTTTGTTCATATTATTTTTGCTTTTAGAGACAAGATCTTGAAGCTTAGCCCAGGCTGGTCGGGAACTCTGCGTCCTCCTTCCCTTACGTCCTGAGTACTAGAGCTACAAGTGTGTGCAGCCAGACCTGGCTACAAACAATGTTTTAAATGGTGAGAGGAATGAGAGCCACGTAAGGGTCAGAATGGGGGAGGTGGATGCTTAGAAGGAAGTGACATTTAGCAGGTAACCACTTCTAGTGACAGACAGTGTGTCCCTTTGCTGAAGTTACCTTGACAAAGCCCATGACTTGGGGGCTGAAGCATCAGGCATGTTTTCTCTCTCAGTCTGGAAACCTGAAGATGCCAGCTGGTGGATTTTGCTCGAGTCTTTCCTTGACATGCAGGTAGCCGTCTCCTCGAGACTCAGTGGTCTTCCTTCTATATGGCCTATGGTCAATTTTTTCCCTTGTAAAAACAATAAAATTTTATTTCATTTGTGTGTGTGCGCACACACACACACACACACACACACACACACACACACACAAGTTCAGATGCCTGAGGAGGCCAAGAGAGGACATTAGACCTCCCGCCGGATCTAGAATTTAGGTGGTTGTGAGCTACTTGTTATGGATGATGGGAAACAAATTCCAGTCCTTCAAAGGATGGAAAGTGACCTTAACCACCAGGCTGTCTCTCCAGCACCAGATTTCTCCTTCTTTAAAAGAACATCTATGAAACTGGATTGAAGTTCCTTCATTTTGGCTCAGTCACCCTTTAAAAGGCCCCATTTCCAAGTTCAGTTACGTTCTGGGGTCCTGGCCTTAAGGCTTCCACAAAAGAACCTGGAGAGAGGGACATACACATGGACAGTGGGAGGGGCAAGTTGACAGCTTCCCCTCTCAGCTCAAAGGCAATGACCGAGTCACCTGTGCTACATGGTTCATTCTTTAACCTCAGAGCATGTCCCAGGCCCGCGGTTCCTAATGCCCCTAGGGTGTCTTGCAGGGCCAGGTAGCAGCAGCTGTTCACTCTAGGATGACCAGGTGCCCATGGCTGTTTGTCACCGTGAGATCCAGGAGGGAACAGAGCCATTTCCTCTGTCCCACAGTTATGAAACATACTTAAAGGAGAATCAGACTCTATGGTAATTTGCTAGCTATTAATAATTGATAACACCCGTTCCTCAAGGATTATTTGCACAAAGCTGGGAAGCTAGAGAAATAGAGATAATCAAATTTTAGTATAGATAAAACTGGGTTAAGAGTTATTCTGCCTATTTGAAATGTTCCAGTATAAAATATTCATCTTAAGCTTTAAGCTAATAAACAAAGATGTCCTCTACAGGCCCCCATGTGTAAAGGTCTAATATGGTAATAAAAATAAAAATAGTAATAAGCAAATTATAATACAATGATCGTGTGGTTCACAATGAATAAATGATTCGAATAATCACTTAATGAGAATAGGCGCAGGACAGGGAGGGGAAGAGGCTGGGACCCACCACCTGCTCCTTCATGTATGAGGACATGGTAATTTGATGTAAGCAGCTCTTTCTTCCATTCTTTCTTTGGGGAGCCATTGAACAGCAATGATTGACAGGTCATCTCCTCCAAACCAAGGATATGCATCTCCAGATGTATCTTCTGCCCTCTTCTCTGAAGTCAATGCTGGTGTGGGAATAGGCAGGGTTTGGTTGGGTACATCTTTGAGTCCCTAGCCCTCCTACAACTTTCTATTCTGAATCTCGAGAAGGCGCATGTACACACTCCTGGCTTTTCCCTCCAGCCCCATTCTTTTGATCCTGCCCTGAGCTTAGGGGTCCCTCAGGGTTTCCCTGAGCTTCTGTTACTCTCTATCTGTAATCCCTCTTGTCGTCTTATAGATGCCCACGCTGGACTGGAGATGTGGTTCAGAGGATCAGGGGCTCAGAGTGCAGGAGGCCCTGGGTTCTGTGCCCGGCACTCCTAGGAAAAAAGTAGAGTCCGTATTGAGAGTTCCTAATTCCCTCCCTCCTCCTGTTCTGAGGATGGGACCCAGGTTCACACGCCACCGCTGAGCACCATGCTACCCCCATTGTTACCTCTCTCGCTCACACATTCAATCTCCTCAGGCCCCCAAGTTCCAACTCTTTCCGTTCATTCTTTCATGTCAATAAGTGATCAATAGGAACACTCCTTGCTCCAGACAGCTCCTCAGAAGAGGCATCCCACCCTTCCTTCCTCCTCGTGGACAGAAACACACCTGGAATCTGCCCACTCTGACCCTGTCCGTCACCCACTGACTCACCCTCCTTCATCTCAGTCTCACAGTAGGTGTCTCCACCACCGCTCAGCCTGCCCAACTGGCAGCTCAAAGATCAAAAAGGAAACTTGTACTACACAACACCACCCGCACTCAAGTCCTACATCCCAGTAGACTACAGCACCAGAATGACCTCACCCCACCCCAGATTCTCACTGGACCCCAAAGCCTTGAACCAACCCTGATATGACTTTCCTATTTCAAATCTCAGGTGAGAAAATGTGTGTGCACCGGTGGCCTCTCCACTCCCTTCTTGACCGACCCCACCCTCCCCATTTCCCTTCCCCATAAACTGACCTCTAATGGTCTAAACAATCCTATCTCAGGATGACCTGGAACTTGTCGAGAATGACAAGCCCTACTCCATGACAAGACCGATTGAGTCCATTCCAATCCCCAGGTGGTTCCTATGCACATTAAATTACTTCTGTAGACTAGACTAGACATGGGAGCAGGGATTAGCAATAGATTAGGACGGCCCTTTATACCTCCTGGCCTTTGCATACTCCATCTTTAGCTAGGTTCTTCTGATGTCATGTTCCCAGAATATCTCTAGAAAAGGAAATGGTAAACCATGGCTGCTTCTGGGGAGACAAATGTGGTTCCTGGAACCAGAGATGGGATGGGAAGTTACTTTTTATTATGCTCTCTAGTGCATATTTAAATAAAAAAGCTATTTCAATGAATTTCTCCGTTTCAGCCTCCAGTTCTGTGTACAGCCAAATAGTATATAACACAGCCTCCTGTATAGTGCTGCATAATTCAGTAATTGTCAAGTTCCTCCTCTTCGGGAAGAAGGAGATAAGGACTGCATGTGTCTGTAGGTCAGCCTGACACTCTCAGATACTTAGAAAATGCTGATCCGAAGTCGAGCATGCAGCTCCTCCTGCCTTTCATCCCTTCATTCAATCCATGTGCATGTCCTCCCTTATTAGTACTTCTCGGGGGCCTGGGATCCCTTACCTGCTGTTTTCTGTCTACCAGATGGTACCTTACAGCTTTCCTGTTTCTGTGGCTCCCACACATGGCAGTAGACCTTACGTGGCTAACGAAAGAAATGGAAGCCATCGGGAAAAGCTTCTCAAGTCCCCACCACAAAGCCCCACACCTGTCTGCGCTCCATTATGGATCTTAAATGTCCTCAAAAGCTTTCACAGTGAAGGCTTGGTCCTCATGTCATGGTGCTGTAGGGAAGTGATGGAAACCTCTGGAGTGGGGGCTAGTTGGAGGATGCAGGTCTTTTCTTTAAGTGTGCCTTTGAAGGACCCTGACATCTCTCTGTGTATCCATCTGTCTGTCTGTCTGTCCCTCCCCCTCCCTTCTCTTCTTCCCTTCTTCTCTTTCCCTTTGCAACGCTTTCTTATCTCACTTCTCTCTTCTCCTCTTTTCTCCTCCTCCTCCTTCTGTTATCTCTCCTCTCTTCTTTCTGCTTTCCCAGATGCCTGGAGGTGAGCAGCTTTGCTCCACATGCTCCATGCCATGACGGTTCTGCATAGACACAGACCCAAAGCAATAGACCCAGCTGCCTAGGGACTGAACCCTCTGAAACCAGGAGCTGAAAAGCCCTTTCCATCTTTAAGTGATTCACTTCGTGACACCAAGCTAGCACAGCTGTATCCTTCCATCCTTTCTGTGTGCTAAAACGACACGACTCTCTCCACACACGCTCTGATCTCTATTCTCCAGAGGCGCCATGAGAAATGCTCAACAGCCAGGCATCTAGGAATGACAAGTTCTGATTTGTGGTGCTTGCTGATTCCCATGGTGCAACTACACCCACTGCAGCCAACTTTGAGCTACCAATGAGACGGAAGAGTCACACCGCGTTGTGCTGTAGTCCTGCTATATAGGTGCACAAGAGGAGCTATGAGCACACCTCAGTGAAAAGCTAAGAATGGGTGACAGTTCGGCATCTGTTACCTTATTTGAAGAGCACCTATCTCAGTGTAATTTTCCATTCTTCATTCACTGGCTGGCTGTGTTTGATGCCCAGCTCTGACAATTCCTGCCTAGAACAGTTACCCTGTTCACTGCCAGCACTTACACTTGTAGACACACATGTGTAAACATATACAGAGAGAGAGAGAGAGAGAGAGAGAGAGAGAGAGAGAGGAAGAGAGAGAGAGAGAGAGAGAGAGAGAAGAAGAGAAAAAGAGAGAGATCTAAAAAGTAAAACTCGACTTTGACACAAGTTGAGTACCACACTGAATCCTTGTGAATGAAGTGATGTTCTGCCATGTCCTGATGTCCTGATGTGGCCTCTTGGCATTTCACAGACCATTAATCTCTTTCCTGTGCTTGTTTGAGCTTTGCTTCCTTATCCTTGTCTGTGCAAATGTATCCTTTGTGTACAATGCAGTTAGGCCTGGGATGATTGGGTTTCTCTGGAACATGCACAAGCTTTTCTTCTGTCATAAGTTCCCAAACATTATAGCATAACTTCTTATGCAGTGGTGACATTGTATCTGGGGCTGTGAGTAGTCAAGACATGCTTTAAAGTATGCAGGAAGATGTGCCAAGGTTGTGTTGAACGCCACACTATTATATATAAGGGACTAGAGCATCCGTGAATTCTGATACCCACAGAGGATAGAGAGGTCTTGAAACCATCTCCTTGGATACCAAGAGACAACTGTGGTCTGCTAGAAGAGCTCACAGGCTCGGGAAAGCCCTATACTTACTGGTTTATTACTAAGGATGATATTGGGGCACATTCAGATGAAAAAGACACCAGGGCAGCTATGGGTGGGGCAGGGACCTTCTTGCCCTCTTCAGATAGATCACTCTCCCACCTCCATGTGTTCCTTGACCTGGAGGATTATAAATCCTACCATCTGCAGAGTTTGAACGGGTTCCATTACTTAGGTACAAAAGACTCAATCAATGGTCAGTGGCTATTAATTTAGTTTCTGCTTCCCAGGTGGGCCTAAAAGTTCCTACCCAGTAATCACGAGGTCACTTCTTCCTCCAACCAGCTCCCTCCTGAGGCATCCTACTTCCCCACCCCATAAACTCAGGGACTGTTGAAAAGGGGACTATATTCTCCTCTCGTCATTCTGGACATTTCAAGGCTTTTAGAGTTCTTGCCCCCAAAACCTGGACTGAGGACTAAATGTATATTTCTTATGACCTCACAGTGTCACAGAGACCACCACGGGAAGGGCAGATCCATGTGCTGGAAGACATCTAGACCTGCAGGTACCACCGGACTCCTGGTGAGCTAAGGAGACAGATTGCCATCAGTATGGAGGTCTGGAAGGAGACTTTCAATTGGAACTACTTAGCATATGGATGATGGTGGCATCACAAGTAGACATATGTTGCGGAATATTCCTGTACACGGTGTGAAAATGTATTGCTGTGATTGTTGTAATAAAAAGCTGAACAGGGGGCTGGAGGGATGGCTCAGGGGTTAGGAGCACTGGCTCCTAATTAAATTAAGGAGGACCTGGGTTTAATTCCCCACGCTCACATGGTAGCTCACACCTGCTTGTAACTCCAGTTCCAGGGGATCTGACACCCTCACACAGACATACATGCAGGCAAAACACCAATGCACATAAAATACAAATAAATACAATCATATTTTTAAAACACTGAATGGCCAATAGCTAGGCAGAAGGTACAGGTGGGAGGGACTTCAGGGCAGAGAGAGAACTCTGGGAAGAAGAAAGGTTGAGTTGTCAGCCAGATGCAGAGGGAGCAAAACATGCAGGAGGAGGGGTAAAAGCCACGAGTCACGTGGCAACATGTAAATGAATAGAAACGGGTTTAGTTATAGGAACCAGTGAGACAAGCTGAAGTTATAGGTCAAGTTTTCATAATGTCTCTGTGTCATTTTTTTTTTCAGATGGTGGCCCAAAGAAAACTCCAGCTACAAAAATACATAGTGGGTTTTGGGGATTTTCGGATATATTCTAACCCCCTGAACTTTCTCTCCCTGAGGTACACTGCAGTGTTCTCTGAAGCATGGTTAGCGTCCCAAGCATGAGGCATGGTAGAGTCACTTTCCTACCCAGTCTTGACGGCAAATGTCAATTTTAATCTGCTCAGACTGCCATAGATCAGGTGGCTGATAAACACCAGGAATTCAGGTTTTACAGTTCTGGAGCTGGAAGTCCAAGATCAAGGGTCCAGCAGATTGGGTGTTTGACAAAGCCTGGGTTCCATAGATGATATTTTCTTGCTGAGTCTCACGTGGTGGAAGAGTGGAGAGAGTTTTGCATCACACACACACACACACACACACACACACACACACACACACACACACTCCTACCCACCTACCAAAGGACTCTACCTTCACACCTCACCAGCTAATGCCCTCACTCCAAAATTCCACCACATTGGAGGTTATATCTCATGAATTCGGGGGACGGACATCAGCGTTCAGCCTCCACTCTGCCTGTCTCTCCTGGCATTTGTCACACCAGGTCACTGCACAGGGAGGACCATCCTGTTTCTACCACGGGACTTGTTCGACGTCTCTGTCCTGTGAACGAGACCCTCTTGTGCAATGCCTCTTTCCTCCTACGGGGGCATGCCCAGCACCTGGCTCAGGGGGAGAAAGGAAAGAGCCGTGTCTCAGGGCGCCACATAAACTGGGCCTTCTGAGCTCCAGAGAATGAGGGTCTAACTGTTGGTTTTGGAAACACCTGGTCCCTGGGTCCTGGCCAGACACTCTGAATGCTGTACATTATGTGCCTGGGGAGACACGAAAAATGTCATAGGGACACGTGCCTAGTTTTTCTTTCAGCAGCCAACCCCACCTTTTCCGGCCACATTAGAAATAAGTCTGAAACACCTGACCGCTCCATGCCGCTTTTCCAGCCCCACCTTGGGCAAATACACAGCTACCACCACCCACCTCTCCCCGACCATGCTCTTAGTTTATTATTTCTGTGTCACATGACTGTGTCACATGATCACTGGCAGCTTGGCTACACACAGTGAGGTGCTGATGTGCCTCTGTATGGAAATGTCTTGGTTTTTTGGTTTGTGACCCTCTCTGGATGAAGGATCAGAAGGGACTTGGGGGTTTGGGTGTTGGCACAGGGCCTCCTGGAAGGATTTCAGGCACCCTTGGACAGGAGAAGTGGCGTTAAACAGTGACGCCAGGAGAGAATATCCTCCACTTCAGACTTATAATTGGGTATTGTGCTAAGGGCCAAGATCAGCAAAACTTTCCAGCTCCTGGACCAGAAATGAATTGTTTAAACTGAGCCGGAAGCAACTGTACTTGTTTTTTGTTACACTGTTTAACACCAAGGTGCCTGTCAGGTTCCCTGGGGTTAAGAATGACCTAGGGAGGCACAGAAAGCGCCAGGTGTCTGGCCTGCCCTCCTATCAACCCCAGATATCCACGGTGCAGTGCCCTGATGGCAAATGGAGGAACTACATACGCTTCCCTGTTGGAGGGAGTGAGCTGCTTGTTGGTTCCCGGCCGCCTGGCTACCTTAGACATCTTAATTTAACCCATCTCTAACAATCTGTGCATCACCACAAGATCGTGGCCTACCATCAAAGTTTCAGCACGTCTGTCTCAGGCGCTCAGCCGACAACTCCATGGCATCTCTCTGCCTCTGCCTTCTTCTTCCCAGTATTCAGCTCCATCTTCCCCGCCTACCTAAGTTCTGCTCTGCTATAGGTCCAAAGCAGTTTCTTTATTCATTAATGGTAATCACAACACACAGAGGGAAATCCCACATCACTTCCCCACAGTGATGAGACTTTGGACAAAACCTACAGAACTATAGCTTGGATCTGATAAAGGTAGAAAACCCCAAAATCTTGTCTTGAGAAGACCTGTGACAACCTGTGTTTGATGGACTTGAGTAAGTTCATGTAGCACAGGAATGTGGTGTATGTGTGTATGTGTGTGTGTGTGTGTGTGTGTGCACGCGTGTTACGTTGGGGGAGGGATATAAATCCTTCCTTTTGAGCTGGGGTCCAACTTCCAACAGATATGTATGAATACTTTTACCTTCCTTCAAGCTGGTTTAGACCACAGAGGTAATTTCCAAGTCCAGTTAAGCCCATGGCTTTGTTCCTGAACTCTAGTTCTGAAGTGGAAGGGACTCGCCCGAATCCGGAATATCTGCCAGCCCCCACAGCCTCATTCTCCCATCTGAGCAGGGAACGGGCTCACCTCTCAGTGAACACATTTTCCCGTAGCCCTGACTCACCAACCTGTTTTCAAGGGAGGTATGAGTTTAAGCCAGTAAAATCCTCAGTGTTGGCAAGAGGACCGGCATTTGTTCTTGGTAGATGTGTACTCAAAACCACTATGGGGGGGGGGGCAGGTGCTGCCCAGGAGTCTCCAGAGAAACAAGTTAGAAATAAATACCAAGTTAAAAAAAAGAAAAACGTTCAGTATGTCCAGCCTAGCCCACCTGAATCGTGCTCCGGGCACTTCCGTAGCCTACAGCTGTGCAAAGTCAATGGCACTAACTCATCTTGTAGCTGACTACCATGGTAATTTCCTGAAGTCAGTGACAAAAGTGCAAACAGAACGGTTGTGTAGGGGGTCACCATGAAAGCCCACTGCCGGAAATGCTCTGGCCTGAGGAATGTAAAGAGCGTTACACTCAAAGTAGGTCCAGGTGACGGGAATGCTGGCTGAGTCATGAGTCCCTGACTAGAAACCACTCACTGTCCCATGACAGCGTCCGACTGCATTGTCTAGCCGAGGACAGAACAGACTCAAAACCTCAAGCCTAGTTTTTACTGAGTACTGTGTCTCTTTTGTACCATGGTAAAGTTGGGAATTTGTAAGTTGACCTTTCATAAACCAGGGACGGAGTGTCTCTGTGTGCAGTAGGGGTGTCGGCTGTGATGTCTGTTGGCTCCTATAATTCTGAAGGCCGAGAGGTCTCCCCGTGAGCCATCTGGGATGGGAAGGCTTATTTATGTACAGATCAGAGGCGTGGACTGGAGAGCCAAAGGCAGACATTCTACTCCGGTTAAAGTCCTGAGACGCAAGATCCCAGAAAAGGAGGAAAAGGAGAAGGCTTCTCCTCATCTCCTCACAGAGAGATCTAGAAATAATGTTTAGCCAGCTGGGTGGGAATTCCCAGACCCACTCAAGTAAAATCAACTCATCTGGTCACGCTGCTGCTGATAGTTCCTCTTCCTCTTCAGACTTCACAATGGCTGAAGGTTAGCTCCTAGCCTGGTGTGCCTCTCTACATGGAAAGGGTGCATTCTCTGAGTCTAATTCAACAGTACAAGCTGAGTACTTGGCCTTGACAGGTGACGTGTAAGAGACGGCTTAAGGAAGTAAAGGGTAAGGTGTCCTTGGTTGTTTGTTTTTCAACTTAAAGAAAACATTCTTGGCAACACGTTCATGCAGTTTGTAAAAAGGCTCCAAGTCACATTATGGCCTTAATAATGATGGGAGCCATCAGAGCCCCAGAAGACCTAAGCACTAAATCATATGGCTTCAGAAATGCACTCATAAATCTCTAGTCTTTGCAGGGAAATGCAGACTCCAGATCAGCTGGCCTCGGATAATTCATTAATTTAATTTATTCTTTGGATTTGTAAAGAGATCCAATTAATTAAAAATGGTTTCATTGGCACTGCTTGGGTGGTTCTTCACCCAGAAGAGAGTATTCCATTCCTGGAAGCATGTTCATATCTTTTATTCTTGCGCTCAGACCCTCAAGGCCAGCTTTTTCCATCTGGAAGGCCAAGGGTTTAACTTCCAGGTCACCTGGAAGAAGTGTCAGAAGACTGTCCCTCCACGGGGGTGGGGTGGGGGGGTGGGGGGGACTTCCAGGTCAGTTGCAGGGAAACACCCACTCGATCACCAAGTGCTAGCTGAGGACCCCCCACCCCCACCTACCAACCAAGGCTGATGGCTAGGGCCTGGGAAGTTAGGGCGGCAGAATTGAAAATTCAAGACCAACAATTTAAGAGATTTTATATCAAAACAAAAGAGTAAGAAAAGGCTGGGGCTATATGTAACAAAGTGGTAGAGTGTTTGCCTAGCACACGCAAAGTCATGCGTTTGATCCCTGGCACTGTATAAACCCATGATGATAACACGTGTGTACAATCCTAGCCGGATTAGGAAGGGGTTCAAGGTCAGTCTGGGCTACATCAGACCCTGGAGAGAAAGGGGAGGGAGAGGGGGAGATAGATAGGGAGAGGGGAGAGGGAGAGAGAGAGACAGAGACAGAGACAGAGACAGGAAGAGAGAGAGCTCCTTTTCCATACACGGCGAGCCTAGGATTGTTGCAGCCTTAGAGCTGGAAACTCCTGCTGGGGTTAGTCAGCTCTGTTCTTAACTTAGTACAGCTTGGGTTGCTTTGCCAAATGACTGATAATATCAATACACAAGGAGGAAGGAGAAATAATTTTGCCTAATGGATTAATCACAGCTTTTCAAATATCCCTAACTGTGAAGAACTGTGGTCGATAATTTACCATTTGGTGAAGAAGGCAAAAATCAACCAAAGCCCTGTCTGGAAGACCTTTGCAAGCTAGTAAATTTACCATCTTCCCAGTTTTCTTATTGCTGTTCGGGTTCATGCACTCAGCCACGTGGGCCATGGTACCCGGGTGTGTGGAGGTCAGAGGACGGCTTTCAGGAGTAAGTCCTACTTCCGCTATAGGCTCTAGGCCTTGAACATGGCTCGCAAAGCTTGCGCACCAAGCCCTTTTATCAACAGATCTATCTCACTGGGTCCATCTCTTTTTAGCTCAGTTTACGGTGTGTAATTCTATGGATTGAAACCAAGGCTTTGTGTAGGTTTAGTGTAAGCGCTGCTTCCAAACTAAATCTGCAGCCCCACACCTCTCCTCTTATACAAGCACATTCTCACACACACAGGCTCACCTCTGTAATCACAGCACGTAGGAGACTAAGGCAGGAGGATTTCCACGAGTTCAAGGCCAGCTCTGGCTCCATAGTAAGTTTGGGGTCAGTGTTTCTCAGTTCTGTGGTGTGACACGTGAATGGCATGGTCAGTTCTCTGTAGAGACTGCAGGGATAACGGTCTCATTTCAAAAGTGGGGCGGGTCACACCCATGAAGCAGCTTGAGGTCTTTGGTTTGTTTGGCACCTTTGTCCTGTATGTCTGTGTAATGGGTGTTACGCTTTTGTCCTGACTTAGACTGACGCTGACCACTCAAATAATGACTTCTTTGACTTTGATATTGTGGCCACTTACAAGACTTTAGAGATAGGGCCATAAGCATAGGGGTATATTTCACAAAATAAAGTCAGCCTTGGCCCCAAGCACATGGCTGCGGGGCAGCATGCTTGTATGGATGGCTGGACCATTCAGCTTTGCTGTTACAAGGTATTGTAGAAGTTGTAGAAGATGGATGTACCCCAGTAGGATTTCAAACACTAAACAAAAAATATGAGGGTAATCGCTATGATTAAAAAGCTATGAGTAAAGAGGTTAACAATCTTTTTTCCTCAGTGCTGCGTACCACCCTGCCCCCCCCCCATGCTGATGGATGAGTTCCCTCTGTCTGCCCTGGGAGCTGTGCGCCTCAAACCTTTGGTCAAAGCTGGCCAAGGCTTGGCTCCACCAATGAAGAACTCTTTCAGATCCTATGGGTTATAAATATTATAAATATCTGTCATCATTTATAGAGGCTGGTTACAAATTATTGTTGGTTAATGTTTTTTTTTTAAAAAAAAAAACCCTATTGTTGGTCTCAAATGTTTCACACTGGTACAGGATTTTATGTGCTGTTCTTGTTTAAAAATTATCATTGGTTAATGTTTTTTTAAAAAAGCCTATTGTTGGTCTCAAATGTTTCACACTGGTATAGGATTTTATATGCTGTTTTTGTTTAAAATGTCGCCATACATCCCCACTGAGAAAAACCACAAGAAAGACTTTGGTAAGAGTTTTTATGTTGTCTAAAAGGCAAGAGAGATTTTTGCTATGTTGTCTAAAAAGCAAGAAAAATTTTTGGTATGTTGTCTAAAAAGCAAGAGAGATTTTGGTTAAAAAATGTGTAAACAGATATGGACCTTATCTAGTTCCCTGTGTAAATTTTCACGTTCAAATTTAAAGAAGGTAGGGAGTAGCTGACAGTCTATCACCGCAGGGCTCTGCCATCTGTGTTTCTTAAGCTTTTAAAGGAGGCTTACAGGCATTATACTCCCTTTGATCCAACCTCTGAGGGTCAGCGGTAGCTATGGCCTTCATAGGATGGTCAGCATCAGATATTAAGAAAAGTTACAGTGGTTAGAAGGGTTGCAGGGTTATATCTTGCAAGATTTGTTTAAAAAAGCAGAGAAAGTGTTCCATAAGCAAGAGACTAAAAAAGAGAAGCAAGGGAGAGAGGCGGGAGGCAGAAGAAAGAGAGGACTGTCTCTCATGGACAAGAGAGAAATTTGATAGAATTTTGGCCGCAGTGGTAGGAGAGAAAGGGAAGATAGGACCTAGACAGATAGGGAACCTTGGCAACAGAAAACCAAAGATAAATAAAGACGGACAGAGGCACCCCTTGGACAAAAAACGATGTGCCTATTACAAAGAAATAGGACATTGGGCAAGAGGATGCCCAAAGAAGAAAGGAAGGGCCCCTAAGGTACTGGCCCTAGAAGAAGATGATTAGAGGGAACGGGGCTCGGACCCCCTCCCCCGTGCCTAGGGTAACCCTGACTGTGGAGGGGACCCCTATGGATTTTCTAGTGGACATAGGGGCTGAGCACTCTGTGCTGAAACAACCATTGGGGAAGCTAAAAAATAAAAAAACTATAGTAATTAAAACAATATCTGTGAACCACCTTACGAACTGTAGATTTGGGGAGAGGACAAGTGACTCATTCCTTCCTGGTTATCCCCGAGTGTCCTATTATTTTTTTTTAGAAAGAGACTTGTTAACAAAGTTGAAGGCCCAGATCAGGTTTACTCAAACCAGGCCGGAGGTGATTAAAGCATTTTGTTGACTGAACCAGTGACCTTCGCCCCCCCTGCTGTCCTCAATCCCGCTACCCTACTGCCTGAGACTGATGACACCTCATCTACTCATCACTACACTGACATTTTGGCAGAAGAAGCTGGTACCCAAAATGATCTAAAGGATCAGCCTTGGCCTGGGAGTCCGAGCTGGTATATGGACGGCAGCAATTTTGTGGTTAAAAAGCGGAAGGCAGGGACAGCAGTGGTGGATGGGAAGCAAGTAGTCTGGGCATAGCCTCCCTGAAGGATGTTGACACAGAAAGCCAAACTTATGGCTTTGATACCAGCTCTATGAATGGCAGAAAAAAAAAGTCTCAACATCTATACTGGCAGCAAGTGTGCTTTTGCCACTGCCCATATACACGGAGCAACATACAGACAAAGAGGACTGTTAACATCTGCAGAAAAAGACAAAAAGAAAAAAAAAATTTAAGCCTCCTCAAGGCCATACATTTGCCAAAAAAGTAGCCACCATGCATTGTATACCAAAAAGCTCAAGATGCTGTGGCTAAAAAAAATCAGATGGCAGACTTAATTGCTAAACAGATGGCCCAAGGAGCAATGATCCTGGCAGTCAAGAGCCCAAAGATTATCATGATGTCAGTAAAACCAACTCTAGATACATCCCCGAGGACTATCAAGTTATGGGCAAATTAGGACTGGTAAAGAACCCCATACGGGGCAGTAGAGACAAAAGGGGAAAAACTAGTCCTCCCACAAAAGGAAGGGCACAAGTATGTTACCAACCTACATGGCCTGACCCACTTGGTGGCCAAGAAACTAAAAGATGTGGTTAGATCCTCTGACTATTATGTTATAGGACTCTCTGACTTGGCAGAAGAAATAGTCAAAAGCTGCAAGGCCTGTGCTATGATTAATGCAGGACACTCCATATATACTCCTGGGAAGAGGCTCAGGGGCGATTGGCCTGGGGCCTACTGAGAAGTATATTTTACAGAAATTAAGCCAGCCAGATATGGCAACAAGTACTTATTAGTTTTTATAGATACCTTTTCAGGCTGGGTAGAAGCTTTTCCTACCAGGACTGAGACAGTCAATGTAGTGACTAAGAAGATCATAGAAAAAATCTTCCCAAGGTTTGGGATACCCAAGGTAATTGGGTCTGATAATGGACCTGCCTTTGTTGCCCAAGTAAGTCAGGGACTGGCCACCCAACTGGGGAGCAATTGAAAATTACATTGTGCTTACCGACCCCAGAGTCAGGTCAGGTAGAAAGGATAAATAAAATTCTAAAAGAGACCTTTACAAAATTGGTGCATGGGCCGGGAAGACACCTGCGGGAATGACTGGACAGCCCCTCCTTCCCTTTGTCCTGTTCTGGGTTTGGAACACCCCAGGGCGATTTAAACTCATCCCTCATGAGATCCTATGTGGAGAACTGCCACTCCTCACTGAGTCGGGTAAAATGTATAATCCTAATGCTATTCTTTCTAGACCTTTATTTTCCCGCCTAAAGGCCCTTGAAGTGGTGAGACGCCAGGTCTGGGAACAACTAAAAGAAGTATGCATCTCTGCCTGGATCCAAGCCTCCCATGTGAAGCGAGCTCCTGAACTACCTACCCGAATTGCAGTATCTGGGGCTTTTGACAACACTACCAGTCAAGAGGCTTATGTTTGGGGGACTAATCATAGGCTGACTCTTACTGAGGTTATGTAATGAGACTCTTAAGTAACCTAAGACTCCTGACACCAGGTACTCGGTTCCTGGTTTAGATAAATGATGGACTTGTAGTACAGGCCTGACACATTGTATGTCGACATTGGTTTTTAATGACACCAAAGATTACTGTGTGCTTGTACAACTGGTACCTAGGGTCTTTTATCATCCAGCTAACACGCTTGAAGATGAGTTTGACAAGTACCCAACTCGCTTTTGACGAGAATCGATTTCTCTGGCATTAGCAGTAATCCTGGGCCTCGGGGTAGCTGCCCTAATACAGGCCCCTCAGTACTTTAATAAATTAAAGCTAATTACCTTCATTAGAAAAAAAATGCTGTTCAGATTTTGATGTTACACCACCAATATAGTGCTTTACAAGGTCAAAAAGATACTAAAATCTAGTTCTATGATTAAAACTAGACACTAAAAGAAATGGGGAGATGAAAGACCTGGATAAATCCAGATCCCCCTAGCAGGAAAACAGAGCCAAAAATCTAAGCAGGGAGGGAAGAATCAGAAATCTAGGATTAGCCGGTTCAGTGTTTCAGGAACTAGCTGAAGATAAAGTTAGATTGTAATATTGAGAATAATCTTGAGAAACAGGGAGTTTCCATCCTTGTGATTATCATTGGTATTTTGGTACCTCATTCAGCGGGTCAGTCACATCCTGCTTCTTCTGTGGCTGGGACAGGACTATGGACCAAGCTTTCCTCTTCCCAGAATTCTCCTGTTCTCATTGACCCGTCTCTACTTCCTATCTGGTTGTCCTGCCTATACTTCCTACCTAGCTACTGGCCAATCAGCATTTATTTAAAATATAACTGACAGAATACAGACTATTGTCCCATACCACAAACAAACCAAAAAAAAAGGGATCAAACACAGCAGAATTCCATGAAAGAGAGACAAATAAAGGTATCAGAGGCATGCCAGATTTTGGCAGAATTCTGAAAGATGGGAAGTAGATATGATGTATGAAAGATGTCGTCAAATTTCCTGTGGCCCCCAGTAAAGAGATTTAATAGAAGACACTAATGAAAAACAAAAAGGCAAAGCACTCAAAAGAAATTATTTATTGGAGCATTTGTGGGTAGGAGGGAGGAGCTGATTTGCCCCTTTTCATCCTGAAGTGGAGACATCAATTCTCCTCCCCTGAACATGGATTTGGTCTTCCCACCCTAAAAATGGATCTTAAGGAGAAAAAGGCTATCCACATATAGGGGAACCCACCATAGACTTTTCAGATCAGACTGGCTTTCATCCATCCATCCATTCATCCATCCTTCTAACCATGATGGCTTTGAGCCAAACCAGTGGCTTGGAGAACTAAGACAAGTGGATGGTTCCCAGGGAAAGGAAAAAGAACACAAAAAGTAGTGGCTTCTCAGAATGTTGTATGATAAATTAGAAAAAGAAAAGAGCTGAAAGCAGCAAGAACTCCTGAGGCAGGTCTGTAGTTCCAGCGTGGGCCTGACTGAGGCCATACTTAAGAAACCCTGTCTCAAGGAGAAAGTGAGGAGCGGAGGGAGGGCCAGCTTGAAGGTCACTAATAGGATGAGACCGAAAGCTAAGGGGAACTTGATCTTGACAATTTGTTGGCGCCTAAGAAATATCCACCTGCATGGCTGGGATGTATGGCACATTCACCTCAGAGGTGTGTTGAGTGCGGGTGGATTATATTTATTTCTCTAAGCACACTATCTAGTTCTTCCATGACTATTATTTACTTAATTGAAATATTGTAAATGTTGTTTTTCGTGTTTCATGATTTTTAGAACTAACTCTGGCAGAATGCCAAAGACCTAATTAATATGCCGACAGAATGCACACATTGTAGCGCGGGTCTTGCAAAAAATAACCATGGAACTGACAGTGCTTTGGCATCACTGTGGAGAAGGGTGAGGTGATGAAGGATGGCAGGATTTCCCACACCTGCTAATCAAGGAAGAAACAGCCGAGTTATAAGCACACAGAAAATCCTTAAGTATGTGTATTTATAAAGACAAGGGGGTGAGATGATTTGGTCAGTCAAGTGCTGTCCTGAAAGCATGAAGACTGGAATTCAGACCTGCAGCATCCATGAACAAAGCTAAGTACAGCAGTGGGAGCCTGTAACCCCAGCACTGGGGAGGTAGACATGGAGCTGTGGCCGGCTAGTCTGGCTAAATTGCTGAACTTTAGGTTCAATGAGTGTCTTAGTTACTTTTCTTTTGCTATGAAGAGACACCATGACCAAGGCAACTTATAAAGATAAAAGTTTATGGGGGGGGGCTGGAGAAATGGCTCAGAGGTTAAGAGCATTGCCTGCTCTTCCAAAGGTCCTGAGTTCAATTCCCAGCAATCACATGGTGGCTCACAACTATCTGTAATGAGGTCTGGTGCCCTCTTCTGACCAGCAGGCATACACACAGACAGAATACTATATACATAATAAATAAATAAATATTTTTTTAAAAAAAGAGTTTATTGGGGCTCATGGTTCCAGAGGGTTAGAGTCCATGAAGTCAGGCATGGCACTGGAGCAGCAGCTGAGAACGTCCATCCTGCTCCAAGGCATGAGCAGAGAGACTGAGAAAGCAGCGACACACCTCCTCCAATGAGGTCACACCCTTAATCCTTCCCAAACAATTCCACCAATTGGAGATCAATAATTCAAACACATGAGTCTATGGAGCCATTCTCAATCAAACCAGCACCATGAGAGACCCTGTTTCAAAAACTAAAGTGGAGAATGACAGAAAAAGATACTGGATATTGACCTCTGGCCTCCTCTCTCTCTCTCTCTCTCTCTCTCTCTCTCTCTCTCTCTCTCTCTCTCTCTGCCTTTCTTTCTCTCTTACACACACACACAAACATGCACACATGTGCACACATACATGAGTGTGTACACACTCATCCAATGCAGAGTTGTAGTGACGGAAAGGTAATAGGAGGCAGCTTTCACATATTTCACAAAGGAAACACTAGAAACCATGTAAAATTATCAAATCAAGAAATAGAAAACGGAATGGTAGACACTTAGAAGGTAGAGGCAAGAGGGTCAAGAATTTATAGCAAAAAAAAAAAAAAAAGAATTCAAAGTCTCGTGAGACTAGCCTGGGATTCAAGAGGCTTTATCTTTTAAAAATGGGGGAGGGAAGATGGCAGAAAGGAGGGAAAAAAGTTATAATAATATTTTCCCTAATTGTGGGACAAGAGACTTTGATAGCTCACCCACACACACCTTCATCCCTCTATCTCTCTTAAGAACTTGCTAAGTAACCTAGGCTGGCCTAGAATTCTCAACTCTCCTACCTCTGCCTCCCACAGACTAGGATTATAGACCTGCTCCTGGTTTTAATTTTTCACTTTTTGTAACTCAGAAGTCATCAAACTCTGACCCATGGGTTGGCTTCCTGCTTTTGTCAATAAAGTTTAGCTGGGACAGTCACAATTGTTTGAGAGACACATGGCTGATTTTTATGTCTACCCCGTAGTTCAGTACTCCTGACAGAAACCACATGGCTGCAAAGTTTCTACTTTGTCTTTTGCCACAAGAAATTTGTTAAACTCTGCATTAGAATACAACTCTCTTTAAGACTATATAAACGGAAACTGAATTGGGAGGAAAGCCTAAACTCCCCACTTCTCAGAACTGATTTCCAAGTGACTGTAAACATGAAATCTAGATTACAAAAAACTTCCAACAACTTCGATTCATCCTTAAACCATCTCCAATCATAGTGCATTCGATCTTGGAATGGGTCCTTCGCCACGGCCGAACCTAGAGGAGCTGATGAAACAGAAATGGTAATTTTCTGTCTGTTAAATCTTTCCGCTCAAGAAAAGTCTGGTTCTCCAGAAGGTCTTTAGAAAGTGTTTGTTTTATTCCCCCTGACTTGTAAAAACTCTCTTTAACTTAAATAAAATGCAAATGAGAGAAACTGAAGAATGCAGAGTTTCTTACTAAGATGTTGTTGCCTAGCAACCAAGTATCAGATAACATTGGAATACAGTTGACTAAGGAGGAAGAGACTGGAGTAGACCCAGAGGTGGAACCAGGACCTGACTTTACTGTGGAAAAGGCTTTCAGGATGAGTCAGTATGGAACAGAGCTGCATTCACAGAGTAGGGGCAGAGGTAAGCGGGAGCACAGGGTTTACAGTCCAGTGTGGAGGGGAGGCACTGTGTCTCAATAATGGAAACAATTCTGGGACCTTTAAAGTTACATGGCTCAAAATCTGTATGTTATACCCACTTTCAAAAATGAAGTAGAGTTTAAAAATTCAGTTTGAACCATGAATTGGTCTGCTTCTTTCTCTCACCTTAAGGAATCCCCTTTCTGTAATGAAACAGCGAGGTGTGTGATCAGGTGCATCGCTCAGGTTTAAGAGATGAAAGAGGAACGTTGAGTATCAAACTCAAAGGTCGTGGAAGTCCTGGTAGTTAATTGTCTTTAACACTTGTCTTAGTGTTTCCGCTGCTGCAGTGAAAAACTATGACTAAAAAGCAAGCCGGGGAGGAAAGGGTTTATTCAGTTGACACTTCCATATCACTGTTCATCACTGAAGGAAGTCAGGACAGGAACTCAAACAGGGAAAGAATCTGGAGACAGGAGTTGATGCCAAGGCTGGGAAAGAGTGCTGCTTACTGGCTTGCTCCCTGTGGCTGGCTCAACTGGCTTTCTTACAGAACCTAGGACCACCAGTGTAGAGATGGCACTACCCACAATGGGTGGGTCCTCTCCCACCAAATCACTAATTAAGAAAATGCCTGACAGCTAGATCTTATGGAGGCATTTTCTCAACTGAGGTTCCCTCCCTTCAGATAACTCTAGCCTGTGTGTCAAATCGACGCAAGACTAGCCAGCACAATGCTCTTATAAGATAAGCCTTTATCTTATAAACCTCAGGAAAACAAACATTGTTTTCACGTTGGTAACTTTTCCTTTGACAGTTGTGTGGAAGTTCTAGATTTTCAGTCAGTGGGAAATGTACAGCAGGCTTTAGATTCTGGAGTGAGGGACTTCCTACTCATCCCATTGCCCCCTACTTTTTCCTGACTTCCTATTCCACCCCATCAACAATGCATTGACACCCGTACCTGCTGAGAAAAAGACTCACCGTGATTTGAAGCTAGTCTTGGACTCCGTGTAGAGCTGCCCTTTGTGTGGCCAAGACATTTTTTTCTGGCCCCTGGGTTTGACACGTGCAACAGGAAAAACTGGAAATCTGATATAGGCTTGTTTATATTTTTTCAGCTAGGGAGCCTGTTAATTAAAACGCCACGCCAGATTTCCCCTTTCAGCGTGGAGAACCAGAATGTTTCTCCCACTCTCGCAAGAGGATAATAAGATGAACTTCAAACTAAGGACTCATTCTGTGGTCATCAGAGAGTTGAAGTTGCAAGGTGAAACAGAACCAGAGAAAGGAGAAGAGGTGGGGCTGGGGCTCAGAGGTGTGACCTTCACAAACATTCCTGCTCTAGTTTGGAGGCCAAGTTTTCTGTCAGCTCTCCTCCCCTCCCCTTTCTTACCCGTGACCTTAGCCTGTAGGATGTAGACTCATTTAGGACAACAGCCACTAACTGTTGCATGGGTCACTAAGAGAAGTCCAGTAGAAAATTCTTAGCAAGCTGCTGACAGTTGAATGTTGGCTGACGGGACACTGTGCAGTTCTCTCTTGCAGGATTTACCTGCAGGTCTTAGACGGGTCACACACTGCCGTAGGGAAAGAATCCTAAGAGAGTTTTCCCAGGTGTGGCTGTGAAGGAGCACGGCAGCCACGTCGGCCACATTCTTTGTCCGCCCTCAGAACAAAGTAAGGTCACGGGTAAGAAAGGGGAGGGGAGGAAAGAGCTTGGCCTCCAGCCTAGAGCAGGAACTCTGTGAAGGTCACACCTCTGGGTCCCAACCCCACCTCTTCTCCTTTCTCAGACCTTCTACCTCCTAGCAAGGACACAGTGTAAGGAACTGTGGGAAATGTGCAGGAGGGCTGCTAGATAGAGGCAGTCTCTGGCAAGCACTGGATCCACTCAAGGCCAAAAGGAGATTACATCCTCAGAAATCACCCTGGGATACTGTCTCACAGCACACAGATAAAGGACTTAAAGCCTCTGCACAGTGGAGGTACCAATAAGAAACTTCAACCCAGTTCCTGGTTAGATTAACATAACCCTTCACCCTAAAGGTCCAGGGAAGAGACAGCTCATCTGCACACACTGGAGATATAACTGACCTTAGTATCTATTGGTTTATTATAACAAGAAAAAATCTCACGTGGTGCCCAGAGATGGCAAGAGCTTTTTGTGGCATCTAGAAAAGGCTAAGGGGAAAAAATATATAATCTCAGTATAAAGAGCTGAAAATATCATTAGAACTAAATGTGCCCCTAATGTATACATACACATTAGAACTAGAAGACGGTAACTGTGGTTAAAGCTTTAAAGGATCTAAAGGAAAAGGTAGACAGCATATAAGATGAGCTACATAATCTCAGTAAGAAATAGAAACTATTAGAAACCATTCAATGACATTACTGAACAGCAAAACACATTAACAGAGATGAAAACTGCTCTTTTTTAACCAATTCAGTAAATTTAGCAATTTAATAATCGATATACCAGAGTAGAGAATTGGTGAACTGAATAATGAAATATTGTCCAAGGTGTGGTGGCATGTGCTTTTAATTCCAGCATTTGGTAGGCAGAGGCAGTGGACCTCTGTGAGTTCAAAGCCAGCCTGGTCTACTTAGCAAGTTCTAGGTCAGACAGCTGTCTCCAAAATAAAAGAACTCCCAGAAAATGCAATAAAAAAGTTAAAAAATAAACAGTATATCCAGGCAGCGGTGGTACACACCTTTAATCCCAGCACAGGAACAGGCAGGCGGATCTCTGTGAGTCCGAGGACAAACTGATCTACAAGAGCTAGTACCAGGATAGGTTCCAAAGCTACAGAGAAACCCTGTCTCAATAAACCACCAAATAAACAAAAGACAGTATAGACCTTTCAAGAGCTGTAGAACAATCTAGAAACATCAGGCAGTCTAACATAAGCACAATTGGGAAAGAAACAGGAAAATGGACCCGACAAATGTCTTCTAGAAAATAATGACTCAAGTTTTCCAAAATTAGTGACAGACACTAACGCCACATTTCAAAGAATATCAGTGAACAAATAGATACTAAAGCAAAAGAAACACACCTAGCCGTATCTTGTCGTAACTAATGAAAGATAGGGAAGATCCTGAAAGCAGTCAGAGAAAACAGACGCTCTCCAGAGAGCAGCAAATATACAACTTCTGTCAGAACTATGACAGCTGTAAGGTAATAGACTAACTTTATATATCCGTCCACCCATCCATCTATCCATTCATCCACTCACTCATCCATCTGTCAATCCATCATCCATCCACCCACATATCAACCCATCTATCCATTCATTTATTTTGTTATTTATTTGACACAAGATCTCATGATATAGCCCAGGCTCACATTCAATATGCAGCAATTCTCTTGCCTCAGCCTCCTGAGTACTGGAATTACAGATACAAATCATCAGAGACAAATCACCAGGGCCAGGCAATAATATCTTCCTTCCTTCCTTCCTTCCTTCCTTCCTTCCTTCCTTCCTTCCTTCCTTCCTTCCTTCCTTCCTTCCCTCCCTCCCTCCCTCCCTCCCTCCCTCCCTCCCTCCCTCCCTCTCCCTCCCTCCCTCCCCCTCCCTCCCTCCCTCCCTCCCTCCCTCCCTCCCTCCCTCCCTCTCTCTCTCTCTCTCTCTTTCTTTCTTTCTTTCTTTCTTTCTTTCTTTCTTTCTTTCTTTCTGTATACAATGTTCTGTCTGTATATATGTCTGCAGGCCAGAAGAGGGCAACAGATCTCATTACAGATGGTTGTGAGCCATCATGTGGTTACTGGGAATTGAACTCAGAACTTCTAGAAGAGCAGCCAGTGCTATTAACCTCTGAGCCATCTCTCCAGCCCCCCAGGAAATAATATCTTTAAAGTGCTGGAAAGCGGGGTGGGCTGGCAATCCAACATTCCATAGTTAGAATATTCTCAGAAAGTGAAAAAGAATACAGACTTTCTCAGATAGACAAGAATCAAGGGTACCCACTGCCCTTCAACAGCCCCATAAATCCTACCACAATGTTAAAGAAAAATCTTTATGATTAAAGGACCAAAGAAATAAAATAAATCCAGGCACAGACTTTAAAAACTAACTCCAAATGATATGCTTTGAAGAGCAGCTGCAGTAGCAGTGGAAGATGTATTCTTAGGGGCAGGAGAGATGGCTCAGAGGTTAAGAGCACTGACTGCTCTTTCAGAGGTCCTGAGTTCAATTCCCAGCAACCACATGGTGGCTCACAGCCATCTATAATGAGATCTGGTGCCCTCTTCTGGCATGCAAGCAGACATGGCAGGAATGTTGTGTACATAATAATAAATACATAAATCTTAAAAAAAAAGATGTATTCTTAGCACTCGGGACAGTGCTAAGAATACATCTTAGCACTGTCTTAGCAGTGTCTTAGCACTTCCTTGCCAGGGCAATGGAAGCTAACCATGGCACGAGAGGATAGACTGGGAGTGCACCCTATTAAACCCCTACAACATACTGTGTGACACAGTATCACGTTATTTGAAGGAATACTTAGAGAGTCTCCTAAACTGATATATTGTAGGCTGCAGGCAGTACTCTTGCTGCCTCCCAGGCCACTGCCCCTTGCAGCACACTCAATACACCTGTTAGCAGATGCATGGATAATGGAAACGTAGAACCCATACATGGTAGATTTTCATCCAGCCGTGAGTAAACCTGAAAAGTAAACCTGCAGGGAAATAGAAGGCACTGGAAATTATTGTCACGTGAAGTATCTAAGACAAATACCACATTATCTCTCAAAGCTGCTCTCATATGTGCGCCTATGTGTGGGGGATATAGGCCATGAAAGGATACTCCAAGAAGAGAAAAAGAGATGTTAAGGGGGTGTTTGGGAGTGAGGGAAAGGAAAGTAACAGAACACATGAAAGAGAAAGGGGAGCTGGTGGGGAGAGGATGCTAGCAGGAGGTAGGCGTAGGGGCGAGGGAAGGTGGAGGAAGAGGTTAACATGAAGGAAATCCATTACTGTGTATGCTCTAAAAATAATAATACATACACATATACTGTAAGCCCTAGAGGAGTTACTAAAATTATAAAAAGAGATATAAACAACAAATCAATAGAAGAGATACATTTGAAAGTTGGGTGCCTGGTACATGTTTGCAGTTTGAGCTACTTGAAGCAGGGTTGCTTGAGCCCGTGAGTTCAAGAACAGCCTGGGCAACACAGTGAGACCCTGCCTATCCACCGAAAACCAGAGAAGGCTGTGAAAGAGGCAAAAAGAACAACGTACACAGATGGAACAAACAGAAAAGTAGCTGGCAGACGGCTTCGCTCTTAATCCAACCATATCAACACTCATTTCAAATGTGAATGGTATAAACACATCAACGAAATGACTGACGTTGAATAACACACTTCATATATATATATATATATATATATATATATATATATATATATACATGCATACAATATACATAGTCTATGGTAAATCCTTTGGAAATATAAAGATATATACAGATTAAAAGTAAGAGATTGGGACTGGGATGTGAGTCAGTGGTACACAGTTTACCTAGCATGCAAGGGGCCTTGAGTTTAATTCCTCACACAGGGGCGGGGGAGGCAGGGAATGACCAAAGACCAATATATTGAGCCTTGTTGCTGAAATTCCTTCTCAGGAGGAGATGAAAATAATGTCTCCATCTCCTCCTAAGGTCTCAGCAACACAAAAGCATGATTCCACCAATGTTCACTCTGGGGAAACCAATGAGTTTGTTGGGCTTACTTCAGGGCCTACGTGAGAGTTACTTACAGGAGTGTGGGTGTGCCCTTAAAAAAAAAACTGCACTGGAAAGTCTTTACCTAGCAATGGTGTTTCCATAGTCACATAGGAGTCTCTGCCGCTAATCCTCCCCAATCTATACTCAGAGGCTTCTTGCAACTAAGGCAGATTGTAATCAACTGGTTGGGAGAGATAGCCATCTCTTAGGTGTGGTCCCAGAGCCCCCAACCCCCTGCCTGTTAGTGAGAGAAGCAAACAGTCAGAGGGCCCAGCTGGGAGGATCTTGTCCCAGCTCACCAGAACATCTGAAGATGGCGGTAGTTTAGCTCGGAGGGCAGAACTGTGTAAGTGTCTCTTGTAATTAGGAATTTGGACATCTCGCAAATTTTGAAATGTAAATATGAGATATCAAATCTAAACATGGACTCCATTGATGTTCATGTATCTCTTATTCTCATAGTCTGATGGCAATTTTACAAGCTTTTAAAAGTAATTTTGAGCAAAGCCAGGTGATGGCTCACCTCTGTAAATTCAGCACTCGGGAGGCTGAGGCAGGAGAATTGTCATAAATTTGAGGCTAGCCAGGGCAACATAGTGAGTTCCAGGTCAGCCTGGGCTACAATGTGAGACCCCATCTTAGAAACAAAATAAAACAAAATGTGTCTGAAACAACATTTGTGATCATGGACTCATGAGATGCCCACTGTGAGACTCTCTACTTGGGGTTTTTAGATTTTGGAGTAGTCTGGATTTTGGATTTGGGGAATTTCAAGCTCGGGAAGCCTCACCCATGCTATCAGAAGAAAGCCATAATTAAAATGAAGTTTTACAGCAAGAGGGCCTATCAGGAGCAAAGAGAGACATCCCACAGTGACAAATTTGAGGCACCAGGCCCTGAAGGAGACAGGACAGTTCTCTGTGTTGGCTCACGACGACAGAGCTTCGAACTGCACACTGTCAAACTGGACAGATGTGAAGGCCGAGACAGGGCACTCCACGATCACTCCTCCACAACCAGTAATTAAACAATAGGAAGAAAATCTGAGAAAGTATAAATGACCCCAGCAATACTATCAACATTTCCAGACTATGCCACCATTGACAGCCCCGCCCATGGGCACAGGCGCCATATCCGGGGCCATAAACTGCAACAGACGGTGTTCTAATGTTCTGCACACTAGAGCGTGTGGTCAGATACAACAGGAAGAACCATCTTGGGCAGTCTGACAGGAATTCCACAGGTGTTTCTGATGCCTGCTTCTGCCCTGCCCTGCCCTGCCCTGCCCCTCCCACTAAGAACCTTCGGACTGGATTTTGACCGTCACAGGGTGAAGGAGAGCAGGGTGCAGGGTGCATGTGACTTGGCTGAAAGACAGGGTCTATAGCCCAACCCTTCATGAACTCACTCACAGAGCTAAAGCCTTAGTTCGGCTATGCCTTCAACAGTTGTCCACTGAGCACCTGTATCAGGTGTTCCGCTTTGCCCACCACAGATGGGGACCCAGTCCAGAGAGCGCTGCTGGGGGGCAGGAAGGGGGCTACGAGTAGCGCCTTCTGAAGACCAGACCAAAGCAAGGAGCTGTGGGAACTAGTAAGCAGGGTGGATGGCTGGAATGGTGGCCGTTCATTTTCCCTTCATCCTGGAGGCTAGAAATCAAAGCACTGGAGAATGTCAGTTCTTCAGAGGCCTCTTTAGTTTGTAGATGGCCACCTCCTCACTGTGTGTGCCTGTGGCATCTCTTCTTCCGCTCCCCTAGGCGTACCAGAGTGGGGCCTACCTCAGCAACCTGGTTTTACCCTATCTCATCGGTGGCTTTGTTTCCAAATGCAGCCACCTACGGAAGCACCGTGAGTTAGGACTTCAGCCTAAGATTAGGACAGAGCCAGGTCCCAGTTCGGTCAGACACCTTGGAAGCCCAGTGCCCCACATAGATCAGAAAAGAAAATTCTGCACACCCATACAGCCAGCCAAAGCAAAGGCTCTGGCGCCCGCAGCCAGTACTGGAAGGGTCGTAAGGACAGACATCACATTGCAGGTCCCTGTGTGGCCCAGGACGTGTGTAGGTCCAACCGTTAGCAGAACACGCTGATTCTCTTCGTAAACTCTTCTTGCACTCGGAGGTTATTTCAGCCTGACCTGGGTGGCAGTGTTCCAGGCAGACAGGGAAACTCGAGGAGGCCCCCACATTTAGCAATTTCGTGGGTGTCCAGCCTCTGCCTCTCACCCTGGCCCGCATAGTGCACCTGGCGGGGCACCTGAGCCTCGGATAGAGAGAGGGTGGATGGGGCGTCAGGGGAAATGACTTGCTAATGGAAACCATCTGATCATCTCATTCTACCCGGTTCTTAGGAGGAAACGGGATCTAAATTTAACAGCCTCAGATTCCAGAAGATTGGGTTTGTTTGGCTTAAAGGACTCCCTGGCGATTTGCTTCTGGTTTTCATTGTCTCTGTAGCAATTTGAAATTGTCCTAGGTCTGAATGCAGGCCTGTTGTCCCCATGGGGGAATCTTTCAGGGGCGACATGTTCTTCGCTAGATAGCAGGCTAAAAGTAGAATTTCTGGGTTTTGCAAACTTACCGGCAACTGTGGAACTGGGCGTTCTGCAGGGAGGAGAACTGGTCTCCAGGGCCTCTGGCCTCCCTGCAAATACTTGAGGGTGCTCCCAGGAGAAGTCAATAAACAAGCGCCCTCAGCCCACCCCCACGGCCAGCCTCGCTGTTGTTTTTAATAATCCGGGCGGGCCGTGCTAACACAGCCCTCCTCTATTGCCATGTTGTTGAAGATAATTCCCCAGCAGGGAAGGGCGCAGTGCAGCTGAACAGTACTCAGAAAGCAGGTGCCAGCCACCTCCTAAACACCTGTGTCTGCCTCCATGCCTGCAGGCCGCTTTCATTATTCTGCCTGTCACCAGAGATTATCTCTGTCTCTGTCTCTCCCTCTGTGTGTGTGTGTGTGGTGTGCATGTCTTTAATTTTGTTATATATACACTGTATTGTGATTTCCCCGCCCTCTATCCCTCTCTTCTTGGGATGGTAAAGCCTGCCCGGCATCCCGAAGATGGCCACTCCTTCCCGCCCTCCCCCCTCCTCGCTTGCTCCCCTGGGGTACACTTGTGCTCACTCCTACCCAGGCATCCTGCCCCATGTTGGAAAACTCTGATAGCTTGCTTGAACCCTTCTTCTTCCATCCCCGCTGAGTTTTAATTTGTGGTTCCGGTTTGTCCCATTGCTGCTTCTGCCTTCAAACATCTGGGGGGAGAGACTTCTGCTTCCCTTGAGCCAAGCATCCCTCCTCCTCTCAGCTTCCTCTGTGAGGATTCCTTAGCGTGTCAGCCTGGTCGTTCTCCCCCCGATCCTTTCTAGAAAATGAGTCGTTTGTCTGTGGGGCACACACTGCTGGTGCCCACTCTCTGTTAGCTGGGACTCACTAGACTGCCACAATAGGCAGGTGCATGTGTTGGATGTGACTAGATAGAGCTGAAGTCACTGCTTCCAAGGAGAGCCCCATGTGATGCATGGGGACCATAGGTCTTCCATGTATCATCCCTCCAGCCATCTCTGCAGGCTGGTTAAGGCAGGCTACAGTTGGAACGGCATTAATTACATTTTCTCATGTTGTCTTCTCAACCTGAGCTAAACTCTTAACGTTTAAGCAGGAGCTGAGCATAGAATCACATGCCTGTCACCCCACACTTTGGAGGCTGAGGTAGGAGAATAGTTTCAGGCCAGCCCAGGTTACACGGTACATCACAGTAGATGTACATAGTGGAGAAGCCGCTTTACCTCACGGCCACCGAGAAGCAAGAGCGAGACAGGAAGAGCCTGGTGTTAGGAATTTTTCCTAACGCGAGCTCTCTGCCTACACAAAAATCCTAATCAAGCCAAATCACAACAAGCCAAATGAAAAAATATCCAGGTTTAATGGGATTCCTGCGCTCTAGGGTGGCCCTGAGGGGGAACTGGGGTGGGGGTGGGGCAAGGAAAAGAGACCACATGTTCCTCCTCTGGGAGCTCACTTAAATACCCTGTGGGAGTGGTCCTGACTCCCCTCCCCCAGGGAGGGGTCAGGTCCTGGCATGCTGGGATTTGGAGTTCAGACGTATAACTTCCAGGCCTGGGGACTACGCTCCCAACTTAACACCTGGGGTTTAATAACTCCTTCAATGCCATCAATAATATTTCTTCTAGAAGATTCCACTACCTCTCAATAGTACTATAGGCTGGTTACCAAGACTTTCAATATATATGTCCCTTTAGGGGACAGTCAAAAGTCCAAACTAAAGCAGACCCAGAAAAAGGACATGAAAAGGTGCTTTTAGTTGCCATCACTGCATAATTAGATAAAAGGCTGAAAACAATGATAACATTTATTCCCCACAGTTTCAGTGTCCTCGCTGGGCAGTCTGGCCTGGGACCTCTCAGGAGGCTCCAATCAGTGTGTCAGCTGGCTGTGTCACCTGACTGCTTAGGGTGGGAAGAGACAGTGAAGCTAACAGGCTATTCACAGAGAGGCAGGCCCATGTGAGGGGTTGACAGAAGGCCTCAGGTACTGGTAGCAATTTTACAGCCTATAAGTGAGTCACATTGGGCCTCTTTTCACCTGGGTCTTTCCACGGGCTCTTTGAGTATTTATTATTATTATTATTATTATTATTATTATTATTATTGAGCTCTACATTTTTCTCTGCTCCCCTCCCCGCCTCTCCCCTCCCACCTTCAACCCTCTCCCAAGGTTCCCATGCCCCCAATTTACTCAGGAGATCTTGTCTTTTTCTACTTCCCATGTAGATTAGATCTATGTAAGTCTCTCTTAGTGTCCTCATTGTTGTCTATGTTCTCTGGAATTGTGGCTTGCAGGCTGGTTTTTCTTTGCTTTATGTTTAAAAACCACCTATGAGTGAGTACATGTGATAATTGTCTTTCTGGGTCTGGGTTACCTCACTCAAAATAATGTTTTCTAGCTCCATCCATTTTCCTGCAAAATTCAAGATGTCATTATTTTTTTCTGCTGTGTAGTACTCAATTGTGTATTTTTAAGGTATGGGGCTAAATCCCCTCAGAGCAAATGAACCCAGAGTGTGATATAAAAACAATGACAGGGCTGGAGACACAGCTCAGTGGTTTAGAGTGTTTGATGTTCTTTCAGAATATACAAGTTCTGCTCCTAGCACCCATGTTGGGTGGTTCACAACTGCCTGTAATTCCAACACCTTCTGACCTCAGCAGAAGCCTGCGTGCGCACGCGTGCACACACACACATATACACACACATACACACACACACACACTCTAAAAATAAATATTTGATTTAAAAAGCAGCAATGTTTTTTATGACCTAGTTCTGGGTGTTAACCACTGTCAGTTCTGCTACATTTGTGTGTGTGTGTGTGTGTGTGTATACATGTTGGTACATATATGTCCTTATGTGTGTGGACATCAGAGGTTAACTTCAGGTAGAATTCTTCAGGATGAGGTCCACCTTGTCTTTTGAGATCAGTTCTCTCTGGCCTGGAACTCACCAATTCATCTCGGCTGACAGCTACGGAGCCCAGAGAGCCCCCTGTCTCCTCCTCTTCAGGACTGGACTACACGCGTGTGCCACCACACCTGCTTTCTGGGTCAAACTCAAGCTCTCTTGCTGGCTCAGTGAGTGCCCTACCGACGGGCCAGCTCCCCAGCCCACGTGTACTCCAGCACGCACTTGTGCACTGCTCCACTCAAAAAAGGTTCGCAAATCAACCGTGGACCAAAATACCAAATGGGAAATTCTGGAGGTTTAAATTGCATGCTGTTTCGTGGATTATTGTTATTATCCATTTGCCTACTCTCTCTACCTTTCCACTCCCACATTCCATTTTTAAGTCGAACGAGAAGTCTCCCAGCATCCGACACCAGCCTGCTCTTTCCTGCCTGCGATACGAACGGTCCCTTGACAGATACTTCTGCTTGTCTGAGGACACCACATAACCAGCTCTGTCACCACAGCCGGGCTCTCTGTAGCTGTTTCAGTTACCAGGTGGGTCAGGGTGCTTGTGAACATGCAGCCCTTATTCTTACCCAATAGAAGGCATTCAAAGTGCTTCTGTCAAGTCAAACTGTCCAGGTTTATCACAGATAAACACATATTGCTACAATACGCATAATTATTCTCACTGTGGGTAGTAGCCATTGTTGCGGGGGGGGGGGGGGGCGGGGGGGGAGTGGCTTGCAACATATCCCCTGTGGATAGAGAACACTGTTGCAAATGTAAATGAACAGTCAGGCTGAGCCACAGTCAGGATGGGCAGTATGCCCTACACTTTGAGAGGATTGTTGAATTTGTGGGCAAACTTTAAATTCGCAGCCAAAAATATTTGCTTTTTAATCCACAGTTGTAATTTGTTTTGTTTTCTGCTAGGCTCCGGCATAAAGAATATCTTCCATTTAGTTTCTCCCCCCCATCTCCCACTCCAGACGGAGGTAAAGCTAAAGTGTGTGCTCTCTAAGGTGTCAGGGGGCTGTGTATTTGCCGCGTGTGTTTTCTTCCCATTGATTTTTCACCTACCAGACAGACGCCCGTCCTCCCTGGCAGCTGACAAAGCTGGAGCAGCACCCGCAGCGCTGAGCTGACTGGGAGTTCGCTAGAGCAGAGAGATCTTCGGGGCTGTTGACAGTCAGTCGAAGACAAAAGGCTGTTTGGAGAACCTTGACAACTCAGATAGATGGGGTCCACGCTGGCCATGCTGGGAAACACAGATCTTGTTGTTAGCACTATTCAGCATTAACCTAAGGACAGGCTTGAATGGGGCTAGGAAAGTTCCATCCATTACGACTCCTGTCAGTGAGCTGATGCCATTTGTTTGGAAGAGGCTCTCTGTTAGATACTTGGAGTGGTGTATGTGGCATCGATGAACTGATGCTCTTGAGACAAACAAGGGAGATTTGTCCTGCTGTTGGTGGCTGGATCTATGGGACCAGGAAGATAAAGTCAAAGAGATGGGTCAGAGGTTAATAGCCCTGGCTGCTCTTCCAGAGGTCCTGTGTTCAATTCCCAGCAACTACTACACGGTGGCTCTCAATCATCTATAATGAGATCTGGTGTCCTCTTCCGGTGTGAAGGCATACATGCAGACAGAATACTATGTACATAATAAATAAATAAATATTTAAAAAAGAGAAAAAGGAAAGCTGTGTCTCCTCGCACCCACAAAACTATGATTCTACCCCACGTGTTTAATGGCCCCCATCAAGACAAAGGCTGTCTAGTGTGGGGCTGGGTGCACACCTGTAATCTCAGCGCTAGGGAACAGAGACAGGAGGATTCCTGAAGCTTGTTGGCTAGGCAGCCTAACCAATCAGCTTCAGTATTAAAGAAAAAAAAAAAAGACAGAGAAGCGATGAAGACACACACCCCATATTGATGGAGACCCCTGGCTTCTATAGGCATACATGTGCTTTTGTACCCCTGCACATATATATGCACACATGCGTGCGCACATGTGCGCGCATGCACACACACACACACACAGAAAGAGAGAGAGAGAGAGAGAGAGAGAGAGGTCATGTGTACATGGAATTCTATAGACTGCTGAATGAAGGAGTCACCTTCTGGGTTAAAACAGCAACAATCCCCCAAGATGCAGGAGTGCTTTGGGTTTTCCCAAGCATGAAGTCTGCTGATATTTAATTGGATTTTATCTAGTTCTTTAATGGGAAAAGAGACCACAGATTTAGTGAATGTGTTGTGGGCTGTTAGAGCTCTCCATCCTCAGACAACACCCTATCCACTCCTTCTCAACATGAAGCTCAGCACCAAAATAAAGAAAATGGGTCAGCATCAGGGCAAGCAAGGGAAGCATTTGATCAAACTGCCACCACAATGGGCTGGCTGTCCATTGCCTGCCAACTGGATCAGAACACGGGGCTCCCATTTCCAGGAACACATCGCATCCATGATGCGAGCATTTCATCCCTGCCAGAATCCATAGGGAGTTGGCAAGCTTCCAAAAGACCAGCCTCGCGATTGATTTTCTCCTCTCTCTTATACGTTTATTTCCACTTGCACATAGACCCCTTTGTAGATTCCTTCTAATGCACACACAAAACCATTAGCCACACAGCCCCACCACTTCTGTTCTCATTCACGTAGCCCTTCAAAGTTAGTCCTAGCTGATGCAGCAGCAAGCCAGCTGGCTCTGACCTACTGCATCCTTGACTCTGCCCTGGTAGGACCCTGAAAAGGGCTCTATCAAGGTCACCCACGACTTCCGTGTGCCCAGAGCCAACAGCCATTCTTCTTCTCCTTCGGCCAATGTCATCCAGCAGATCTCAGCCCAGAGAGCTGCACATTTCCTTCCTACACTCTTCTCCCTGCTCTGCCTTTTCTGTTCTTGCTCCAAAGGCAAACTGGATACACCTGCTGTCCCGGTGCCCCTCGAGTTAGGGCATCCTTAGGTCAGTCCTGGCAGCCCCCTCTTCCTCTCCCAGACCTGAATTTCTGTCCTGTTTCAAACTGAAATCTCCCAAATCTATAGCTCGATCTGTAGCCATGGTATGCTTACTTAATGACCTAATGGGAAGTCATTTAAGATGTCCTCTTTTCTGTGGACTTCGCTCTCAGGCTCCTTTTCTGCAAATGACTTTTTTTTTTTTTTTAAAAAAAAGATTTATTTATTTATTATGTATACAACATTATGCCTCCATGTATGCCTGCCAGAGGAGGGCGCCAGATCCCATTACAGATGGTTGTGAGCCACCTTGTGGTTGCTGGGAATTGAACTCAGGACCTCTGGAAGAGCAGCCAGTGCTCTTAACCACTGAGCCATCTCTCTAGCCCCTGCAAATGACTTTCCCACTCAATGAAAAACCTAGGCGCCAACCCTGATGTACAGTCTCTTGTTCTCACAGCACAGTAAATGGACTCACTTAGACCATGACCTTAGCCCAGGCCACCAGAATCGGCTAGATAATTAGACACCCCCACCCCAACCTCAAGTGTCCTTTCGGCTACAACCAACCTATGGTTTAGGCTCCTCATTGCCCCGACAAGTACTTCCGCATATACAGTGTCTAGTCACTGTATCCCCTTCCCATTAAGAGAAAAACGGGTGTGACAAAAATAGCTTCCACAGGGGCTAGGTCTCATGGTAGAGGCCCTTAGAGGGAGCGTTCAAGGAAGTTAGAAACATTATACATCGTTCAAGTGTGCTGACAGTTTAACACTTTCTCTGATAAAGGAGTTAAGGGAGTAGGGCAAAGGTGGTCACCAAGGAGACAGCGTGAGGAGAGGCGTTTCCTTAGACACAGGGGCTGTCAAGGTCACATTCAGCAAGCTCCCGGTTGTCATCGAGGACAAGGTTCACTCCTGTACTCCCTGCTTCTTCAAGACAGGAATGTTAGCGTAGGGGATTTAGTTCAGTGGGCTAGTGCTTGCCTAGTGACCCAAGGGTTTAGGCCTCAACTCTGAAAAGCAGAAATAAAAACAGGAGTGTCGATTCACAGTAGGGTTTAAAAACGTAGGCCCCCGACGGCCTGAGCTTCAGCGTGCCTCAGTTTCCTCTGCTGCAGAGAGGAAATAAGTACTCACCCCAAAGACAGAAGAGAGGGTCATCAACCATGCATCTGCCATACTCCGAGCGTTGCTCAGTCTTCTCCAATCTAAGCTGCTGATTCCTCCAAGGTTTCCCCATCTTTGTTGCCACACCGAGCCTTGGTTGTTTTCTGGCTCTTCAAGTATAGTAGAAGACCTCAATCTCCACACAGAAGGTGGCAGTTACTGACTGTCACCATCCCACCAACTGAATCCTCCATGGCCCTAAAAACCTACAGCCTTTGGTTTGCCACACCCTGAAACACAGAGAATGGCAACCTCTGTTTAACCAACACTGAACCTGCTTCTCTTTGATCCTCCAGTGAGCCCACTCCCTCCAAAGGGTTCCTCTGCTGTTTGAGAAATGATGGCTTAGGGTAAGCACAGACAAATCAATTTATCTCCAATCAAAATTATTAATGCCGAAGCTTTAGAGTCCTTGTGTAGACACAGTCTACTGGAATTGTGCAATTCCAGTTTTGTGTTCTCCAAGAGAATGTCGTTAATAAATCAATTTGAGAAGGAAAAAAAAAATAAAACCCTGTCCCAAGACTTTTTCAATAGAGGTAGACGCAATAAAATTATAGTACTAACAGGTGGAAAGATAATTTTCATGAGGATAGAAAATAGACTAAAAGGAGCAACCCTTAGGACACATAAAATCAATATACAATGCAATATAGTGTGATGTCGGACTGATTTTGAGTCTAGCTAAACTAACTCCCATGGAGACTGGCTTGCAGAGAAGAACAACCTGGGATTGTTTTAAAGCAACAACTAGACAGAAACTCTGAGATTCTGAATTTTTGTGCCGGTGATTTTACCCCATTCTGCATTCCTGGTTATTGTACCAGTGACCTAGCTGTCGGTGGGGACATACAGGCTGGATGAGTGAGAGATGATAAAGGAATGACTATGTCCTGAATAGATTTATTTCTTTGTTATTTTATTTTTTGTCAACTTGATACAAGCCACGGTCATCTGGGAAGAAAAAACTTCAATGGAGAAAATACCCCATTAGATAGCCTAGCATCAAGTCTGTAAGGGGTTTTTCTTGATTAATGACTGATGTGGGAGGGTCCAACCCACTTCCAACAGTGTCACCCCTGGGCAGGCGGTTCTGGGTTGTGTAAGAAAGTAGGCTGGACAAGCCATCAGCAGCAAGCTCAGAAGCGGCGTCCCCCATGACTTTTGTTTCCATGTGTGCTCTGAGTCCCAGCCTTGAGTTCCAGCCTTGGCTTCCCTGAGTGAACTGTGACCTGGGATGTGTGAGCCGAAATAAACCCCTTCCTCACCAAGCTGCTTTTCACTATGCTGTTTATCACAGCGACAGAAAGCAGACTAAGACAGACAGTCTTTAAGAATTTTATATTCTGCCGAGCGGTGGTGGCACACGCCTTTAATCCCAGAACTCTGGAGGCAGGGGCAGGTGGATCTCTGTGAGTTCGAGATCTCAGCCTGGACTACAGAGTGAGTTCCAGAACAGGCTCCATAGCTACTGAGAAACCCTGTTTCAAAAAACCAAATAAATAAATACATAAATAAAATAAAAAATAATAATAAAAATAAAACAGAATTTTATATTCTTACAATGTTGTGATACATAGAGCAAATGAGGAAAAAAAAACCCTACATATTCTTCCTAAAAAGAACACCAATGTTCTGTTGGAACATTGAAAACAAACCAAACAACCCCCAATTTCAACACCCAACCCAGTCAGGATTTTAGCGAGGTGTGAAGAGAGACACAGTTTTAAGGATGTTCCCGTGAGCAGGAATAACATTTATACCCCAAGCAGAAGCATGTTTGAAACCTTTTATTAAACAGGCAATGCATTGTGCAATGGTTCAGGACACAGACGCCTAGTGGAAAAATTTAAAAATTCTTCTTGGAAACAGTCTTTGAGTTGACAAACCCTGACACGTCCTGCCTGTCCTCCCCTTCTCAAGGGTGGACGTCTTCAGGAAACTGGATTGTCACGTAGCTGCTCTAATAAACGGCATCCCTGCTGTACCATAAACATCATGCCTATTAGTAAACACAAAAGGTGAGGATGGTCCACGGCAAGACAGTGGCCAGAGGCACTGGCTGATGACAGTGACAGGGAGACCTGGGACTCCTAAGAAGTTCTGCTTCTGCTCTTAAAGGGCACCTAACACGTGTGCCCTCTTCTTTACCATTCGCGGGCTGTCTGGGGCCTCCTTAGAACGGGGATTCTGAACTGATACCTCAGCTCAGGAAGGAGCTTTACAGGGTTCCTCCTGCTGCAGCCCCTCTGGCCCAAGACGAAGGCTGTCTTGTCGTTTGGTTCCACCTGCTTCCTCACTCTTCCCCAGCACATCATAATTTGTTGACAAAAATCAATCTTAAGTTTCACAGTCTGTTTGCCATGATTTATCGGCAGTTTTAAAACTAAGTGGTCCGTCAATGCAGTGGGCATCCTTCATCAGCAGGCTGCCAATCTATTTTATGATCTGGGGCATGTCGCTCCAAGCCTGAGATTTCTTTCTGGCGAGTTCCATCCAGGATGGCTGATCGGTACTCGTCGCATAACTGGCTCTCTTCAGCTGATGCAGCTCCTTCTCCGTCATTGCTGCAGCCTGAGCTGCTGGAAAGGGGACAAAACAGACAAAAGCAGGAGACAGGAGTGTGGATTTTCATGAAGTCTCTTGAATAGCTTTCAGTATATGTTACAGTCTCCTCCGTGTTCCAGGACACACAAGGCATTAATGTGTAAACGTGTGTAAAAGTGTCTATGACTGAAAGAGCTTAGGAGCAGGCTCAGATGGTTCCAGAGGCAAAGCGAGTTGAGGATGTTCAGCGTCTAACCACAGAACACCGGAGATAGGCTGCACATTGAAACAAGCCTCATACCTTCACAACCATACGCTTAAAGACAGCTTGGGGAGTTAGATCCTGTGTCTTTACAGTGCAAATAAATAAAATGTAGGGAATACTGGGATGTTGCAGATCTCTCTCTCTCTCTCTCTCTCTCTCTCTCTCTCTATATATATATATATATATATATATATATATATATATATCCATATAAATATGATTAGTGAGCTCAATGCCCAGTATCATTTAAGAGAGAAATGACACACACGCTACCACAGTGAGCCCAGAATCACATTCAAAAACAGTGTTTTATGATTTCATGTTCCCCAAAAGGCACATCTTATAGTCATAAGGTAAACACTAACCCACAACCAGGGAAGGGAATATGACAAACGGGTATGAGTGTCTTTCTAGTGTGAGGGAATGTTCTGTTCTTAGATTGCCACCGGACTCTACAGGACTCTACAAATATACATATCTCCCTGTAAGACACATCCACTGAAATGCACATTTAACATGCGTGAGTTTTATGATGTGTAAATTTTATCTCAATAAAAGCTGCATTTAAAAAGACAGCTCAACACAACAAAACAAAGCCCGAGTGCAAGAAAATTTTGATTATAATGATGCTAAAGTATTTGGAAAGTCATGCCAGTCTCATACCCAAGTTCTGATGGGACAGCGAGATTCCTCTCTGTAGTCCTTCCTTAAGGCTCAGCTTTGACCCTTGCCTCTGGGTCACAGGGGGCTTCGCAGGGGTCATCAGGAAAGATTTGCTTCGGACAAAGTCACCCTGCTTTACAGACTCCTATGGAGACACAAGAACGACACACAAGAGGGTAACTACAGGATGTCTCTCTCAAGATGAATCACGCTGCTGGCGCTTTCCAGAAGGGGTTCCGTGTACCAGCTCACCAATGTTACCCATCAAAATGCCAGAGCTCTCTGACTTGTGCCAGCTTCTTCCAGCCCACACGCACATGGTGGCTCCTTCCTTGCACCTACAACACAGCCTCAGCCCCAGATGGTGAACAGCAAGGATCCTATATGAGAGCCAGCTGAATCTGGTTTGGAACTAGCTTTGTGGCTTTGTGACATATGGCAAAATGGCAAAAAAAGCTGAACCAGGCTAGCATAACTTCCCTTCCCCTGCACTACATAAAGGTCTTCAGCCGTGGGTACAACTAGGGATTACATTAGCAGGAAGGGAAACAGGCCCCACTGCAACGCAGGCTCCCTTTCCCATACAGCAGAACCCTGTTTATCCTGCTGCTTAGTGGAGGGATACAAAAGCCGAGTCTCAGCCTGCTTCTAAGCAGTTGTTTGGGTCGGTGGAAGCTGTTTTCAGCTGAATACATAATGCAACCCTGAGTTTTCGCTGTGCAGCCCCAGGTGAAGAATAAGGAAACCAAGCAGGCAGCAGCAGGAACAGGGTTCATTCATCACTGCACAATGAGCTGAGATGGATCTGGTGACAGTGTCACCGTGTGTCTAAGGGGAGACTTTTTTTTTAACTGTCTTCAATTCTTCCAGAGGCTGAGCTGCGTTGCCTAGGAGGCCAGAGCACGGTGCTGTCTCCACTGCCTTTGTAACAGCCCACACAGGCAAAGAGCAGGCAGATTGCTCCTCTGTGGAAGCTAGAAAGTGACATATTGACTTGGCCTCACTGGTCCTCACGCATGTGTCAGCTGTCACCATAGGCACAGGCTCTGTGATGCTCACTCAGGATCTCTGTGATCATGCAGTGCCTGAGGTGCCCACTGCACCCTGCCAAGATCCCTCTCCCTCTCCCCTGCACCCAGCTTCACAGAAATAGTGCTTTCTCTCCGCACCTGGGTTTGCTTTCCAGTTTCTGTCTTTAGGATCCGTGACCCAGGCTTGTCTTCCTGGTTGACAGGCAGGTCTGGGGCTCCTCTTCGCTTCTGCCGGGCCATGGTGATCCAGGGTGGGGTGGGTTGCCCATCACCCCCAGGACCTGTAGCAGCAGGAGGCTGACCCTTTTCTGTGATAAAGGCGATAAGGGAGCAGTCATTAGGTAGACAGTCCACCCTTTCCTTCAATCACCCCAACTTCTCTCCCACACTACGAGTACTGTATTGCCTAGGCTCAGGGAGCAAGGTGAGGTGGGGTTGAGGAGTGGAGTCTAGGAGAGACCCCACTTTTCCTGACCCCTGAATCAAAGCCTCTCTGATAACATTATTTCTCTTCTTTAGCAGACTTTAGTTTTTCTAAAGATGCATCAAAGGGATTATCTCCTCCAGTCTCATCTGAGCCACCAAAAAAAAAAAAAAAAAATTGAATGTAACTGTCATCTCAACATGCATTTTAATGCCAATTTCTATCAGAGCATTTTGTCTAGAAGGAGAAAGAATGTGTGCACAGATAAACTATCTTTGACAGTCTTCATTTGGGTCCAATGCCATCCCCCCATTCCTGATTTACTCAACATGGTAAGCACACTAGTGTCCTAACAGCGTTCCCTTTGTGGGATGTGATGCCACCCATAAAATCATTTCATACTTCTTCCCTTCCTTACCCAGAGGCCCCATCACCTTATACAGGAAGTGTGAGGTGCCTGCATGCTTAGCAGATTGTGTTTCTCTTTTCCTGCTTTCCACGACATCCTCAGAGGCTCTCTCTGGGATTTCCTTTTTTCTTAAAGGGCTGTCTTTGCTCTTGCCTATCATTTCTTTACCCTTAGTGACCAGGGCTTCTCTCTGAACTCTCTTCTCAACTCTCATTCTCATTCTCTCTCTCTCTCTCTCTCTCTCTCTCTCTCTCTCTCTCTCTCTCTCTCTCACCTTCTCTCTCCCTACCCCCCTTTATTTCTCCCTCTCTCCCTCTCTCTCCCCTTTCTCTTTCTCTCCCTCCTTCCCTTTTTCTCTCCCTCCCCCCTCTCCCTCCTTCCCTCTCTCTTTCCCTCCCCCCTCTTTTTTCCTCTCTCTCCCTCCCCCACTTCTCCCCCCCCCCCACACCCCAGCCCCACCACACCGAGAATGCTGGCCAGAGGTAGCTGCCTCACTTGGAAATAGCTGAAAATTTCTCTCTGGGTCTGAACTTAATTTTCTCAGTTGTCAACAAATATGGAGCAGTTCTGATTGAGACTAAATTTACAACCAGAAGAACTTGCCATTCCAGTTTTAAATCTGAGGCCAAGAAGTAACCTGTCAGGCCAGGGCAGCCTAGCAGATCTAGTGTGTCCATGAGCTCCCTAACACTCGATTACTTCTTTGCCCAAAGGCACAAGTTCTGGCAAATTCTTTATGCCGTGCACTCGAATAATTTCATTTGAGCAAAAAGATTTTTTAGATTTGACCTAAAAATTTTCAACTGAGAATAAGGGGGGCTGGGAGGCTACGCGGTTAAGAGCATTGACTGCTCTTCCAGAGGACCTCCAGGTGACTCCCAACCATCTGTAACCCCGATTCCAGGGGTTACGTCACCCTCTTTGGCCTTTGTAGGCATACATATGGTACACAGACAAACATGTACACATAGAGAAAAAAATTAAAAGAAATGAGCAGAAAGTTACATGGAACAGCAGGGGGCATTGGTATCAGAAGAAGTCATTGAGGGTAGCTGGGACTCTGGAGTAGGATCAAGGATAGAACCTAATGAACCAGACCCAAGGCTGACACCTCAGGGGGACTGTGACAGCAAATATTTTCTCTCCCAGTCTTTGCCTGGAAACTGTGGTACCCAAAACAACTACATTAAACTTGGAGGAAAGCAATTCTCCCCTTGTATCAGGGTTATGCTGGTAGAATTCTATTCCAAGCCCAGAGGGATCGCCTGCTGAGCTGCCTGCCTGTCTGGAGGGTGTCAATGTTTCCAACTGTACTGGTGTGTGCCCATGTATCTACATTCATAGGCTGACCCACAGAAGCAGGTGAACCCTGCAGCTGCGCCAGGCTGTGCCAGGATGAGACAGGTGACCTACTCAGGCAGCACCACCAAACACTGACCTGGGCAAGTAGCCAAGATCTCTCACCATTTCTTTCCTTCTTGGTTCCTATGTTTCACCCAACATGGACCCTTCCCATAATGTTAAATCTGAGATCTTGCATCTCTGTCTCAAGTATGGGCAGAGCTGGGTGACAGCCATTCTGCTCTGTAACACGGCCTGAGTGACCTCCATGACTTCTACCCTCACTCTGTACTTGACAGCCACATTGGAGGCCGGGCTCTGGGTCTGTGCTCTACCTGGGCTGTGGAGGGGTAGAGAGGGGAGGACACAGGCCCTAGGCAGCACAAGGACACCTTCAGGGGCCAAAAATCTTGCAGGTGACAGTTTAAAGCAGGAACTCACAGGGTCAAGGCAGCACCATCGAATCCCTTCTGGGATTAAATCTGTTCAAAAGGTCAACCCCAAGATAACATAGATGTGTCAGTTCAAATGAAATCAGAGTCGAACGTTCCTTTATCTTTTCTTCCTCAATAAAGACTTAACTTCCTGGGGATTTGGTTAAAGATCTCTGACACCTCAGCAACCTCAGCACCTCCTTCCTGAGTGACAAGGTTAGATTGCTAAGTATACCTAGGTCTGCAGCCAACACCCCGGAGCTAAGCATTTCTCTGACTGAGGACCAGAAACCGCATGTTGGAATTTGTGCAAACAGAGGAAATCATCATTCTGTTAGCGAACGTTAGGACTTCATTACAGGAGCAGTTGATACACTGGCTCTTTATTTCAAAATTCCTTCCTCCTCATTAACATGCTCTCTTCCCTCAAGATCTATTTGAGAAAATATGTGTAAAGACTAATCCTCAAGACAGCCTGTCCTGGGGCTGGGTTTAAGGCCAGTGATAAGCTCCTGGGCAGACAGACTCCCTGAAAGTGGGTATAAAAGTTTCCCAAGACAACCTGCTAGCGACACCTCCCAGGTGTTGGTAAACAGTCAATGCAGAATTCCTGCCCCTCCCCCACACCCCAGGACAGTGCCTGCCACCCTTCAGTGGGTCTCCCTTCTGGTGTGTGCTGAAGAGTGCTGGCTGCTGTCATTGTTGTCTTGTCATTGCTGGTAAATAATAAACAAATGTAAACAACCACCTTGTCAATTCCAGTTTCCTAATCACTTCAGAAAGACGGGGAAGCCAAGGCTTATGGTCCTCCTCACACTGCGGCAGAGCTATCTGTTATTTAGAAGATCTACACTGAGCCGCTTCCCCAAGTCCTAACCACGGAACCATTCCCGGGAAGTTCAACCTGCAGATGGCAAACACTGCCCATCACCTAAATCCACTCCTTTTTCTTGGTTTTGGTGCCTATTAAAATTCAAACTTAAGGTACTGTTTTTTTGCTTGTGTTTTGTTTTTCCAGAAAGAATCCTAGAAGTGACCAGCTGAGGGACAGGAGGTGAAATGCAAACGGTGGGCCACACCCCACAAGACCCCGGCACAGAGCTGAGCCTGGACGCACACACAGCTGTGGGCGGGAAGCAACCAGCCGAAGGGCGTGAACTCCAGTGACTCCCAGCTTCTTTGGCTGAGAAAATAAAGCAGATGTCTGCTCCGAGCAAACTCGAAACAGGATGTTGTCTCCACTTCTTAAAAACTTCATGTGTGCTGCCCCCTTTGAAGCAACAGTTTGCACATGCGCATGTATATGTGTGCACGTGTGCTTGTGTGCATGTATATACAAGTTCATGTGTGTGTGTGTATGTGTGTGTGTGTGCGCGCGCGCGTGTGTACATAAAGGCCAGGGGTTGATATCAAGTGTCTTCCTAAATCTATTTTTTGAAATAGGGCCACTCACCTAACCTGGAGCTCACTGATACAGCTAGACTGGCTGTCCAGTAAGCCTCAGAATCCCCTAACCCCCAGTGCTGGGATAACAGGCAAATGGGTATTAGGGATTCAGTTCACGTCCCCATGCTTGGGAGGCAAATACTTTCACCGACTGAAGTCATCTTCCCAGGCCCTAAACTGTCACTGTAAAAATGTATATCCACAATTCATTCCCAAGTTTTAAAACTGTCTCCAGCAAGAAGGGGCCTAAGTTTCTCAATAAGACCTCTGATCTAAAGTGGATGTACTATCAACCCTGTCTCTCAAGTGGTTGAAGTCAGAACAGGGGACCATGCCTCTGTACTTCAGTAAAGCCCACTCAGTCCTGTCACGGGCTTTTAAGATCCCCAGCTACTGCCCTGATTTACATGATGGGCATGGGAACTACAGACAGAAGCTAAGGGGACCTCTAGGGCAGACATGGACCTCATGTCCTGGGAATAGACAGGGCCTTGTGCTTGCTTCAGGGCTTATATTGGGCTTCCTGTATGAAGGACTTCAGCTCTGTTCTTAGAGCATTCACTGATGGGTTGTTTGTCCTGGTTCACAGACCACTACTGGTCAGCACACACTTGTGGGCTTTAGTGGCTTCCCATCAGTTCTGACCAGCGGCCGCTGGGCAATGTTAGAACAGAACTCAGACTTGCAGTGTCTGCTGGAGGCTTTATCTCAAAATTCTGAGCATTTTTGAAAGCGGGCCAGGGCTTTCCATAAATCAAGCTCCCACGTGACATAGAGCTGTGTACTAGATCCAGCTCTGAATGAAACCACCGTGCCTTCCTTTCCCCATTCAACAGAAAATCGATACCCATGGCTCACCGACTCCCCATTTGAGGATGCCCTCCTTGCCAAACGGAATTCCCAACTCCGGATCAGGCGCTTGTCCGGTTACCTGAAGATATGAATTTGGCAGGACAAAGCTGAATTTCTTGGTGTGCATATTCCCTGATGAGATGCAACACGAGGGCCTTCTGCCTTCTGTGTCCAAGCCTGCACTGTGCACGTGTCTCTACTTAGTGCCACATGTTGGGGCTTTTTCTTGGTGTTCTTGGTGTTTTTATTTTCACACAGGCTTTCCCTGTGTAGCCTGGGTTGGCCTGGAATTTGCTCTGTAGACCAGACTGGCCTCAAACTCACAGAGATCCACCTGCCTCTGTTTCCCACGTGTGGGATTAAAGGTGTACAGCACCCTACCCCGCTGTTGTCAGTGTCTATCATCACACTTAGAGCAGCGCTGATGTGCTGCTCAGAGTTCCCAAGAGCAAGGCTGTGTCTTCCCATATTGCACAAGAGAGCATGTGTTCAAAAAGGTACGTCAGTCATGAGTTACAGGGCTGACAGCTGCGGGTTCAGTGCTAAGAGATCGAGGACACAGGAGAGTTGTCTTGGAACAGAAACACAGAGAGACTAGAGCAAGATAAGCTGATTCTGAGACCAGACACTCACAGGAACCTCACCTTGTATTTCCCCTAACTTTGACATTCACCGCTCTGAGCCAAGTGGTGGTGGTGTGTGCCTTTAATCCCAGCACTCGGGAGGCAGAGGCAGGCGGATCTCTGTGAGTTCGAGGCCAGCCTGGTCTACAAAGTGAGTTCTAGTTCAGCCAGGGCTGTTACACAGAGAAATCCTGTCTCAGAAAAACAAAAACTAAACAAGACAAAAACAAAAAGGAAAAAAAAAAAGAAATTTACTGCTTCACTACTCTGCCCAAATATCATATTTGGATTTTTCTATACCTAGATTATTCTTCAGTAAAATGGAAGGACAAACAAGGAGATTGGAGAGATGGCTCAGGAGGTAAACGGCCTACTGTGCAAACATGAAGGCCTGAGTTCAGAACCCTAGCACTGACATCAAAAAGCTAGATATGATGGCATGCACTTATAATCCCAGTGCCGGGCAGGCGCTCAGACCAGCTAGTCCTGCCCAATTGGTCAGGTCCATGTTCAGTAAGAGACCCACTCTCAAGAATTAAGATGGAGAGTACTCGAGGAAGATATTCCATATCTGTCTCTGGCCTCTGCATGCACATGTGTGTGCATACACAGGAACACAAACACATGCATATGACATATAAATACACAAAAGTAAAATCAAGGTAGAAAAGGAAACTATAAGATCATCAGGTGCTAGGCATTGGTTGGGAAAAGAAGTCCAGCTTCCTGCCCAAACAGAGAGACAAGGTGGACCTTCACCTCAGAGTCATTTCCATGAAGCAAAGAGAAGAAGGGTATCAAGGGACTTTGAAGGAAGTCCCTTCCCTCACTGGCAGCTCCTTCATTTTCTTTACCCTCTCAGGCTCCAAGGCATCCTGGGAACTAGCTCAATTTGCTTTTTTGAAGACTGTCTCTCGCCCCACTCCCTAGCTCTCAGCACAGATACCTATCTCGTCTGAAATCTTTTTCCCAGCCACAGTCAAGGCCACAGGGACCACGCTGTCCTTAACCTGTGACTTCCTCTCTTGAGGTCACGAGAGGGTCAGGAGGCACAGGCAGGAGCTCCTTGCTTGACTCCGCTTCCTCAGCCCCAGGCTTCTTGTGGTTTTAATTTCTACCCACAACCCAGAAACTCGCCTTCGCCTGACCTACACAACCGCTCTCTCAGTCTTTACACCCACAAGAGGGGAAGAAAAGAAAGCCTGCCAGGCTAGTGAGATGGCTCCGCAGGCACAGGCTCTTTCTGCCAATCCCAAAGACCTGACTTGACCACCCCCACCAAGACCTGGATGCTGGAACAAAAGGACCATGACCCAAAAGTTGTCATCTGACCACACATGCATCATGAGTCATCTGCCTCTAAGCATATACACAAATATTAAATACCTAAAGTGTAATGATTCCTAAAGTGCCACTTTAAGTGGTCCTGTCCTATTCCAGGATAGTGAGAGCTGGTGAGGATCCAGTGAGTTCCTCATTCTTTCTGCCACAGTCGGCTTCTACAAGGTACTTCCCATCCCCACATCTGCACAAGGTTCGCCGTCAAGCTGCAGTACACAGAAAAGCAATTCCTATTTCCACAACCGAGGGCCTAGTTTCTGGTTTAGTGTTCTAGTTTGTTGTGTTTCAAGGCTCTCCGCCCAGAGGTAAAAATATGTTGAGAAGGCGGTGACAAAATAACAAATGATTCATAGCTGAGTGAGGTATGCGGAGTGGGGCCAGGAGTCCGGTCATCCGTGCGCGGGCACATTTACTGGGGGCACCCGGAGGGAGAGATGATCTGTCAGGTTCTGTCCCTCACTCAGGCATAGCTAGCTGCTCAATGCTTGGCTAGGTAAACTGAGCAGGTGAGCATGCTAGATCCAGAGTATATTGCTTGTCTCAGCTGTCACCAACTGTGCAATTAGAACTTGTCTCTGGGCCCAAAGCAATGACCCTGGCCCAGCTCTCAGCCCAGAGCCTGCAAGTCTCTATCCCCTGCCTCAGATGGAACTAGGATCTTGCAAGAACACAGGATATGGGGACAATTATTTGAAAATAATTTTGCGTGGGAAGAAAAAACTATTATCTTGTATAACACCTTCTCCATACAACCCAAAAGACCCGCAAAATGCCTTCCAGGAGATTCCTTGCCCTGCCCCTCCTGAGAACAGCTAAGAGCAACTGGAACTTCTTGAGAGCCACTTCCAGTGGCCAGGAAGGAATAGGCAATCACTTGCAGGGATGGCCTTCTCCACAGCGCGAAGATCTGCCTTCTATTACACAACTGGGCCCTCCCTCACCAAGCCCTAGCAGGTGGGCAAGGCCTCCCCACCAAAGATATGGTGGGAACTGAGTTCTACTCAACGTGGCTTTTCAGAGAGGCACTGTTAGCCTTCGGTCAGTGTATCAAAGGACCTGACAGAACCAACTCAGATAGAGGAAATACTTATCTTGATTTCACACTGTCAGGGTTTTAATCCACTTGGCCCCATTGCTTTTGGCCTCTGGTGGGAAAAGATACGAAGGCAGAAGCCTGTGACAGATGAGGCCTGTTTACCTCATAGGAACCCGTAAGCAAAACAGGGACAGGAAGGAACCGCGGTCCCAACAATCACTTCAAAGTTTCACCACCAATGACTTAATCTGCTTCCTTTAGGCCTGCCTGCCAAAAGTTCCTCTCACCCCCAAAAGGCTCATTAGCTGGACCAAGTCTTCAACACATGATACATCGTCCCTTAAGGGACATTCAAGATTTAAACTCTAGCAAGCATGATATTCCTAAGGACCTTCCCAACCCTCTTCAGGATCTACATTTCAGATCCTGAAGCTTGTGGAGTAAAGTGGCTTGCCCAGGATCACTTGTCCAAGATGGTTGGTTTGAAATGTCAACATGTCATGACTTAGGATCATCTGAGGTGTACACCTCAGTTGAGGATCTGTCTACATCAGGTTAGCCTGTGGGCAAGTCTTACTTGTCTTAATAGATGTGGGAACACCCACCCCAAATGTGGGTGACACCTTCTGATAGTAGCCCAGATGAAGGGGACACAGAGGAAGGAGAATTACTTTATTGCTGGTATTAGAAATAAGTTTCTTCCTTCCTTCCTTCCTTCCTTCCTTCCTTCCTTCCTTCCTTCCTTCCTTCCTTCCTTTCCTTCTTTTTCTTTCCTTTTCTTTTTTTCCAGGCTTCCAGCATGGACTGAGGTCAAGGGTCAAGTGTCTTTCTAGGAACCTTCCTGGCCTTTAGTGCCAGATTGATACTACTGAGGTACCTAGCCTTGTAGATGGACCAACTACTGGTTCATGGCCTCTCTGGTATGAGGCAGCCATTGCTGGGCGACTCCAACTGTTGCTGTATTCAATCTTAAGGTTCTTGGTCTTCCAAGTGCACTGCTATTGGTGGACGAGTCTGACTGTATTGTATAAACCAGTTTAGTAAACCCTTTATTCCTCTAGAGAACCCCAATACCAATGGCCACTGTGTAACAAGATGTGAACACAGCCATTCACTTACAGAGCCACATGTACCCCATAAGGTCCCACATGTTTCTAATACACCCCCTTCTTCCCTATTGGACTTCCACTTTGAGAGACTAAGATAGAGCTACTCAGCCTGGGCTCTGTGCTGTCTCTGAAGCTAGTAATTCTATGCCATGGCGGGGCTGTTCGTTGGAGAATGGTCACCATCTTCCTCCCCCCACTCCACCCACTTTTTGACAACCAAGTTCATCTCTAAAGATGGCCAAACATCCACAGGAAGACAAAACTGCCCTAGGTTGAAATCAGAACACATAGTTCCTGCAGAGCTGAGTCAAGCTGAGTTACCTGTTCCCTGAAGGCAAGGCATCTGAGCTGGGTCTGGGCTCCTTTCTCAATGACTGCAAGTCCAGAAGGAGTGGGTGGGAGAATACAAGAGTTCTTTGACTGACACTTGTCACTATCAAACTGGTCTTGTGCTATGCTTGACAGATGTCTAGAAGGGATCTGGAAAATCCCTGTCAGCTTCTATGCCTCTTGGGTTTCAGCTGCTCTCTAGAGTTCTTTTTTGTCCTCTTGGTAGCTCACCAAAGAGGGTTTGGAGGACTCAGAAAGGTCACAGGGAAGCCTTATCTGACAAACATCTCTAAGTGGCTGGGATTGACCATCAGTCCTCCAAGGTGCTCAGCTACAGGGAACACATGCCCAGCCTCCCAGGAAGTTTCATAACATCTCCTAGGAGACTCAAAAGCATGGGAGGTGTCTACACCTGTCCCAGTCCATGCACTGGGGATCACAGAGCTGTGGCTATGCTTGTCATAGAAGTTCTACAAGGTCCCTACCTCACAGGGGAGGTAGGTAAGTCGGTCCTGGGCTGCTAAATTCTGCACACACTGTCTAATGTCCTCAGTCTGAGCTAGGATGAAGAATCCTCACCGTGGTTTGTTCTATGCCACTGAGACGAGGAAAACTGGTGCTTCCTTGGGAAGAGAGCTCTGTGCTGTGAAATGGTATCACACATCACAGGTAAAATCTTTGCTGGTCTGTGTTCCCAAAACTCATATTAGCAACAACCTCATTTTACGCTTTGAGTCTGAGACACTCAGCCGACTCTGGAGTGCAAACCCTTCAGATTCATGTTGCTCAGGTCAGGGTCATGGGTGCCTCACACAGCGAAGGTGTGGGAGACGACGAGAGCCTGGGGCAAGGCAAATGACTTAGAATGCAGAACTGTTGTCGCTGGGCCTAACCAAAAACGTCACGAGTGCCCGACCCAGAAATTACAACTCCGCTCCACATGGGCTGGGAAGGCAGGGAGAACTTTGGAAGAGGAACACCCCACAGTTAGATGTGGGGAGAGAACAGCAGGGGGTCAGATTAAAGATGGGGAGTTCTGTGCTGGGGTCTGGGGTATGGAGGGAGAGAACCTACATAGAGTTTGCTAAGCCCTGGGTTCAGTTCCCCGTGCTGGGACAAACACCAAGGGAGCACTGATGGGTAGGGGGAGAAATGAGGTAAAGCAACAGTACTTCCTGTTGAGACCGGTTGAAACTCACTGACCCAGTTGCACAACTTGACCAACATTTTTCTTCCTTCAGGCCAGGTAGGGTGGGGGGACAGACTAACAACCTCACCTACTACCCAGGAGGTGGTGGGTATGGGGACCCATCTCCACTGTGCTGAAGATCAGTGCAGTCTTCATGGAGGACAACCTAGAGTCACTTAGTGAACAGGGAACAGGAGTCCATTTGTGGGGATCTGACCCGGACAGTCCACAGCGTGACGCAGCAGTGAAATGGGCCAGTGACCGCAGTATAGTGACCGCCGTAGTCAGGGTTTCTATGGCTGTGATAAAACACCATGACCAAAAGCAGCCTGGGGAGGAAAGGGTTCATTTCAGTTTCCACTTCCACATCACAGTCCATCGCTGAAGGAAGCAGGGCAAGAACTCAAGGCAGGAATCTGGAGGTGGGAATTAATTCGGAGGCCATGGAGGGGCGCTGCTTACTGGCTTGCTCCCCATGGCTTGCTCAGCCTGCTTTCTTATATCACCCAGGACCACCAGCCCAGGGATGCACCAGCCAACAGTGAACTGAGCCCTCCCACATCAACCATCAATCAAGCAAATTCACCACACTTGCCCACAGGCCACTCTCGTGGGGGCATTTCCTCCATTGAGGAGCCATTTCTAAAATGACTCTAGCTTTTGCCAAGATGACACAAAACTAGCCAGGACAGTGACCAAGAGAAAAAAAAAGTTTCAAAACAAGCACAGTGCCCTTCTTCAAGTGGAACCCATAGTAGACAGTGCTGAAAATGTTGCGGCCAGGCCACTCACCGGATCATCAAGGACTTCCTTGCTTTATTGTGGACTTCGGATATCAAATGGCAAGCCAGTGTGAATAGCACATGGTGAAAAAAGTCATGCATGTGCCTGTCCTAAAAGGTCAGAGCCACAACTGCAGGGTGTGTGGGAAGGAATGGGCACAGGTCTCTTTGCAGCGGCTCTTTCTGGAGGATGGGATTGGACAGCGCTCAGAAAAGGGTGGGGAGGAGGCTTTGCGCCTTGTATATTTAAGTGTTAAACTTTACACACAGGAACATTCTCCCTTTTTGTTGTTAAGGTTTGAGCTTTAATACATGCTTAGATTCTGAAAACTGTCAGGTATAGGATGTAGATTAGAGTTGATACTCTAAAAAATTCTCGTGTCCTACTGCATGGTAGGCGACCTGCAGTAAAGTCTGATCTGTCTTCTTCCCGATTTCATTTTCTAATGCCAGGAGCACGTGTGGGAGAGGTTGTTGTGCTAGGAAGCTTTCAAGGACAAGAAGCCGGGTGTGTGTGTGTGTGTGTCTATCCACTCTTCCTCCACAGTGAAACATCTCCGTTTCTAAGAGGCACACACTTGGAGGAGCACAGGAAAGGCCCAGAAACATGGAAAGGATAAGGCTAAAAAGGAACCGAAGCGAGCAGAGATGGTTTCCTAGAAAAAGAATCAAGATACAGGTGGGTATTCTTCTAAAAGAATTAAACTAGGTCCAGAAGATTGAATGTAGAGTTTTGTGCACGCAAGGCAGTGCTGTTAGTGTTTTGTCAACTAGGTTCATCTGGGATGGGGGAAGCTCAGACGAGAAAATGTTTCCATCAGATTGGCCGGTAGGAATGTTTGTGGGGCATGTCCTTGATTGATAGGGGAGGAACCGGCTCATTGTGGGCAGTGCCACCCTGGGCAGGTGGTCCTAGGAGCTGTAAGAAAGAGAGCTGAACCCTAGTCTGGAGGCAAGTCAGTGAGCAGCTGTTCTTCTCGGCCTTTGCCTCAGTTCCTGCCTCCCAGTTCCCGCCCTTCTTGAGTTCCTCGGCTGCCTTTAATGATGGACTGTGATCAGGGTGTGTAAGCTCAATAAACCCTTTCCTCTACAAGTTGAGGTCATGGTGTTTTATCATAACAATAAAAAACCAATTAGAACATGAGATAATCTCTGTACCCCTTAAAAACATTACTTTGAGGCAGAGAACTGCTGAATTGTAGTGGCTGCCTTCCAACTGGCCCCTGGTGGGCCTCTGCCTCCCAAATAGCTGGAATTACAAGCAGATGCCAAAATAGCAGGCTCACTGCTAACTCTTTCTGTGTCTTAGAATTTTTCTAAACAAGACACTACCACCTTTTAAAAAATAACTCCTGCCATGCACGTGGAAAGCTGTTTCTTGGCCTGTAATGTAGCCTCTGAGATGGATCGGTCCAACAGGACAAAGGAAGATGTCTTGGAAAAGGAACAAGCTGGCTAACCTAGGCTGTCTTCCTCTCACAGCAAATCAGCAGCCTGTGGCTCAGGTCTGTATGCAGGCCTGCTCTGTGCCGAGGAGCACACACCCAGCATCATGCTCGGGTAATCTCCTGATGCCCAGCCCTTTGGCAAACTGGGCTCCGGTATTTATTACAATATTTCCTGTGCCTCCTGCCCTCATCCCACTGCTGAAAGGTTTACTGTTCCCTTCAAAGGGAACCCGGGGTGTGGAAGGGCAGGGCAAGTATCAGCACTGGGGACAAAGCAGCTGGAGACGCGGGAGTAGTTTAGTTCACCCATCTGAGACACCCAACACTTTCACTTTATGGTGCGCACCTGGGAGGAGCCCTATCTGTGAACTCTGGACCAAGTCCCTGCCACCACGAGGGAGGAAATAGCACAAGGCTTAAGAAGCGGATGAACATTACCATTAGATCTTTCATTATCTATATGCTTTATATGAATTAAATTGTCTCCAGCTGCTATAGTTTGGAACAGCGAGGATGAATGTCGAAGTCATAGTAATAAGAGAAGCCGCGAACAGAGCCGGGTGTGGGGACTCTTTCCCAGGTGAGGCTCGACCACACAGACCTGAGCCTCTGCTCTGGTCTGTCTGAGGCAGCCTGCAGACCCCGCGGTGGGGTTGAGGAGAAGGGGACCAGGCAGCGTTCTAGTCCCGAAGCTAGTCTTTCACATCACAGCCCCTGAGAGGATGGGTAATTCCTATTCTTTTCCCCTTTCAGGAAAATACAAACCATTCCTTGTGCCCAGCAGAGGAACCCAAATGCACTCAACTTTGGGATCCGTTGCTATTTCTGTGGATTAGAAAATGTCAGTGTACACAGATGGGCAAGGCAGTTATTACTTGGGCAAAGTCCTCACTAAATGAAGACAGTCTCACCTTTGTTTAAGTCAGAGCAATGCACAAAACACGGGTTCTCTGCACACCATTCCAGGCACATTTATTTATTTATTTAGGCCTCATTATTTAGGTCAAGCTTGCTTCCGATTCATAATCCTTCTGCCCCTGCCTATCCTGGTCATTTTATAGTGTGGAAGAGGTCGTACATAATTGAGGGACCAAACATCACCCCCGAAGCTTCTCCCCTTTCAGCTCTAGCTGTGACCCTGAGTTCTGTTCGCTTGCTAGGCCCTTGAGAGACATTTCCAGTCACGGACCATGGGTGCAGATGGTGATGATCTCACACTTTCACCTATAAAGCAATTCTCCTTGCTATGAAAACAGCTTTTCGAATTGCTCGACAGCTGCCTCAGTAACACACGGAAAATGTGCAGAGCGAATCCTCAACTAGGACCTGCCCCTCCCCTCAAAGTCTCTGTTGGTGCAGTGGCAAGGAAATCACCGAACACTCATGACTGAGCCAAGAGGCTCAGCGACCAAGAAAGCTATGCCCTAAGGTTCTGAGATCCTCCAGCAGCCTCTTGGAACTCAAAGTGCCTTATATACTCCATGCTTTACTAGCTTCTTGTGGACACAGAAAACATCAGTTTATCTTTGAACCTGTGTTGACGGCATTTCCTCGAGAGCATTTTTTCCTGTGCCTGCTTCTGCTTTTCAGGGTTCTGGATTTCTCAAGACAGCCACCAAGCTTGGCTTCCTCTCTGTCCCACAGTGCAGAACTTAAGTGGATTCCTATAGGAGCTTCTTAAAAATAGCCTGGAACATTTTAAAATAAAGTTTGTCATGGAGAAACTGTTGCTAAGGTCTCCAGTCTCTCTGTTAAATGCATGAGAGAGAGAGAGAGAGAGAGAGAGAGAGAGAGAGAGAGCGCCACCAGTTGTATAGTTTTATTTTCCCATTAACATCACAAGCCTGCATGAGTGATTTCTTTAACTGGGTTGCAGATACTCACTTTAACAGATTTCTTTGGATCTGGAACTTGATAAATAAATCAAAGAGGGATACAAATCATCTATTTTGTCTCTGTTCGTCTTAAAGACAATCTCCCTTAAAGGCTATTAAACGGTGCCTCAAACCTAATATCATCTCCCTTAGCGGACAGGAAGTCACGGCTGACCCTCTTATGAGTCCAGCCACACACAGTATGATTTCCACGTGAGGTCACACTGCAGAGGCCTGATTAGAGTAGGGGAAGAAACTTTTTCTTGGGGGATAAGGTCGGAAGAACTTTCCCAAGCCAGAAGGAGACTAGGCCCAGGGAAAACCTGCACTGAAATCAGCACTCCCAGTGTTGGCTTTCTGAGACCCAAAGCAGGAGAGACTCTTGCGTCATCCCTTAGAGCCCGGGGAGATTCAGTTTTCAGATTTTTTTACTATGTCTACATGCATGGGTTTTCTGGATCCACACACAATCCTGGTATTTGACCGTTATCTTCATTATATTCCCGACTCCTTTAAAATATTCATTTGTACTTATGTGTTTGGGTATGTATGTTTGTAGCATGTGTGTGTGAGTCCGGGTGCCTGCAGAGGTTAGAAGAGGAAGCTGGGATTACAGGCAGTGAGCCCCCGGTGAGCCACCAGACATGGATGCTGGGACCCAAACTCCAGCCCTCTTCCGGAGCTGCAAGCTCTAGCCAGCATGCTAGTCCCACGACTCCGGCGACGGTGACTGAACCCCGGGCCTGTGCAGGCATGAATGACAATCTTGCTCCCTAACTCTCAAACATGTCAGCGGTGCTAACAGGATTCGATCTTTTCTTCCATTTCTCTTTGTACTATGGTCTGTGTTTTTACAGGTTTCATGAGTGCCCCCAGCAACACATTCCCGCAAACACTGTTTTGCTGACCCATCTATTCCCAACAGCACCACGGAGGGCTCTTACCAGTTCCCTGCTGGGGCGACTTCTCCTTTCTGGGCTCGGGAGGCAGGATGACCGCTATGAGTCTCTCAGACTCCCCAGGGCTGGCGTCCAGGCCTGCGGGTGGGTACTGCAGGGTGAGGCTCTGCAGGAGCGGCTTCCTGGGCAGGGGTGGCTTGATACTGGACTGCTCAGGAGACCTGGACTTCCCTTTCCCTTGCCCATTGGGGGACCTGGAACTTCGCAGTGTTGGAGCAGGAGCAGCATGGCTCTGTTCATCCTTGGGGTGCAGGGTCAAGCCTCCTCTCTCCAACCTGACTTCGGCGCTGTACCTCTTGACGGCTTTGGCCTCCTGGGCAGAGCCATCTCTGTACTTGAGTGAGAGCGAGGTGGACCGTAGCTTGACTGGGAAGGGGCTCTGGTCCTCCCCTGGGACTGGCTCCTTCACAGAGGAAGCACACATATCAGTATCTTGGAGGCTGCTGCCTGGTCCTGCCTGGCCGGCCCCCATGTCCCTTGAGTCCTGAGGGTCACCACCCACTGCCTTCCTGTCCTGGGGCTCTGGCAGCACCTGGAGGTCATCAAGAGCTGCCTCGCTCTTCCAGGCAAGGCCACTCCGTAGTAAGGGTGCACGGCCCCCTGCAGGCGCATGCCCGGAATGTTCCAGAAGGCGAGAGCTGCTGGTGCGGGCACGAGCTCTGCTTGAGGTCACAGAGAACCTCTTAACACTGCGCTGTGGCTCAGTACTCCGCTCACTCTTCCTCCCCACGCCTGTCTTCTCTGGAACCCCCGATGCTGTAGCCTGTGCAGGCCTGGGGCGGGCTGGGGGCACAAGTGCTCTGTCCTGGACTCTGGGGCTGGACTCTTTCAGATGAGACTCTGCAGGGGACCCGCTGGGAGTCAAGACCTTGTGCTTCAGGCAGCTCTTGGGTACCGGAGGGCTCGGGGGAGGGACTGTGCATGACTCTGTCCCTGCTTCCTCAGGCCTGGGTACCACCAGGGTTAGCTCCTCCTCCTTCTGAAGACTTTGGTCCTGTCCCTCTGTATCTGAAGGTGTCTCCAAGTTGGTGTCAGTGACAACCTCAGGAGGTGGTGCCTCTCCCTTTGGAAGTATTGTGTCCCTACTGGGAGGTGCCATGTTTTCAATGGAAGGTGACATATCTCTCTCTGGAGGTGCCATTATCTTCTTGGGAGGTGCCACATCTCCCTTGGAAGGTGACATATCTCTCTCTGGAGGTGCTATGATCTTCTTGGCATGTACCACATCTCCCTTGGAAGGTGACATGTCTCTCTCTGGAGGTGACATGTCTTTCTCAGGAGGTGCTATGATCTTCTTGGCGTGTACCACATCTCCCTTGGAAGGTGACATATCTCTCTCTGGAGGTGCCATTATCTTCTTGGGAGGTGCCACATCTCCGTTGGAAGGTGACATGTCTCTCTCTGGAGGTGACATGTCTTTCTCAGGAGGTGCCATGATCCTCTTGGCAGGTGCCACATCTCCCTTGGAAGGTGACATGTCTCTCTCTGGAGGTGACATGTCTTTCTCAGGAGGTGCCATGATCCTCTTGGCAGGTGCCACACCTCCCTTGGAAGGTGATATGTCTCTCTCTGGGGGTGCTATGTCTCTCTCTGGAGGTGTCATGATCCTCTTGGGAGGTGCCATGTCACTCCTGGAAGGTGACATGTCTCTCTTGGGAGGTGCCATGACTCCCTTGGGAAGTGTTGTGTCTCCCTCAGGGGGTGTTATGTCCTCTTTGGGAGGTACAGTCTCCCCCTCAGGAAGTGCTGTGTCTCCTCCAGGAAATGCTGTGTCCTCAGGTGCCACTGAGTCCTTGGGAGGTGCCATGCCTCCGTCAGGGACGTCAGTAGACAGTGGAGTTTCCACATCTCCAGAATCACAAAAAACCTCCTCAGACATGCTTTCCACTAGGGGACACAGGCCTCCAGAGGACAGTTCTTCCTTCTGGATTTCACTGTGGGGAATATGGTACGGAGAACCTTCTGGCAGAGATGGGGTCTCTGGGCACGGAACGGAGACTGCCACGGGCTCAGTGAGCTCTGGCGTAGCCCGATGGCTTGAGGGCTCATCTCCAGGAGAGCCTCCCTCCTCCATGCTGCCACTGACGGCTGCACTGTGCTGTAGGCGAGCACGCCTGGCACAGGCCCCTCCAGGCAGCAGCAAGGTTGCAGGTCCCCCAAGCTCAGGCCTTCTGCCCAGCATCAAATCCCACTGCCCGGAGCTGGGGTCCACTTCTGTGTTGACCCGGAGCAGTGGTTTCTTTTCATGTTCTTCCTCCTCCAGGGTCCATGACAGGTCACTCAGTGATTCAGACTGTGCCCTCTAAGAGAAACAGAGGTGAGGGTCATCAACACTGCGGCAAATATTAGAGCCCACCGCTTCTTGGCTTCCACTAGGACTAAACGTGGTTTAGGAAACACAGGAGCTCCCAAGGACTGACGCTGAAATAGATGTCCGCGCAGGTATCTTCAGCTGCCCTTATGAGTTCACATGGAACCTTGGTTCATAAACTCAACAGATCCACGGCAGCCAGGCCCTCAACATAAATGCACCTCATGCAGCCAGATACGTTATCACACACCTTTAATCCTAGTCCTAGGGAGGCAGAGACAGGCAGATCTCAATGAGTTTGAGGTCAACTAGCCTGGTCTATACATGGAGTTCTAGGCCAGTTAGATCTATACAATGAGATCTCCCCCACCAAAAATAGCACAGCTCTTGAGTCCAAGCCACAAAACAAATGGTGCCTGCCTGCCTAGAGCCAAACAGAGGGGCTGCGACCAAGACACAACAACTGTCTGCTTTGTGTTCTTCATTAATTTCATTTAACTCTAGACTGATCTGAGTGAGGAACGGATTGCCTTTGTCTTTTTGTACTTGGAGATCCATGGGTCCAAAGGCATAGAAACTTTGGCCAAGATGGGACTGACTGGCTGTTAATAAGAATCCCAGGGGACCAGGCAGTCTTTGGTCCCAGGGTTTGACACCAAGTCGTCAGACAGCATTGCTCTCCAGGGTTGTGTCTTCATTAGAAAGTCAGATGCTTTTCTTAAAAAGTTATTTGTATCAGGTTAAACATGACCTGTGGTTCAAACTGTGAACCACAGAATAAAATTCAAACAGCCTTAAGTTCTCTGGTCTTACACTCAGGTCAAGCAGATGCTCTGGACCTCCAGGACATTCTGCTAGCACCTGCTGACTCCCTTTTACATCCTGCAGATAATTTGCCTAAGCCAATGATGCCTCCTTCTCTGGCTCTCTAATGCACTTGGTAGCCTACAGTGCCTTGTGGCATCGTTTTTCTCCTGAAAGGCCTCTGGAGTTTAGATACTGCCCTGGCTTCTTCTTTCTTATCAGGCACTCAATTCCTCCCCTTGGGAAGAAAATGAAAATCAAGGCAGACACAGGTCTTGGAAAAGCAAGATGTGAAAATGATTCCAAGGGTAGTGTCCACGGTTGATTATTGTAAAATGTTCATGACATCAAAGCTGGGGGATCATTCAGGTTGTTGTATTAAACAGTGCCCCGTCTTGTTTTCTAAGGTAGGAAGTGTAACCTTGAGTGCGTTAGAATTGGTTCTTGTTGCTGATATTTTGTTTTTATCACTGTGATGCTGGGGATCAAATCCAGGGCCTGATGCAACAAGGAAAGTGTTCTCTAACCCCAAGCTACATCCCCAACTGTTATTTTAACAGTTTCCAGCTGGCATCTGCTTGCTAAAGATCACCACGAACCTGGGATGTCTGTGGCCATACCTAAGCTAACTTTTGCCAAAATGAACAATTCTCTTCTTTTGGATTTCAAAAGAAGTTGAAGATGCTTTTGAAATACAAGACTCAAAAAAAAAAAAAAAAAGAAAGAAAGAAAAGAAAAAGCCGGGCGGTGGTGGCGCACGTCTTTAATCCCAGCACTTGGGAGACAGAAGCAGATGGATTGCTGTGAGTTCGAGGCCAGCCTGATCTACAAGAGCTAGTTCCAGGACAGGCTCCAAAGCCACAGAGAAACCCTGTCTCGAAAAACAAAAAGAAAAAAAAAAGAAGAAAAAAAAATGAAATACAAGACTCTTGCCAGAAGCTTCAGGTTCTTGACTTGGCTATGTCACTGGCCTTTTGCTACTATAGGAAATGATTGGTATCGAGGGCTCAGTAGGACATGGGTCACGATTGGAAGCCATCTATCACAGAACCCAGATCCATTCAGCAGACAGCTGGGATCCAGTCTGGCTAGCACACCTTTCATCTGAGTTACTGGCAGCCACAGGAGGCAACCGTGGTGGTGGGGGGGGGGATGCGGCCATATGAAGACTGGCGGGGGGTGGGGTGGACTGTCCAGAGGTGGGAGTCAGATCCCGAGTAGAGCCCAAACGGTGGAAAAGCAGCTCTGCATAGCCTAGAACCTCTGGCTATCTGCATCAAGGAGGAATTCAGCCTCCCCATCACTGCCGGGGTACACTGTGCCTACTCCATCCAGGCAACCTCCTTGGCATTTCCTCCTCTGGGGTTTCACAGCGGTTTGGCACTCTGGAAACATCCTGAGGAAAAAGAAATGTTCAGCCTACACCAAGATGAAGAGTCAATGGAGGCTAGCAGTATACCTGTGTCGCCCGGCCAGGAGGCAAGCTCCATGGTGCAGTTTGCAGTAATCCCTGGGCAGACGCCCCTGCCAAGCCATGAGCGGCACAGGGGGCTGAGAGGAGGCATTGGTCTTTGTGTGAACCCTGGGTCATGCACTTGGCAGCTCTTCCAGCCACTGGGCAGGAACGAGTCATCCAGTCCCAGTGTTCCTATTGAAATGGAGATGGCAACATTTCCTACCCCTGGCACTGCCTGGCTAGGCCTGAGGACTGAGCGGTGTAAGGTGTAAGTCTTTACAGGCATCCTGCTCCAGCTACATTTAGAACCATACCCAGAGCCTGGTTCTGTTAGCATGGGTGGCAAGGGCAGGGTGGAACACTGAAGCAATAGCCAGCAGCTGTCCCTCCTTATGGCTGCTGAGGTAGAAGCAGAGGGGCTCAGCCAAATATGTTCCAGCCTTGTAATAAACACCAGTCTTCATAGTCAAGGATTCACTGTGCAAAGCAGAGGTTTTTTTCCCCCTTTTAATAGCAATGCTTTTTAGTCTTTTTTTCCTTGTTTTGTCTTTTCCATTTGTATGTATATTTGCACGTGTGTGGGGTGTCCACATATATATGCATGTTTGTGCATGTGTGGGTATATTGTATGGATGCATATGTATATAGGTGCCTGTGATTGTGATGTCTGCAATCATCCTCAATCCATCTTCTACCTTGTTTACTGAGGCAGGGTCTCTCAGTCACATCCAGAGCTTACTGATATGGTGAGTGTCATAAGCCAACTCTGGGCTAGAGTTACCAGGGCATTGCCCTGTACACACAACATCATTTACTTGAGTTTGGAGGATCTGAACTCTGATCCTTATACTTGCATGACAGCTGCTGAGCCATCTCTCTAGCCCCCTCCCTCCCTTTGGCTCTATAGTTTATAAGATTCAGAACCATAATGCCATGGAGTGGAGAATGTATGTGGTGACACAGCTGAGAATGCCCTAGCAAGGAGAGCAGCATGGATTAGAAGCGGTTGCCGTGAGGGCTCTGAGGACGCCTGTGGGTTGGGGCTTGGGAGAGAGAGAGAGAGAAAGACCCACATGCTATGTAGGCTTCGCTGTGGAGTGGAGCCCAAAGAATCACCAGGTCTCTATAGAAGTGCCTGGTGGCTAATCGGCAGCTGAAGGGGCATTATGTGGCCTCTTCCCATCACTTGAGTAAGAGGGCATCTGAGAGCCTGATCTGGGCACAGGGAAGGCCTCTGTGGGAAGCGGAACCTCAGGACCCAGAGCAGGACCCAGAGTTGTGGATACTGATGGGCAGACACCACCAGCACAGCTCCTGAAGTGACAGAGAGGCAGTGGTGACCACTAGGGGAGTGTAGATATCTCTGAGAATGTGGGAGAATCGAGCAGGGAAGGGGAAAAGGCAAGGGAGAAATAAGTTAAGGATCAACTGTGTTCCCATATTTTTCCCAGGCTGACTGACATCAGATTTTTGTTGTAGTTATTTTACAAAACGGTATTCCAGGAATTTGGAGGCAAGTTCAAAACTAAAGAGAGTTGCAGCAATGTTGCAGGGTGGAGAGGGCCGCAAGAAGGGATGCTACTTAGTACCATTCGACATGAGTTCCAGCAGATCTGGAGTTCCCAGCTCATCAGGTTCCCATACCATGTGGGTCTAGCTACTCATCGGACACACAGAATGAATCCAAATGCCCTGGTTTCCAGGTGGCACATTAATCTGAAGGCATCTTCTTCAGTACTGATCCCTGAAAAGTTCACCCTGTCAATCTGTGTTTTCAGAGCACCTCCCACATTCTAAACAGAAAACTCACTCCCTTCAGGAAGTCCCTGAAACCCAAGTGGGCCCTGCTGTTTGTCTCCAGCTGGTATGTCTAGCTGTCAGGAAGTCTTCAATACCTACAATTGTGAGTCCTTCTCCCGGGCCATACTTGCCCCACCCCTTGCCCTCTGGCCCTTACCTTGTCTAAGTCCTGTCTGGATAAGAGAAGTCCAGGAATGGGGAGTGTCAGGCTTGGCCCAGGACACAGTGAATTCTTGATGTTTGCAGAATGAGGAAATGCATGCAAGTATTGATATCTGAGTAGGGTGTTTATGCAAGAGAGAGATGCCTGCTTCAAGGTGCAAAAGATGAGCAAGACTAGTGTCTCCCATGTGGTTTTATTCACCATGGGGAGGTGTTCAGATGGGCTGTGTGGCTAGGCAGTGGGTGGGACTGTCCTGTCTGCCCATCCCATCCCACCCCTACACGGAGGAGGAAGCGCAATTACCGAAGACAGGCGCCTCATTTTACTTGATCGCTGGTTGCGGGGCTTAACCAGGAGCTTGTGTTTAGCTGCAGAGTTGTCCAGGCAGGAGGAGGACTCAGGAGGGTGGCTAAAGTCAGCCACAGGTGCCAGGCTGCCATCCAAGGTCCGAGAGGAGATGGTGGCATCGCTCATGTGGTCAGGAGACTGTGGCCGTGATGAGGACACTAAGATCTTCGCGGTACAAGGAACAAACACACCGAGCATTAACTTAGTGACAAAGGGTGGAGACTGCGGTCCTACCAGCTCCCCTTAGTGTGCTTCTGTGCTATCTTTGGACTGTACTTGGGAAAGAATATTTTCAATTGGCTCTTGACGGAGGATGTTTTAAAATATTCCTTTAGGACAAACGGCTGGGAGTTCAAAGGCTGGAGGCCCTGTGAACAGGGTTCTTTAACAGGGAGACTTTCCATAGCAACTTTCACCAGCAAAATAGACTAGCCCAGTGTTCCCAGGAGTGGAGGGACCTGCCATTTTCATCGAGCTGAGAATGTGGCCCAGCAGTGAGCTTTCAGGGGTGCAGGTCACAGGAAGCTCAGCCTTTCTTCTGGTGCTTTCTTTGTTCATTCTAAAGGGTCTCTGCAACCTCTAGGGGAGCCTGGCTTCCAGCTACCTGTAGCTAAGCTACAGATGTGTTACTAGTTTACACCTCAGCGGGGAGGAACTGACAGTCAGCAATGAGCAAATGAGTTGCCAAGGGGGAAGGGGCCTCTGGCAGCCACATGGAAGAATGAAACACCCCAAGATACCAGCCCCACTGAATACAGGGAGCCCCATCCCACTGAAGATAGCAAGTCACTTCTTAGAGTGATGGCTATCCTGCAAAAGTGTGGTTCACAACAAAGCACAGATACTATAGGACATGCAGGCCAGATGAGGAGCAAGGCACACAGCGAGAATCTCTGTGTTGGGTTTTAAGAACAACCCTGCCACCTTTAAGAAGCAAGCAAACATAGATAAATGAAAACAAAGCAAAAAACCTGTCAGTTCCTATTGGAGCACTGGACTAAATATTAGAGTTAAGTTTACATTTTTTGGTTTGTTTGTTGAGATAAGGTCTCTTAATGTAGCCCTGACTGTATTGGAACTCAATATATAGGCCAGAAGGGCCGTGAATATACTAAGATCTGCATGCTTCTGCCTCTCAAGTGCTGGGATGAAAGTCACACGTCACCATCCCCAAATTTTGGTTTCCTACGATGATAGTAGACTGGATACACTATCTAATAACTGATGGAAACCTCAGAAATCTTTTTAAAATATAAAATAATAACCAGAGAAATAAAAGATTAGGTAAGCGCTGGCCCAGCACAAGGGGCCGCCATCTGGCTAATTAAAATCTGTGCACTGCAGCGGTGAGCGGGTTTGGAGTTGAGCTTCTTTTTCAATGAATAAAGCTGGTTCTCCGGCCCCATCCAGCCAACTGCAGACACAGCCAGCTGCTGTGGGAGTCAGAGGCTTCAGGGGTACAGGAAGGAGGGCAAAGTCAAAGATGAGTCAGAACCAGGTCGCTCCCAACAGGAATCTCCTCACCACAGAGCCCGGCACACACAACCTTATCTAAACTGGAAAAGGGACAATGGAATTGCACATGGAAAGTGTTTTAGTGCGTTCTCAGGTGCAGTTTTAACTCACTGAATAAGGCAGCAGGACAGACCGCCTTCTCATCATCCAACCCTGTCTGAAGTTGGAGAGCAGGTGTGGGTAGCCTACTCTTCCTAGACCCAACTCTCACTGTGAGCAGGGATATGTTCACCCTGAAACCAAATTCTGGGAGTGTTTCTTCTGGGCAGTTCCACGGCAGTTTCCAACCCTAGAGATGACTTAAAACCAGCTACATTACAGTCCTGATTTCTCCTCAGTAATATTCTGGGAGCACACAACTACAAAAAATAACCAGCACGCATGGGGGAGGGGACGTCTGTGTCCTAAAGTCAAGTGGTTACTGAATACAATTCCAAGCAACCCGGAGGTGAAACTATAGTTTCACTGTAAGCCATGCCCTGGCCAGGGTTGAATGTGATCCAAGTAAGCTCAAGTCAGGTGTGCAGCACAGCTATCAAACACAACCTCTGTTCTTTATTTGTTTTTCATGGGTCAATATAATTTGGAACATTCCAATTCTTTCTGCCCTCTACAAGAAGGCTTATTGATATAGAGAAAAACAGCCATCTGTTTTTATCATTTATATATGAATATTTTATACGGATATTAATGTTCTTATCACAAACAAAAAACTCATGGCATCCCGAGTGTGCTGGGGTGATTATTCACGAGAGGGAGTCTACGGTGAGGGCAGTATTTAGGATTACTTCTCCAGTGACTGCAGTCAGACACTGCTGGTCAAACTTCATGGGCTGCTCAGACAAGACGAGGCACAGAGCAGAGGGCATCAGAGTGACCACACAAAATGATAGTGTGCAGCTTCTCTCGTTCCTGGAGATATTGCGGGAGGTGTGGAGGGCCTCCAGAGGTCTAGCAACGCTTAGCAGCAGATAAGGATGGAAATGTTTGAGGGCACACACTGCACTTGCCTTTATAGTCGTGCCTGGACCCGCGTCATGCAGCAGGGACATCTCTGGGGGGCTCCGGGGCAATCCATCATCCTCAGAGCTTATACCAGTTTCCTCTGCCCTCTTGATAGGAATGCCTCCTGGAGGCGGTGGCCCCATTTTCACATTACATTGTATCTTTAACTAGATTGAAGGAACAGAAGCCATCTTTAGTATTTTCACCAATAACAAGCCTTCCTGTTCCGATTCATTCATTCAGAAAATACTTTCAGCACCCTTGCATGCTGCAGAGGGCTGACCTGAATGAGTGCCTGCCCCCAGTTCCCTCACTGCTGTCCTTATTCCTTAGGCAGCCACCAGCAGCACGTCCCTCTGAATGGGGCTCACTTGCCCGCGCGAGGAGAACTAGGAAGACCCGGCAACTCCACTTTCAACTGTATCGAATTGTTAAGTTGAAATCCCTTAGAAACTTCTTGATTGACACTGGACAGACACCCAAGGGACGGTGCCAAGCAAATACTGACCTGTAAAGCCTTGATCCGGTCACACACATTTTCTTGGGAAAACACCCGCACAGGTCGAGCAGGGTCCTGCCCCGATTCCGGAAAGAAAATACTGTCGTGTGAGAGGGCACGGTTGCCCATAGTGCCCCTGGACTCCCTAGGATAAAAAGAGTCACTGTGAGCTTTTGCCCACCTCCATCAGTCCCTGATCTTAGGGAATGAGATCGAGAAAGAGGGTGCATGAGTGCTATATTCTCCTAAGCCCTCTGTCACGCATAGTCACGGTCAAACACTAGACAGAACATTCTACAGAAGGGCATTCCCCGAAGATAATCTGAAGGCTGCGGGAGTTAGTTTTTTTTTTTTTAAATTAGTGGAAAAATCAAAGTTTGATGAAGTGTGAGGTCCAAGACTGCAAAACTTAGAGAGGAAAGGTTGATGCTGGCTGGGTTCTGTGGGACTCTGTCCTGTGTGTGTGGGGGGCGTTATGAACTGTGGACTAAGCTAATGTGCAGCCCCACCATGCGCTGGAGGCTGTTGGCACAGCAGCATCTCCCCAGGATGGTTCGGATCGCACACCTCTAGCCCATTTGAAGCAAGAACGGCAAGTCTGCAGAGACGGGCCCTGCTCTGGCACGGTTTGTGTACCCTACCACTGCACTTGTGACCCGAAGCATGGAAGCCTAGCTCCAACCCCAAGAACCTGATTTGGAACTGAAATCACAGGACACTCATAAAATGCTCTCAGAGGATGTGGGAATTAGCTGTCAGACTTTCCTAGCCTCCCAAATAATAGGTGGAAGGAGATGACTGAGATTGTCGGTGAAGGAAGGAAAGCCGCCTCTGGATGTATGGGAGCCCCACCCTGCCCTCCTTGGGCATCCTGTCCTCTATGGGACACTGGGGACTCTGCGGTGTGGCCCATCCCCCTGCATATCCATCTGCATTAGTAGTACTGTGTGTGAGCGTGCACACACACACACACACACACACACACACACACACACACACACGCATGCATGCACGAAGAAAGTGCTCTTCCATTGAGCACCCCGGCTCATAGGTGTTTCCTTTCTAGGCTGCAATAGTGAGCTTGCAAGTGGAAATCCAGAGTTCCCAGATGGCGTATCTTCACAGGCACTCAGAAGGTCTCAGTTCAGAGAGCACAAACTAACAGCAACTCCCAGTGCTAAGGCCAGACACACACTTAGACTTACTCCCTACAGTCAACAGCCTGTTTCTAGGCCTCTCCCTAGGAACCATAACTACCAGCCAAACACCTCTGGTCTAGATATAACTAGGAATAGAGACAGCAGGAAGAAGGCTACCGACACGGGGAAAAAACCTCAAGAGGCCACAGGCACATGGTCATTCATTATTGCAATGTCTATACAATGGGAAACAACATGTATGTCCTTCAGTAGGTGCCAAAACAAATGAGCTACAGTGTGTCTGATGGAGGGCTGGGTGACTGAGAGTGAGAACTCTGAGCTGGCATGGGCTTACCAAAGGACACTAAATGAAAACAGAACATGCTGTGGGATGATGCTCTTGTACACTGTTAAGATCTGTCACTCATATTGGTTTAATAAAATGCTGATTGGCCAGAAGCTGGGCAAGAAGTATAGGCAGGACAACCAGACTAAGAGAATTCTGGGAAGAGAAAAGGCAGAGAGCCAGTCATGAGCCAGATGAGAATGCCTTAGTGAGAAAAGGTGTCAAGTCACGTAGCTAAACATAGCTAAGAATTATGGGTTAATTTAAGTTGTAAGAGCTAATTAATAATAATCCTAAGCTAATAAACCAAACAGTTTATAATTAATACAAGCCTCTGTATGTTTCTTTGAGACTGAACGGGTGTGGGACTGGGAGAGACAGAAACTTCCATCTACTAGAACACACGAGACAAGTGTGTTTGTGGGATATCAGCTGTGTTTGAGAGGAGGATGGGTATATATTCAAATACGTGTTGAGTATGTTCATGTGCCTACTAATAATTTTTAAAATAAAAAATGGTACATGGAAGACACACGAGAGTAGTTCAAGTGGGAAGGAAAGAACTAGATGGGGAAACAGGGTCAAAGCAACAACATTTTCAGTTTTGTCTTTGGAACTATCTAATGTCTTACACAACAAGACACAAAATCTATCAAAAAGGGAAGCCTCTAAGACCAGGAAAACAAAACAAAAACAAAAACAAAAGAAGCTTAATTTTATGGCGGACATGATGGCACATGCTTGTAGTTCCAGCACGGGGGAGGCAGAGGCAGGAGGATCCTGGTGGGGAAGGGAAGGAGAAGTTACTCTGCCATCAGAGGAAAATAGTAATTTTGCTGAAGTCCATGTTTTTCAGTATAACAGAGGACAGAATACAAAGGAAAAAAAATAAGAAATTTCATCTTTTCTGGAATTGTGTCAGTGAGTGAATTGCTCAAAGTTCTCTTAAAAATAAACCCATTTCCTACTTCAACCCATGAGAGGTCTAGAAGCCATGGTAGCCAACGAGCAATCATGACCACTGACTCATGACCACATTGTGCTCTCTGAGACAACTTCACCTTAAAAGGAAGAAAACAAGGCTTGCGAAAAAGATCCAAGCCAGGAAATATCCAGCATCAGCCTGGAATGGCTCACTGCACAGGAAAGCAAGGGACCTCTCAAAGATGGCTGGGTTCAGGACCAAAAGAGCCAGAGAGCTAATGGGAAGAGACCCTTGACAGCCCAGTGCGACACAATGAATAAAGATTGCTATGGATCAAAGCAAATCAAATATATTCAAAGTCAGTGTGCTTGGAGTTGATAAGTGGCTCAGTTGTTGGGGGCTTCCCTAGCAAGCACAAGGCTCTGGTTCAGCCTGCAGTACCTCATAAAATGGTTGTGGTGGCATACACCTATAATCCCAGGGTGCTGAAGATGGAGGGAAGTAAAAGAAGTTCAGGTTGTCCTTGGTTCCATAATGAATTTGAGGCCAGTCTGGATTATTGTTGGGGACTGCGGACCACCAGACCCCGAATTTCTTGTAAACGACTTGTTTTCCTCTGCTCTGAGCAGGGGCTGCAGCTGCTCTGAGCCTGAGACCCTGATGGCAGGGGAGTGGGTTCTGATGGGTCTGCAGCTGAAAGATCCCGAGAGCTGGGGCGTGGCCAGAACCCTACAGAAGCTGCCCCTGAGCACAGCAAAGCGGGCATTCTTATATCAAGGATGACCCGTGTCCCCATGTCTCTGTCTGTCTGCGTGCGTGTGTTTTTAAGTCTCCAGCTTAATTTCCAGCTCGCGTACCGTCCCCTAGTGCAGGTGCTACAGGTTACATGAAATTCTGTCTAAAGAAAATAAATATTTAAAAAAACACCAGACTGTGTTCGCAATGATTCTTTAGTGAGGGGAAAGCCTAATTTTAGGTGTGAAGGTGTCAGGCACTACACTCCAGGAGTGGAGCAAACAAGTATCATTCTGTTTTCCCTGAATAGATTGTAACTTAGGCCATCGTGAAGTTGACGACGGGCAGCTATTTTCTTATTTTATATTTATTTAATTTATACATATACGAGGGTTTGCCTAGATATATGTACAACACATGCCTGCCTGGTGCCTGTGGAGGTCAGAAGAAGGCATCAGATCTTCTGGAACTGAAGTTACAGATGGTTGTGAGCCACCATGGAGGCGCTGGGCACTAAACCCAGGTCCTCTGCGAGAGTAGCAACTACTCCCCACCTCCCCAGCCCCTTCCCAGCCCCTCCCCAGCCCCGATTCAGGACAGTTCTTCATAGAAGAAGCTAGCAAGACACAAAACGAAGGAAGAACTAGAAATGCTCCAGTTTCACATCAGGTGAGGGCTGGTCTAGTACCGCCACTGACCACCGAGGATCCAGAGGGCGACTGCAGCAACAGTGGCGTGGAGAAGCTCAAAGCGTATGGGCCTCTTGATACATGAGGCGCAGCCCAAGCGCAGCGCGCGTCTGGAGCAGTGGTTCTCAGCCTTCCTAAGGCTGCACCCTTTTCATACAGCTCTTCATGTTGTGGCGACCCCACAACCATAACGCTATGCTCATTGCTACTTCATAACTGTACATTTCACTACTGTTATGAATCGTCATGTAAATATCCGGTATGCAGGATAGCTGATGTGTGAGCCCGAAGGGTCGTGACCCGCAGGCTGAGAACTGCTGCTCTCGATCAGCATTAGTTTCTACAGAATTAGAAGAACACAGGCTGTAGCTCGGCGGGACGGAGAGCACAGGCAGAGAGCGGAGCGTCCTGTAGGCCAAAGGACGCAGAGGGGGCTGTCACCAGTGAAGTCAGCACCAAGACACCCCGGCACAATAGGCTGCCCGTGGCCTTGTAGCAGTTACCACAGAGGCTGGTGGTAGATTTTCGTAGAGACTAAGAAAGGGTTTCTTCCTCAGTGCTGACCTTGATAATGTCATTGTTCTTTCCAGGACCTCATTGTAGCCCAACTCTAGCTACCTTTAAAGTTTTCTTTTATCTTTAATTATGCATGAGGGTGTGGAGGGATGCATGTGAGTACAGGTGCCCATAAGGACTGGTAGGTGTCCATGGAGGCCAGAGGGGTTGAGTCTCCTGGAGCTGGAGTTAGGCAGCTGTGTGCCACCTGCTGTAGGTGCTGAGAACCCAACTCAGTTCCTCTGTGTAGGTCATATGCAATCTTAACTAGCACTCTGCCATCTTTCCCTTCTTATTAATGAATGTCAGTCATGTTCTTACCAGGTGCTAGCAGTCACAGACAGATATCAATGACCCTGTCCCCACTTTCCCTGGGTTCCTATGAGAAGCATTTCCCCATGGCTATGTTCCTGTCTGAAGCTGGATGGATCACTCCCAGGCTTGTTTCTGAACACCAGGAAGTGGGGGTGGGCATTAGAGTTCTCCTGGGGCTAGCCAGGACTGCCTGTCTGGCACCCCCACAGTTGTGCACAGTCTTACAAGGTACCCACAAGCCCATTCTGCTTCTAACTAGCTCTGGAAGGAGGAGGGGGAGGGAAGTCAAACTCTGATTTTCCATCTTCAGTCATCTAGCGCCACCAAGTGGCCAGTGTAATTTCTCCATCTCAGAGACGGGCTGCCCTCTCCTTGTATCCGGAGCACCGCCATTCTTTCTGGTATTTTATCCTGAAAGGAGAGTTGATGACTGGGATTGAACGAGCATGTGATCAAACCGGACCCTCTGAATGTGGCTGACAATGGCGGCTGATTGAGAAGCCAATGATAATGGCACTGGGATTTGATTCTACTGCATGTACTGGCTTTTTGGGATGCTAGTCTATTTGGATGCTCACCTTCCTAGACCTGGATGGAGGGGGGAGGGCCTTGGACTTCTCACAGGGCAGGGTACCCTGCCCTCTCTTAGGACTGGAGGTGGAGGGGGTTGGACAAGTGGGGGAGTGGGAGGAAAATGGGGGGAGGAGAGGAGGTGGAAATTTTGAATGGTATTATTTATAAAACAAAAAAGTTTGAATTTAAAAAAAAGACATTACAAGCTACCTCTTCTCTTTTCTAGAGTTCAAAACATTACTGTGGGGGTAGTGGGGAGAGACAACTGCGTTGTGATGAAACACAAGTTAGAAAAATCAAAGTTTTGTCCACAAGGGCTGCCTGAGTGTCCATCCCCAGAGTATCTGAATTGATTAAGCCCAGACAACCAGAAGCCACTTCTTCCCCATCTGTTGGCCTTGTTCTAGCACATGCGCCCTTATTCGATCATCCAGCATTTAAGTTCAGAGAGATGAGTGCTCCCCACATTGTGCTCCAGGTCCTTGAGCATCCTTGGTTAAATTAAACCAGGGTCCGCACCCCAGTGCTGCCCTTTCTGCGTGTGATACTAGACAGGCTCCCAGGTGGCTTGTGGCTGATTTTGCTCATTTCTGTGATGTTTCATAGCATCACCTCATACAGCTGCTGTGCACTTAAACATATGAGGGGGGGAGGTTGGTGCACACATGCCACAGTGTCCAGGTGCATGTCAGAGGGCAACCTCAGTGGGTACTCCTTGCCTTTCAACTTGTTTGAGACAGGGCCTGTTGTTGCTTCTGGGGATTCCCGTCTCTGTCTCCGACCTGGCTATGGGAGCTCTGGAATTAGAGACCTACATAGAACCATCTCCCCAGGCCTCACTGTGAACTTACAGGTTGTTTCTAGATTTTTTAAAATTTTGTTTTACACACATGACGGATTTGCCTGCATGTATTTCTGTGGGCTACAGGTGCAGGTTCAGCACCCTTCGAGGCACAGGATACCTCAGAATTAAGAGTTCCGGAGGGCTGTGAGTCATAATGTGGATGCCGAGAAACAAACCCCAGGCCTCTGCGAGAGCAGCAGGTGCTCTTCACCACCGAGCCATCTTTCCAGCCCCAATGACTCTGAACTGTTAAATACTTATGGCACCCAGTGGATAGCGACCGCACAATCAGGTTTCCTCCACCGTCGTCCATCCCTGCATTTGAAAAGCTAAGAAATGCACCTCCACATTGAGGAACTCCCTAAGGGGATTGCCCGGGATGCGAAGAGGCTCAGGAGCCTGACAAGCTACCAAGACACTGGGGTGAGCGTGCTGGCCGTGCTGGCCCAATGTCCCCTCCTCCCTGAGGCTCGCAAGCCAGACGCACACAGAAGCAACTCACTCGAGTTCGTCCTCAGAGTCATAGCCCACAGGCCCCGACTCAACGGCAATGACCTCGCTCTTGGCCGGATTCTGCTTCCAGGTGCTGTTTCCCGTGGATGAGGGCGATTCCTTTCTCTTCTTCTTCCCAAACAACTTCTTAAAAGTTTTAAATTTGGATTTTTTCTTTCCTATACAGACGAAAAGGAAAAAAAAAAACAAAAAGATTAGCGGGCACGTGTGTTAGGGTGCAGGTGTGTGATGGGCACAGGTGTCAAGAAAGCAAGGACTCAGTGACAGAGGCCCATGGCCTATGGCTGTGCCCCCCACACAACAAATACTGCTTTCTATCTTCTAAAAAGTTAAAATTTTGTCTGTATACATGTTTTCCCTGGGTGTATGTCTGTGTAACCATGGAGAGAGCACCGGATTCCCCAGGAGTGGAGTTACAGAAGGATGTGAACTGCCATGTGGGCAATGGCATCCTTTGGAAAAGCAGTCAGTGCTCTTAACCACTGAGCCATCTCCCCAAGCCCCTTGTTTTCCGCCTTTGGGATATCAGCAAATGAGCCAAGAACGCAGGAGCTTGAGCAAGGAATCAAACCCAAGCCAGCTTCCTCTCACCTGATTCCATGTTCTTTAACTATACTATTTCATATATGATGTACACATGACAGATAAGGCAAAGGCCGGATGATAACCCAAGTTATTTTCTTAAGAAATACATTATTTTCCAAGGATTTGTTTTGTTTTTAAAATTGTGTGGGTGGGTGGGTGGGTGAGAGAGCCGAGCAAACTGTGGCTTTCCTTAGGTGAGAGGTCACGTCCAGCCTCAGCGCCTTAGCGGTCACCTTCATTCTTACCCACAGGGCCTCTCAGACCCAGGAGCCCATGATGTCGCCAGGGCAACTCAACCATGTTCATCACTTCCCTTCTGCACACGTGTAAGATGGAACAGCAAGGGGAAACTGAGTCAGAGAGCGCAAGCATGCTGTGTGACATGGCGGAAGTTTGCAAATAACCGTCTAAGACGGCTTTATAAATTTACAAACGGAACTGATTTAATGGTCCGTTAATGATCTAATGGTCCTTGAGTTGAAGTCCCCTGGGAAGTTCATGTGACCTTGCCTTCCCTGAGATCCTGCCAGCAAGACCGGAGCAAATGTCTCTCCACAGGGGACAACGTTCTACGTTCTGTGGCAGTTTGTTTTACTGTCCAGTGGAAACTTCCTTTCACACCACGGAATGTTTATCTTGGTGCGGACGGTGCTCCATCCAGAGTTTACATTGAAAGACTCTCAGGAGTTCTTTGCATTTGATAGGATACCACCTGGCCTCCCGATAGTCAACAAATTATTAGGCGTCCCCGGAGTCCTGGACAAACAAACGACCTGACACCCAGGTGTGCTCAGGGCGTGAGCAGTGAGGGTAGGAGGCGGCTACAAAGAGCGGAACGCAACAGCTGCGCCCTTTCCTGCCAACTGAAACACCAGCTTCGGGCGACCTGGCACCCTCTTCTGGTCTCTGCAGGCATTGCATGCGTACAGACGCCTCGATCAGTTGAATCACCTAAAGAGTTAAAGGGCCATCTCGTTGGTTTTGATTTCTTCCTTTCCTAAGCATTGTGACCCAGCTTCTTAAACATTTGCAGGGCTGATCCACTTGCTTCCTTCTTCAGTCTGTTCCGTTGTTTCAGTTATCTGGGGATTTATCTGCGTCCCAAAGCTACTGGCAAAAAAGACACTCATATGGGTGGGTGTCAACAGGTTCTGTAGCTGTGTCTCCTTTCTCATGCCCAGGGTTAACTATTTGTACCTCCTCCTCCTCCTTCCTCGGTCAGCCACACTGATGACTCCTGAAGAGTCAGGCTCTTCCGGGGCTCCTGCATGCTAAGCGAGAGCCTTACCTGAGCAATATCCCCAGGTCTAGCCCTGCTATTTTTTTTTTAAAGGTTTGTTCAATTGAACGCCTACAGTTTTTTTTTTTTAAACCTTCCCTGTTTTGCTAATAAACACATTTCAGGAAATATTTCTCTCTAGATCTGTTACGTTCTACACATTACAAAAGTTTGTATTTTCATTATTATTTGGTTAGAAGTCTTTTCTGGTTTCCGTGGCCATACCTTTTTAGATCTGTGAGTTATACAAAAGGCACGTCTTTTTTTTCCAAGCACTTGGCAATCCACTCTCTCTTTGTTATGAATTTCATCGCAGTGAGATAATTTACTCTGAATTTTGTTCTACTCGAGTCTCTTGAGACTTACTTTATGGTGTGCTGTGGGACAATGGTCTGTACCCTGTCACTTGTATTTTAAACGCTGATTGGCCAGTAGCCAGGCAGGATGTATAGGTGGGGCGACCAGGCAGGAAGCAGAGGCGGGGCAGTGGAACAGGAAAATTCTGGGAAGGGGAAAGCGTAGTCTACAGTCATCACCCAGATTCAGAACAAGCAAGATGTGATTGCCTCGCCGAAAAAGGTACCAAGCCACGTGACTAACACAGACAAGTATAGTGATATAATATAACAGTACAATAATATAATATAAGTTATAAGAGTAATAAGAAGCCTGAGCTACTAGGCCAATCAGTTTATAATTAATTTAGACCTCTGTGTGTTTTCTTTGGGACTTAACAACTGTGGGAAGCGGGCAGGACAGAAACCTTAGTCAACAATGGTGTACCATACGGACAGTTTCCATAGACTTTCCACAGTACTCAGAAAACAATGCATTTTCTTCTGTCTTAAAGATGACACTGCCATTTTCTTTTTGTGTTTGTATTTTACATCTTTACTAATTTTTAAAATAAATTCATCCTAACAGTTCCAGAGAGTGAGAGAAATGGTTTTATTTATTTATTTGTTTGCTTGTTTTTTAGTTGTCAATTCCTACTTCACAACTTTGAACGGTGTATCAGCAGCAAACCTAGGTCTTTGACAATGCCTTTGTGTCTCCCTCGGTCCTGACATGCATCCTTCTCAGGTTTAGTCTTCCAGGTTGGTAGTTATTTTTTCTAATAAGCCACAGTTTTGCGGGTTCTACTGTGTTGTTAGGAAATCAGCCACCACTTTTCCTTTTGCTCCTGTGAAGGTAGCCTTCCCTTCCCTGGACTAATTGGGTTTCTAATTTGAACTTTGGATTTCTACATTTTTTCCTTTGCATTTTTACTGCCCTTTAATTATCCCTCCTAGGGGTCATTGGGTTTCTTGTATTTAATTGATTATTTTATTTTACTTTTTTGAGACAGGGTTTCTCTGTAGCTTTGGAGCCTGTCCTGGAACCAGCTTTTGTAGACCAGGCTGGCTATGAACTCAGAGATTCACCGGCCTCTGCCCTCTGAGTGCTGGAATTAAAGGCATGTTCCACCACTGTCCAGCTCGATTTATTTATTTTTATTTAGGTGTATGTTTGTACAAACGCAGTGCCTACAGAGGCCAGAAGAGGGTGCCAGACGGCCTGAAGCTGGAGTGTCAGGTGGCTTTGTTGGGAACCAAACTCAGGTCCTCTGCAAGAGTAGCTGGCAAGTATTCTTAAGCATTGAACCGTTGGATTCCCACTGGGCACCTTAAATCTGTGGACCGGGTTATTGCTTTTGTTGTTGTTTAATTTTTTTTAACAATCCTAGAGAATTCATGGGCATCATCTCCTCTCTGAGCCTGTGTGAATGCATGTTCCTGGCTATCACTCAGGTGTGAATGGATGCTTCAGGCTATCACTTAGGTGTGAATGAATGCTTCAGGCTATCACTTAGGTGTGAATGAATGCTTCAGGCTATCACTTAGGTGTGAATGAATGCTTCAGGTTATCAGGTGTGAATGGATGCTTCAGGCTTCACTTAGGTGTGAACAAATGCTTCAGGCTATCACTTAGGTGTGAATGAATGCTTCAGGCTATCACTTAAGTGTAAATGAATGCTTCAGGTTATCAGGTGTGAATGGATGCTTCAGGCTATCACTTAAATGGATGCTTCAGTCTATCACTTAGGTGTGAATGGATGCTTCAGGCTATCACTTAGGTGTGAATGGATGCTTCAGGCTATCACTTAGGTGTGAATGGATGCTTCAGTCTATCACTTAGGTGTGAATGGATGCTTCAGGCTATCACTTATATGTGAATGAATGCTTCAGGCTATCACTTATGTGTGAATGAATGTTTCAGGCTATCACTTATGTGTGAATGAATGCTTCAAGCTATCACTTATATGTGAATGAATGCTTCAAGCTATCACTTATGTGTGAATGAATGCTTCAGGCTATCACTTAGGTGTGAATGAATGTTTCAGGCTATCACTTAGCTCCACCTTTGTCTTTTCCCATCTTTTCAGCATTCCACTCTGCATTCCATTCAATTCCCTGAATGATCTTGACCTGTTGTAATCTGATCTTGATCCGAATACTGAAGTTTTACTAATTATATTCTACTTTTAAAAAAATTCGCTTGTTTTAAAATCTGCAATGTCATTTAAATTATTTTAAACTATGGTAAAAATCACTCTGGCATCTGAAGAGCAGCAATGACTTCCTCAATCCAGATGTAGACCATCAGTACATATCACTTTCTCATGCTTCCCATCCTTACACACAGCTGTTCATGGATCTGCTCTTAAGAGTTTTGGGTCAAGTCACAGTGTGCAGATCCGGTCACCATACATAGCCTTTTGACTCTGGCTTTTTTCACCTAGAAACTCATTTACATTGTTAGTAGACACCAATAGTGTGTTCCTTTTTATTGCTGAGTAGTATTTCATTATATAGATATATTTATTGATTGGCTGACTGGCCAGACGACTTTTGGCAATCACGAATAAAGTCTCCTTCAGGTTTTGTGCAAACATAAGTTTTCATTGCCCTTTGGTTAATACTTCAGCATAGGGTGTGTGTGCTTAACTGTTTCTCTGTGTAACATCCCTGGCTGTCCTGGAACTTGTTCTGTAGACCAGGCTGTCCTTGAGCTCACAGAGATCCACCTGCCTCTGACTGCTGCTGGGATTAAAGGTGTGTGCCACCACTGCCTGGTCTGCCAAAATGTCTTTCAGAATATCATTCTGTATTCTACAGGGAGCAGCATCATGACTAGTATTTGTCAGATTTTTTTTAAAAAAAGTTTTAATTTAGTTTAAAGTTACAGTTTTAATTTGTAATAATTATACAGATGCTAATAAATATAGATGCTGCCAATTTGTCCATATTCTTAGGTAAACCATCTTTAAAGTCCCTTTCCAATTTCAAATTAGGCTTGTTTATTATTATTAGTAGTAGTAGTAGTATTATTAATTATTATTATTATTATTTTACTGCACATAGTTTCAAATGTATGCTATAATTTTAAAAAAATATTTATTTATTTATTATGTATACAGTATTCTACTTGCATGTATGCCTGCAGGCCAGGGCACCAGAACTCATTACAGACGGTTGTGATTCACTGTGTGGTTGCTGGGAATTAAACTCAGGACCTCCAGAAGTGCAGCCAGTGCTTTTAATCACTGAGTCGTCTCTCCAGCCCATATGCTATATTTTTTTTTAAAACCAGTCTGACTTATAGTTTTCCCAGTCTGTGACTTTTATTTTTGTTTCCTTAATAGTGTTTTTACAGAGAAGAAGTTTTAAATTTTGTTGAGGCTCCATTCATAAAATTGTCTTTTATGGACTGATGTGTCGAATCTAAGAAATCTGGTCTCATTGTAGGAAAGAAGAATGCCCTCTCCTCCTCTTTGGAAAGGGTGAGAGTCTGGCGTGGATGTCTGTAGCACACTTTCAGCTGTTCTGGGTCATCTGTGAAGCACGGATCAATGATGCCTTTTGCTTTCTTTCTCTCTCTGTTTCTCTCCTTCCTTCTCTCCCTTCTCTTTCTTCTGTCATTGATTGTACTTTATCTTATGTATATGAATGCTTTGCCTGCATGTGTATAAGTGTACCACGTGCATACATCAGCTCTCCTAAAACTGGAGTTACAGATGATTGTGAGTCATCATGCAGTGGCTGGGAATTGAACTCAGGACCTCTGCAAGAGTAACAAATGCTCTTAACTTCTGAGACACCTCTTCAGTCCCTCTTCTCTGGCTTATTTGTTTGTTTGGATGGGGATCTTACTGCATCCCAAGCTGGCCTTGAACTTCCTATGTGGCTACGGAGGACCTTCCATGCCCGAAGTTCCAGTTTCTACCTCCCAAGTGCCCTAGTCTAGGCAGGACAGTTTGACAGTCTTTCAAGAAGACAGTTTGTTCTGCACAATGCATGGGGTGATGTCTGGTCTCAGGAGCACTACTGACCCAAGTACAAGGGTCAAGGTTCTCTGGGCTGTCCCACTGAAGGCACAGTTTTACAGGAGGCTGACTTATCTGAGCTCCACATCTACCCCACCTTTGCAGCTTATCGAAGGGAGGCCTTCTCTTAGACAGGTCTCCTCGAGTCCTCCATCTTGCCTTCTCCCCACCCCCTATGTTCTATCCCACAAGAAAATGAGATTCAACCTTTCAAAGTAAAAGACTAAAGGAAAATGTGCCTGTCTATCTTTCTGAGTTACCGTTTTCACTTCAACTCATTTTCTTATCTAGAATTTCCAAAATTTAAAAAAGGAAAAGTTGGTCTGATGACAGTACATTCACTTATTATTTGAATCAAAAATACAATACCTAGACTCTCTCATTTTCTAAGATTGATTCCTCATGGTGACCTATGTAGGCCAAATTGGCATCTACTGAAGCTATTGGAGGGGGGGGTGAAATACTTATATAGCAATTTCTTATTTTAAAGAGCAACAATTCAGTGTCTCATGATCCAGTTTGAATGACCATTTTCCCCAATGAGGGCTAATCTCAAAATACCCTCACCTCATATTTGGATTTATTGGTACCTATTGAAATACAAGCAGAAAAATGTTTCGAATATAAACTGAACAACCCATCTTCATATATGAAATATATATGAAATCCCAGTGTTCATTGGGGTGAGTGTCTGAAGGTAGCATCTGGCTGCTGGGTTTACTATCACTAGGAGTTATTCTCCTGATCTAAGTCAAAGGCAATCACTCCCGGGATTCTGAATTTAAACAAGAGAGGTTGGAGACCTTTGCCAACATGAGGTGAATGAGAGGGCTGAAACCCCAGGGGAATGTGCCCCGAGGGCGATCAGTGCTTTTTAATATTGATTTCACAACTGTATCAAGGCATAAATAGCAACCCCATGGCTGGATCAGAAAGTGTTCTGAAGTGATGACTCACGGTGATGGAAGTTGGCTCCGCCGAGGCTAAGATAAAGGCCCCATAAAAGTCGTAAGAGAAGGGTCAAAGGTTCTTTTGATGTAATTATTTTATCTGGAGGATTAGCTTGTCCTGTGCTCTACAAAACCTCCTACGTATACCTTTGGAAAGCGTTGGGTGATAAATGGATCCACTTAGCCCTGGCACCTAGGCTCTATATGTAGCTGAGCCAGGCCTTGAACTCATGACCCTCCTGCCTCTGACAGCAAAGCACAGGTGCTCCAGGTGAGCCCCTGCTTCTTGGCTCTCAAGTCAAAAACAAGGCCATGCTTACCTCCAGGAGAAGAAAAAGGACATTCAAAGCCCCACCTCGTTGGCAGAGCAATGCTGCCAAGTGGTGTAAATGGTAGGGCTGTCTTCCCGGAGTCAGAGTAGGGCTGGGGATATCCAAGCACACTGGGGGAGTGAACACGCCTCTCCACGCAGGAAGACACAAAACCCGGCTCCCACCAAGCCAACGCAGCCTCTTCCCAGCGCAGGGGAGAGAGGAACCTCACCTGTGCCATCCTCCCCCAGGCCTTCAGCGGACTCCCGGAGCTTGACGTCCATCACCCTCGTGGAGATCATGTCCGGCTCACTGAAACCAGATGGAAACCCGTGTTAGAGGACCGTATGGAGCCGAGTGACCAATGAGTGTCACGGTGGTGAGGACGGCTTCTGCTGTCTATAACTCTGGAAAGTCAGAGTCGAGGGCGGGAGGACAGTACAGGCCTTGCTCACAGCCACACGGGGAACAGCCACAGAAGCGTCCTTCTAACGACTGATGTCATCGGCTTCACAGAAAACACAACACAGAGGCAGGTCAGAGACTTTCAAAGTTCCCCTCAAACTGTGAGAAATTGTTTGTTTTTCCTCCAGCAAGCTTGGAAAATGTAGAGAGTAAAAAACACACTCATGATCCCACCAACTAAGAATAACCATAATGAACGTTTCAGCCTTTCCAACCAAGCTTTACACAGACGCTTGTTATCCGTGCACACACACGAAGACACTTGACTTCTGATTTTTGTAGCATTCGACTTGATTAAAATTCTTCCTAAGTACTACCTGAATGACTACACAATATTTTAATATTAGTTACATTGAGTCTTCTGTTTTTGAACTTGGGGAAAATTCCAAGCGAATACAGAAGTACAGTGAGCTCCACGTAAAATCATCTTCCTTCACTGCACCCCACACTCCTGCCCGCTAGATCACTTCCAAGTAAATCATCCGTTACTCGTACCATTTCACCCATATGGATTCACCTTCTTCCTACATAAAAGTACCTGATTGCCTCATCCATAATCCTGCAACAGAAATCGGTGCTTATATCCCTGCCTCCCTTACACAACCCGAGACAGGGCATTCTCCCTTTGTGTGAAGCACCCTCTCTGGAAAGCTAGGAGTGACTATGAATTCTTGTGCTGAAGAAAGAGAGGCTCAAATGTTTGATTAACCAACTCATAGTTTGGCTTGCACATACGGTAAAATGGCGAAAGGGACAGAATGAACACATCCAACGGAAGAAGAGAAGCACTCACAGGGCTCCGGGCTGGAGCTGGCACTCATATTTAGGTGGCCTTTAACATAAATGTTAGCATGGTGGTCCCCCCTCCAGACTGGCTTCTTTTAACCTTCTCTTCATCCTCACCAGCACTGGAGAGAGGTTCTCACTATGCAGCACTAGCTGGGCTGGAACTTGCTATGTAGACCAGGCTGGCTTTGAGCTCAGAGATCTACCTACTTCTTCCTTCCTGTCTTAAAGGGTTTCTATTGCTGTGATAAAACACCATGACCAAAAGTGGAGGAAAGGATTCATTTCGGTTTAGAGTTCGACAACACAGTCTATCACCAAGAGACGTCAGGACAGAAACTCAAGCAGGGCAGGAATCTGGAGTCAGTTGATGTAGAGGCCATGTCGGGGAGCTGCTGACTGACTTGCTCCCCACAACTTGCTCAGCCTGGTTTCTTCCAGGACGCCAGCCCAGGGATGGCACATACTACAACTGAGCTAAACCCTGCCAGACAAATCGTCAAACAAGCAAGAGTGGCAAACTTTGCCACAGGCCAATCTGGTAGGCATATTTTCTCAAGTGAGGTTCACTTTTCCAAAATGACTCTAGATTGTGTCAAGTTGACATAAAGCTGTACACTCCTGATGCTGGGATTAAAGGCATGTGCCTCCACACCTATTGTTTTTTTAAAGTGTGTGTGTGTGTGTGTGTGTGTGTGTGTGTGTGTGTGACAGAGAAGGGGAGAGAGAGAAGGAGGGGGAAGGTGGAGGGAGCAATCAGGTGCCTGCAGAGGCCAGAAGAGAGTGTTGAGTCCTCTGGAGTTGGAGTTACAGGCTGTTGTGAGCCATCTGCCATGGGTGCTGGGAACAGAACGGAGTCTTCGGCAAGAGCAGTATGTGTTCCTAGTTAATTTCATCACTCAGTTCTCTGGCTGATTTCTTAAAGGCTGAAAAGAAAACCCCTTTTAAAGCTTAGCTTCTCAATTTGCATGCAGTTTGGCTTCACGGAAGCAGCTAATGTGAACATTAGTTCTGTCAAAAGCCTTCTGACGGAACATCACGATCTTGCTCTCACGGCGCATGAGCGAGGCGGAGATGGCAACGGCACTTGCTCACATCGTGGACCACTCTACCCCTCGTTCCCACTCTCTGTGTTCATAGTCAAGGTAACAGATGACGCGACCAAAGAGGCCAGAGGTTGTGACACACCATCACTGAGGTCTGCATGGCCTGTTGATCGGTGGGACAACTGGAAGCCGAGGAGCTGCCAGGGGACTTGGGGTGAGAGGCTATGGAGGAAGGGGACCTTAGGGCGGAGGGGAGCGTGAACCTGGTGAGGGTGGGTGCAGTCACCAACCATTAGCCCAGGTGATCACCCGCCTGGGCTGTCGCTGAGCTGGAAAGGTGGAAATGCAGGGGTTTTCCATCCCTCCATCTTGGCATTAACCACAACGACTGCGAACCATATACTGAGAACAGCGTATCACCAATTGTCTCATGTCATCCTGGAGAGCTCTGTTTTGCCAGCCAGGAGATGAGAACACACGTGACCTTAGCTGGTTTATCAGCTTGCCTGAAGTATTGAAGAGCGTTCATTCTGAACGCTCACACTGGCTGGGCACTCGAGTGTGCAGGTCACAGATGAGAACTGCGTGGTCCCTGCCCCTCTCAGGCGTTGCCCAGTGAAGGGGAGGGGGGCTGAGATGGTCCCGTCTGTGCACTCTGAGATGTCCTGGATGGGATGGAGGGAAGCCAGGGAGTTCAAAGTACAGAATCTCCCACTAAGATGGCTCCGCCCACCAAACATCCCTGTCTGGGATCTGGCCAGCATGCCAGGGCCAAGGCTGCCAGGGACTCTCCAACTGGGAAAAGGAGTTTAAGGTTGATGAGATGTGTCTATTAGCCGAGAAGGGATAACTCCACAGAAACTGCGATGTCACCTCTAGCAGATGAAAAGGGACAATGACAGGAATTACTGAGGGTGTGTATGGCTGTGTGAGAGAGTATGCATGAGCCCCCATGGGTAGGTGTGCAGAGGGCACCCTGATTTTATCCTGTGACCCTGGAGCAGTCCAAAGGCTCAGACCTGCTTCTCCTAAATTGAATGATGAGTTTGTAATACACCCACATAGGGCAGAGGGGTCAGGAGCAGGTAGAAACAATGGGGAACAAAAAGGGACCTCGTTTCACCTGTGTGGCTCCTTCTAACCCCCCTAGAGGTTAATGAAGAGTATTAGGAGATGCCACAAGAGCCCACAGACTCAGGAAGACAGCAGTGCCCACTAATGACGGGACTCCATCGGGCAGATCTTAACACCTGCGCTCCAGCTCTCTTCCCACCGATAGGAAAGGGCGAAGGCTTGGGTACTGGGATGTCTTGGGGCTGCCCTTGAATTCTAAAACCTACCAGCACTGGGTTCAGGCTTCCCATTTACAAAAGATGGGCAAAAAGACCTTTAACCCCATGAGACCTGCGTCAATTAATTACTTTTTCCATCACTGGGGCAAACACCTGACAGAAGCAACTTCCGGAAGGAAGCATTTATTTCATCTCACGGTTTGAGAGTAGAGTTCCATCATGGTGGGGAAGCCATGGCAACAGGGGTGTGAGGGAATGGGTCACTCTTCACCAGGTATTCTTGTCTGTGTACAGTCCTGCTCCCAGAACGCACGGCTGCTGTGTCTCTGGGCAGGTGTCTCAACTTGATCTTACGAAAACCAAACAAATGGCTCACTTTGGGGTTACCGCTGTCAGACATAGAATAGTGACACCTGAGCTTCCTACTCCTCACTCAAGCTGCTGCAGGGTAACTGATGGGCACGTCCATCGTCACAGAGCAGTGGCTGCCCTGAGAGTCCACAACAGACAAGACAAATGGAGAAGTGTCTCTATCACAAGAGCACTGGAGGGTGGGGGGGACATCACGGCTCTAACAATGTTGGACCCTTGTGAAGATTAGGTCTCCGACTCAGTAAAGCCACAATAGGGCAAGATGTCCCACAGGAAGACACGCTAGCCTCAAGTCATTCTCTACCTAAAGGGCCCACAACAGGCATCTGCACTCCCCACCCCCTGCCCTTGTTTTCCTGACAGCTGTTAGGTCCCATCAAAGAAAACCTATTTTTTAGGCTAAATTTGGACTTGAAGAGCCTCCTAGGAGTTCTGATTAACTCACAAGGATGCAGGTCTCCTCCAGCCCCCTCCTCAGTGTGCAGTACTTAGCGTAATGTGGGTACCCACAGACTCCAGTGAAGCCCCATTTCCAAAAAATACCTTAATGTAGGGGGGCTGCCCTATTCCTTCTCCCCACGCTAACTGTGACCACAGGCTCCTTCCCAGCTAACAGCTAAGCTCTATCAGAAGCTGCAAATTCAACTAAAAATCCTTTACACTTGTCCACACGAAGCATACATTTTAATGTGTTAGCTTAAACGTTCCAATCAGCTAAATTTACCTACCCAGTGGAAAACTTTGGTGCGTTAGGTGCAGACATCTAAGTGTGCAATTACAGGTGGAAGTCTTTGCGTTTGCCCTTCAGATCAGCTCCCACCCTTATGGAGTCTTTCACGCCCTCCTGGGCCTTTTACACCACACCCCAAGACTGGTAGCAGACATTTGTCAGCCTCAGGAGAGGCTAGGTTAAAACAAAACAATAAAGCAACTTCAATTTGGTCTCCATCCACCTGTTTCCAGCATTTTCCCTCCTACATTTTCCCATTTTCCCCTTCCTTCCTTCCCTCTTTCTTTTTCTTTTCTTTTCTTTTCGCCTGCCTTCCTTCCTTCCTTCCTTCCTTCCTTCCTTCCTTCCTTCCTTCCTTCCTTCCTTCCTTCCTTTTTCTTTGTTTCTTTTTTTTCCTGTTTTTGGAAACAGGGTTTCTCTGTGTAGCTTTGGAGCATGTCCTGGCACTAGATCTGTAGACCAAACCAGACTGGCCTCAAACTCACAGAGATCCGCCTGCCTCTGCCTCCCGAGTGCTGGGACTAAAGGCATGCGCCACCACTGCCCGGTCCTCCTATCCTTTTTCATCCCATGGCAGGGTCCTGTATTTATTGGGGTCTCTGTACCCACCAACATTCATGCCATCGTCGGAAAGGGTATTATTGTCTGAGGAGCAGCAGCATTTTGAGCAGAAAGCTCCACGGACAGAAGGTAACTGCCAGCATGAATTTTAAACTGTAAAAAATAGTAGCCTTTCACTTCAAAGGTGGGTTAGGCCGCTGTGAATGTGGCGAGGCCCATGGCACAGCAAGCCGGTGCAAAGGTAAGGATCGACTGTGTACTGGTATTTTGAATATTTTGAAGGCAGTAAGGAGCAACCTAGAGCAGGCAGGTATGAGACTCGCATCGATCTTGAATGAAGGAAGTGGCTGCGGGAGAATTAGTATGCACAGGACTTTCACCCCAGGGCCCTTCGGGTCTATGTGCTGAAGAGGCTAAAGGAAGAACAGAAGGCGGAGCAATCTGAGCAGGTGGACAAATGCAGGCGACATCGGGAGAGGCGCTTGGAAAGAAGCGCTGACACCTAGGCACCGTTTCCCGCAGTTCTTGGCGCCTGTGAATTGTACATATACTGGGGATGTGTCAAGGAAGCAGGCAGAAGACGACATCTGAGAAGCCGCAGAGAATGAGAGGAGATTTTCTTCTGCCCATTACAGAGGAGATGGGGTTCACAGATGGAGTCTAGGCACGTGAGCAGTAGGCAAAACCAACAGTCTTCAGAGAGCATAGCTGATTCCAGAGTTCCTACAATGCTTCCCCCAGTGTCTACCACAGAATCCAGATGTGCTAGTCACATACAGAAAGAGTAAAATGTGACCAATAGTCAGACTGAAAATATTAATTCACAGAGAGTGAACCAATGGCTTATGGAATAGATAAAGATTTGAACAAAAAAAATGTGGAGTAAACAGAAGATTTTCAGCCTGAAAGAGAACATGAGAACATGAGAAACAGACGCAAACCGTAAAGACAAAGATGTCATTTCCTAAAGGAAATAGTCCCCTGAAAGGTATCAACAGTAGACTAGAGACAGGCATCAGATACATCATCGGAAACGACCTTCTTAGAAGCAGAGAGGAAAAGAGACCATGAACCATGAACAGAGAGAGGATCAGAGGATGAGCTAAGAGAGGAGCAGCTAAGTCCCAGGAGCAGGAAAGCAGTTCCCCTTCAGTAGCAAAGATGTGGGGCTGGAGAGAAGGCTCAGTGGTCAACAGCACCTGCCGCCCTCGCAGAAGACCCTGGTTCAGCTCCCAGCGTCCACATGGTCGTTCACAACTATGGTAACTCCACAGTTGCAGTTACATGGAGGAGCTGATGTTCTTTTCTGATCTCTGCAGTTACCAGGCAGGCACACAGTGCACACATATACATGCACGCAAAACACTCACACACGTTAAGGTAAATTAAAGTTAAACATAGTTTATACAATGAAACATATATGTAGTATGTTAATTTACCTAATTATCTCTAGATCAGTGTAAAGTGTAATAATTTATTCACATTAGACACTGCTACAGAAAACGCAAAAAAGTTGTTCTTTGGGATACTGGGAGAGTACACCAGGTTGAAACTGATAGCCGGGGAGAAGAGCAGGAGGAAAGAAGAGGGGAGGAGGAAAAGAAAGCTGAAGGAATTTAGAGACTGTGAATAAAGTATGGATGAGGTCAGAAACGTTAGGGTCTTAGCTCACACGCGGGCAGAGCATAGCCCTCAGAGTGTGTAGGCTGCAACCTCGTGCATTAGAGGCAAAGATAAAGACAAAGTCTTGACAGCACTCAAAGGAAGAATGACCCAGCTTAGGTAGGCAGACGGCAATATGAATGACCCAGCTTAGGTAGGCAGACGGCAATATGAATGGCCACCAATGGATGAGGCAAGGAGATGGAATGGCATCTTCAAAACAGTGAGAAAGAACCCACTATGACCCAGTGACCTGGTTTCTAATCTAGAAAAATCATCTGTCCGTGATGAAGCATATGTAAATAAATAAATGTATGCATATAAATAGCTGGGCAAGTAGAAACAAGAATTTGTCCATAAAAGACGTGGGGACGTCAAGGAAGTTCTTTAGTATGGAAGAAACCAGAATGAGATATGCTGGGGATAATAAGTACATGGGGAAATATAAAAAGTGCAATTTCTTTCTCTAAATTTATTTCAGGCAAGGCAACAATCTAAAGAAAGTGAACAAGGTATGTAGATGAGAGACTAGGCCTCTTAGGTGTGTTGGTAAATGAGATCACACACTCTCAGCATCTTGCATTTTACACGAAGTGGCTCAGTATTAACTTTATATAGACAATGCTATATGAGGAATTACCAAGGGGGCTGTTAAGAGCACTGACTGCTCTTCCAGAGGACTGGAGTTTGACTTCCGGCACCCACATGGCAGCTCACAACCTTCTATAACTCCACTGCCAGGGGATCTCATGCCTCTTCTGGCGTCTGCAGGTACTAGGCATGAGTGTGGGACACAGCCACATGCAAGAAAAAAAAATACATACACATAAAATCAAATTGTAAATAAAAAGATTTAATATTGCATCCGGTATGGCGGCACACCTCTTTAATCCCAGCACACTGGAGGCAGAGGCAGGTGGATCTTGGTGAGTTCAAGGCCAAACTGGCCTATAGAGGGAGTTTCAGGACAGTCAGAGCTACATAGTGAGACCTTGTCTTTAAAAAAAAAAGTAATATTGCAACCCCTGAGTAAACACTACAGAATTTAATACAAGGAAGTTTCACTAAAAAGCTATAAGATCATTAAAATGGAACACTGAAGCATTTAGCTAGCTTGAAAGAAGGAAAGCTAGAAAGAAATCTGGAGGGTTGGTGAGACGGCTCGGTGGTGACGGGCATCTGATGCTTAGGTTGACAGCCTGAGCTCAATCCCCAGGCCACCATGGTGGAGGAAGAGAACTAACTCCTCGGGCTGTCCTCTGACCTCCACATGTGGGCTGTGGCGCACATATGTGCCTGTATCCACACTTACACACAAATAGGTTGACAAAAACACGAATGGAAAGAAAAAAGTAATGTGGAACAAGAAGAGATATACAAGTGGTAAAGAGAAATAAACATAAAGGAAAAACATACGTAACACTTCTAAAAGAAAGCACAGGCATTTACTTTCCTGATCTTAATATAAACAAAAGATCTTTATATGCAGTAAAAACTCATAACAAATATATACTTTACTCTTTATCAAAATGGAGTATTTCTTCTGATTAAAAATTGACATTAAAAATGAACAGTAAAGTCACAGGTGGGGAGGTATGTGCAAAACAACGTGCAAAACAAACTCCTTGCATCCAGTATATAAAAAACTCCTAGAACCCAATAAACCCAATAAACTCAATGAGGCAGTGACTCATTCCTCTAATGCTGGGCAACTGATCTGAATGGACATGTTGAAAGGAAGCTAGGACAGTGGTCAATGATGAAATAGCAAGTGAGAGAGAAGGTAACACTAGGTAAACCTGGCAAAAGACATTATATAAATGAACTGTCCCAGTATGAAAAGCCTAGCAAAGTCAAGGAGCGAGATAAGGAACTATTCCAAGGTAGACGTGATTGCTGTAGGGCCAATGACAAAAGCCAAAGTCCTGATGTTTATAATTATGGTTGTTTAAAATAATGTTCTTAGGATATACACAGTGCCTTCTCTTGATCAGTATCAAATTGTATAAAAATGAATAGTATGGACATCCAGATAAATATTAGATAAATACTGACATAGCAAATGAGGCAAAATGTCAACCAGTAAGTCTACCCAAAAATGAAGTGGGGAAATTCCAGGCCTAGGTGAATCTTTTAAAGTTTGTCCTGAGAGCCAACAGAAGGTGCTGGAAGTTATTAGAAAAGAGAAAAGGTGGGGTTTGGAGGTGCTGGCGTGAGGAATACAGTGAGCCCACGCCACTGAAAAAGGAAAGCCTGGCTCACATGGAGGAGAAGGCAATAGAAGCCGCCCCCGAGAGGACATGGGTGTGGCTGAGCAGACAAGCCTTTACCACAGCTATCGCAAACATGGAGACTGTGCACACAGCCTCACATACGCATGGTTAATAACAGATGAAATATGATGACAGTGACTCACAAAAGAGCAAATAGAAACAGAGGGACAGAGTTGGGGTGGGGCCAAACAAAGCCTATGAGAGAGAGAGTGAGAGAGAGAAAGCGAGAGAGCGAGCGAGAGGGCAAGAGAGAGAGAGCATTCTAAAACTGAACAAACTAAGAATCTAGAGTTAAAAAAATAAAATGAAAAACTATTATTTGAAGGGCTCCATTAGAGGTCTGGGTTGAAAGAGTGAAGAATCAAGGTTGAAAATTAATCAATAAAGAGTATCTGAAGTGAAAAAAAAATCAAAAAACCCCAAAGAAACCTGAAACCCCACTAGGTACACCCACATTCAGAGTAGGGGTACAATGGGAGAGGAAATGAAGGATGGTTCTGAGAAATAATGGCAAAAATCTTGAATTTGATTAAAAACAATCTATATATCAAAGAAACAACACACCCCACAAAAAGCAATAGTAATGCAATCTGTACCACACTGACTGTCGTCTGAATACGGACACTAAAGACAAGATGGGAAGTGTGAATCCAGTAAGAAAGACTGTGTGCACGGGAAAATTGTGTGCATAGCAAAATTAACAGCAACTTTCTCAACAGAAACAAGGCCAGGCCAGAAGGCAGGACAATGACATATTTAAGGCACCAGGAGAAAAAGTGTTAACTAACAATCCCATATTTACCAAACTTATCTCTCGAAAATGGAGGTAAGGGCTGGAGAGATGGCTCAGCAGTTAGGCGCACTGGCTGCTCTCCCAGAGGACTGGGGTTCGATTCCCAGCACCCACATGTGGGCTCACAATCATCTGTAACTTCAGGTCCAAGGGATATAACTCCCTCTAATGGCCTCTATGGGCATTGCATACACTTGATGCACAGGCATACTGCAGGTAATACACTCAGGTACACACTATAAAATTAAAAGGCTATGAAATTGAAATAAAACAGAGGCCTTCAAGATAAAGACCGAATAATTTCTTGCGAGCGCCCCTCCCCTACAATCGCTGTTGAGTTTTTCAAGCTTAAAGCAACAGCGGACACTCACGTGGATCCACACACACAAAACCACAGAACGCTAAAAATGAAACGCTAATAAAATAATTCGGTAGAGAATTCTAACAGTAAACATATGACTGGATGAGTCTTCTTCCCTTTTCTTCTAATTGATTTAAAAAAGCAGCTGTACAGAACGACATTTGAAAACATTACTGGAACTGCATCACATAGAAATATAGCATATTTGACAATTGCAGAATAAAGGAGGAGTAGAAGAATAAAGCTGTTGTATTTTTAAAACTGCAGAGGCTGGAGGGATGATTCAGTGATTAAGGGATGATTCTGCAGACAGCTCTTGCAGAAGATCCAGGTTCGGGTCCCACAGCAGGAGGCTCACAACTGCCTGGAACTCCAGCTCCAGGGGATGCGATATCTTCGTCTGGACTTGGCAGGCACCTGCGCTCATGTGCGCATGCGCGCGTGCGCACGCACATACACACAAATCTTTAAAAAACAAACAAACAAACAAACTTCTTATTTCCCTGATGCCTCAACAGTTACACAATTGACCTGTGACCAGTCAGCCCTGGCGACCACGTGCATCACTATGATAAGGCTGGGTCATGTGACTCATTCTCCTTATCACCCCCTGATCTACTGAGATCCCAACGGACAGTCAAATCTTCTCCAGTGCAGGTCCACACACACTCAACTCCTTACCTGCTTGGCTGAGCCTGTTTTCCACAAGCTATCCCCATATGACCACACGTGGAGCATGCCATACCCTCTTCTAGAACTTATGATGTAAATAGATCCTTCCATGTTGCATGTCTGTCCAAGCGTACTTTCCACAGCAGTACTGGAATGATCCTTACTCTATCCTCCACCCCCCTAACAATACAATTGCAATGAGTGAGGAGTCAAGGATCTTGTCTCAGAGGACAAGAGAAACCCAAAATGTGGTGTGTGTGTGTGTGTGTGTGTGTGTGTGTACATCTTCTCCATAGATTCATTTTTGTTTTCTTTCCTCTTAGCTCCTTTAAAAGACAAAGGATTCTTATTATGTTGCAATTGTTAGTTTTGCTACAAATATGGATGCAGTCTATGTACATCAACGGTAGCATACATAACAAAGAGGGAAGCTGGTGGTCTACAGAGATGGCTCCACGGCGAATCAAACCAGGTGTAAGTGGGAATTCGAAGACAGAGCCCTGGGGTCTCCAGAGCCCATGCAAATGCTGGATGTGTGAGGAGGCTGCCTGCAAATCCAGTGCTCTGAAGGTAGGGGCAGGGGATCTCTGGAACATGTTGACTGGCTAGAATAGATGTCTGTGGGAGCTCTGGGTTCAGCCAAGATGAGTGAGGCAAAGTGTGATGGAGCAGTGGGGGCGGTGGCGGCACACGCCTTTAATCTCAGCGCTTGGGAAGCAGAGGCAGGAGGATCTCAGTGAGTTTGAGGCCAGCCTGGTCTACAGAGTGAGTCAGGACAACTAAGGATACACTGAGAAACCTTGTCTTGAAAAACAAAGGAAGAGACAGACAGAGTGATGGAGGAAGATTTCCAGTGTCAAACTCAGGACTCCATATGCACACTGCACATGTGAACATGAATACACACTCACACACAGAGACATATGTTAAACAGAAGAATGAAGCTGGTAATAACCTGAACCTCAAGCTTATTTTGGCGTGTTAGGAGATGTATTGTAAGGCCTAGCTCAGCCACTAAAAATAACCAAAGAAAATGCAGGTAAAATTCAGTACAGAAGCCGGAGGCATGCTAGATGATACTCAGGAAGAGTGAAGTTACAGAGGAACAGAGTCTCATTAAATAAACTGAAGAGAAAGGAGAGGCAAAATAAAGCATCCAACCATGTCAGTGGTGATGCTCAATACAAATGGATTTAGTCACTCAGAAGGGAGAAACTATCAGACTACATTAAAAAATCTCTTTAGGACTAGAGAGATGGTTCAATGGGTAGGAGCACTGGCTGCTCCTCTGAAGGTTCCAGGTTCAGTTCCCAGCACCTACATGGTAACTCACAAACATCTGAAACCCCATGTCCAGGGGATCTGAGTCCCTCTTCTGGCCTCCTCAGGCACCAGGCACCTGAGTGGTACACAAACATTTCATGCAAACAAATAACCTATACACATAAAATAAGAATCACATTAAACTAAAATAAAAAGACAAGTTCAGTCTCACAAATACAAATAAGTTAAAAATAAAATGCCATACCCTACAGTCAACAGAGTGGCTATGCTACCAAAAGACAAAACAAATGTTGAAAAAAAAATTCTTAAAGACAAGAGGGACAATTTATAATGATGAAATTGTTATGCTATCTGGAAAACATAAGACATGTATATTGATCTAATACAGCCGTACATGACATGATGTCCAAACTGACAGAAATGAATTAAAAGACAGAAAACAAAACAATCACAGTTAGGGGCTGCAATACCTACCTTTTTATCACTTTTATTCATATATATTAATTGCACAAACTAAGGGGTTTCGTGAAGACATGGGCATAAGATACTGCGACCATCATTTCCCTGCCATCAGCTACATGCACCTGCCAACTCCACCCACCTACTAAGTCTCCTATTCCTACGTCTTCTACAAAGGTCTACATACAAGAGAAAGCATGACACTTGACTTTTGTGTGAGTGAGAATGTGTGTGCGTGTATGCATGCAAGCATGTGTGTGTGTGTGTGTGTGTGTGTGTGTGTGTGTGTGTGCTTTGGTGTGTGCGTACTGGGAGTTGGGGTGGCATCTCTTGAAGCCTAAGCTGGCATCTAATTTGCACAGAATTGAGACTGGCCTTGAACTCCTGATCTTGCTGCCTCCACTTCCCAAGTGCTGGCAATACAGATATGCAACCACACATATCTTTCATGGTATTTCTTGCAGCACAATCAGCTCCAGTTACATTAATTTTCATGCAAACAATGTAACTTTGCTCTTCCTAATGGTGTGTGACACACACACACACACACCATTAAAGTATATGACACACACATGCCAACCCATCTGTCGAATGGCACCTAGGTTCACTCAGTGGCATGAAAGTGCTACAATAAACATGGATGTACAGGTCAGTGCCTGACTTTTAATAATTGATAGAACAAACGGGCAGTGTGCCAACAGGATATAAAAGACCTGAAGAACAACATTAACTAGACTGATCAGGACTCTACAGATCACCCCACCTGGCAACAGAAAACATAGCAACTGAATGCACAGTCTCCTGAAGATCACATGGAAGACTCTCCAGGAGACACAACACAAGGTCATAGCAACTCTACATACACTTAAAAGGGTTAAAGCAGAATACAGTATGTTTTCTAACAAAAATTAGGGAAGACCGATAGAAAATATAATTACATGAAAATTAAACAAGAAAACGACCAAGATAACGGCTCTATATTAATTTCAGAAAAACTGGTTTTAGAAGAAAATTTTAGATAAGAAGTGTCATTTAATAATGATAAAATTATCAGTCTATCAAGATAATATGTCTGTTATAAACATAAAGATTAAGACATAAAAAAGAGAATCCACATATTCTTGAAACAAAAAATTGATAAAATGGAGAGGTGATTCAGTTATAATGTGACGTCCACAACCAGGGTTCTCTTTCAATTGGTAGAACAAATACTGGACAATCCACAATACACAACTATTATGATCACTTATATTACTCCATTTATAAAAATGTTTTTAAACATAGAATAGTAAAAACAATCTTAAAAAATAAGAATAAGAATAAAACACTCACACTCTACACTCTCAAATCTTATCAGAGGGGCTGTAAAGGTGGCACAGGGGTTGAGAGTGTTTGCTGCACAATCATAAAGAGCAGAGTTCAAATCCCAGCACCAGCACAAATGCCTGTACCTCCAGCTCTGATGGAATGGGCAATCTCTTCTGGTCTCCAAGTACAAAGGCATAGGCAGCATAGACACCTTACACAAGCGTACACAAACTCTCTCTCTCTCCCTCCCTTCCTCCCTCCCTCCCTCCCTCCCTCCCTCTCCCTCCCTCTCCCTCCCTCCCTCCCTCCCTCCCTCCTTCTCCCTCCCTCCCTCCCTCTCTTTCTCTCTCCCTCCCTCCCTCTCCCTGCCTCCCTCCCTCCCTCTCTCTCTCTTTCTCTCATACACACACACACACACACCTTCAAAACATTTACAAAGCTACTGTATAAGATTTCACTGAACTGACAAACAGACATAAACCCAGAGATTAGAAACTGGAACCAAATGTAAATGCATACTACAATAGCCAACTATTTTTTAACAAGGATGTCAAGGTAATTCAATGTGGAAAGGACAATCTTTTCAACAAATTAGTTGGGACAAGTAGATATCTACATGCAAACATGTAATCGGTACTCCTACCTCACAACATGCGTAACATTACATACAGGGGACCACAGAGCTAAATATAAGTGGCAAAAGTCACAGGAAATTCTTAGAAGATAATAGGAGAACATGTCTAATCTATTGTTGGGTAATAATTACTTCGATGTGACATTCAGCACACAAAAAGGGCAGAGTTATAAGATCTGACTTCTTCAAAATGACAGGCTGTTTGTTTCAAAGGACTATCAAAGTGTAAAGACAACTGAGAAAGAGAAAGTTTTTGCCCATCATGTATCTGATAAGGGAACAGACATAAGATACATAAATAATTCTTACACAAGTCTATTCAAAGCAGTTCATTTAAAACCAAAGGGTGTGAACAGGAACTTGTACAGAGGAGGCACGTGAAAATATTCTTAATGACACCAGTCATTAGTCAAATCATGAGTCAAAACCACAGTGAGCTACTACTTGCTCGTTAGAACGGCTGTAATCAAAGACATGGACAACACATGTGTGAAAGTACAAAAAAAAACCCTAGAACATGAATTCATTGCTGGTAAAATGGAAAATGTCGTGGTCGCTTTGGAAAAGTTTGGCAGCTCCTTCAAATATCAAACATAAAATCACCACAGGGTCACAACTCCAGTCCTAGGCACTCAATAAAAGGGAAAGAAGGCTGGTTTTCTTTGCTTTATGTTTAAAAACCACTTATGAGTGAGTGCATGTGGTAATTGTCTTTCTGGGTCTCTGGGTTACCTCACTCAAAATTATGTTTTCTAGCTCCATCCATTTGCCTGCAAAATTCAAGATGTCATTATTTTTTTCTGCTGTGTAGTACTCCATTGTGTAAATGTACCACATTTTCCTTATCCATTCTTCGGTTGAGGGGCATTTAGGTTGTTTCCAGGTTCTGGCTATGACAAACAATGCTGCTATGAACATAGTTGAGCACATGTCCTTGTGGCACTATTGAGCATCCTTTGGATATACACCCCAAAGTGGTATTACTAGGTCCTGAGGAAGGTTGTTTCCTAATTTTCTGAGAAATCGCCACAATGACATTCAAAGAGGCTGTGCCAGCTTGCATTCCCACCAGCAATCCCAGAGAATTTAGACAACAATGAGGACACTAAGAGAGACTTACATAGATCTAATCTACATGGGAAGTAGAAAAAGACAAGATCTCCTGAGTAAATTGGGAGCATAGGGACCTTGTGGGAGGGCTGAAGGGGGGAGAGGAGAGACAGGGAGGGGAGCAGAGAAAAATGTAGAGCTCAATAAAAATCAATAAAAAGAAAAAAAAAGGGAAAGAAAACCATAGCACATAGGGAATTCTGGGAAGATGGTAGGGAAAGAAGAGAGCAATGACAACGGTAGAAGCTGTCTGATGTAACTCATTTGGATCTGGATTTTAATAAGGGCTTACAACTTCCAAGAGGAGCTGTGGACAACACATCCAGCTAATTTCAATCAGGTTCTGCTCTTAGCACAGCAGCACTCAAGGGTCAGGTCCGCAGCCCGATGGTAAGCAATGTGTGTGTTCCAGGAGCAGCCTGCACACAGCTGGTAAGGTCCAGAAAGGGCAGAGAGGACTCTGTCCTTCGCCCTGAGCATCTTTGGGGCGGCTACTGCTTTGGGTCACACTGAGGCAGACAAAGAGGTAGAGGCCATGGTGGTACTTTTGTAAGACTCTTTTTCCTAATACTCTTTCCAGAAACTGGGTAAATTCCCAAGGACTGAATGTGCCCCCTGCCCTTCTCCACGTCTTTATCTTCTCTTTGCTCTGAGGAGAGATAGACCTTAAAGACTAGGTCCTTCCAAAACATTCATATATCAGTGAAATCAGTCACTGAGATACCCAGGGAAAGGGGCAGCCACATTAATCATTGGCACAGACAGCCTCCAGCAATCAACCAGATGACAAATAGTAGCAAAACAAAACAAAATAAAAACAAACAAATAACAACAGAAAAGCAAACCTCAAGGAAAGAGAATCTGAGTTCTATACTGGCTACATTATTAACTGTACCGCACAGCTCTCAGTAACAATAATGACAAGGTCAGAGAGGATGCAAAGGAACAGGAAAAAAACCCCAGCTTATTCAAAAGATAAAAATAAACCAACCAAATGCCTCTGAAAAAGACCTGATGGTGGCTACATTAAGACAAAGATTTGAAACAACTGTCTGAACGAGGTTCAAAAAGCTAACAACATGTGTGAAGAATATCAGGAAAACAATATGTGAACAATATTGAAATATTGACAGACAACCTGAGAAGAAAGGGCAAAAAAAAATCCTGGAAATGAAAAGTACAAGGAATGAAGTGAAAAACTGACTAGACAGCTTCAAAGGCAGAACGGAGCGGGCAGAAGAATCAACGGGCTTGAAGTTAGGACAAGGCAAAGTAGTGAATCCAAAGAAGAGGAAGAAAAAGGATGGGCTAAAAGTAAACATAGTACAGGGGACTTGAGACAACTCCCCAACCTAACGAAAGAAAGAGATATAAACATCTTAGAAGCTGGGTTACATTCAAGTAGGCTGAGTTAATGACACACATTATAATCAAACTATTAGAAGACAATGATAAAATGTCTTAAAATCAGCAAGAGAGAAATTAAGACACATGAGAGGAACCCACCTTTCCCTTGCAGCACTTAAACAGGACTGAAATATTATTATAATACCATTAAATTCTGTTCATTAGTTATAAGCTTTTATCAACATCATTCCTTTCAATGTTGCAAAAGATCACACAGAAACACAGACTAGATCAAGGATTGCCAACAGTGGGAAGAGAAGCATTATGGGAAGAAAGGGTAGGTCCCTGCTAAGGGGCATAAGGTTTCTTTTGGGGAGTTTACATGTTCTAAAATCAGATCATGTTCACATACACACAACTGTTCAAACTCACTGTACTGTGTAGAAAGGCTAACATTATGGTATGTCTAATGTCAACAAAGTTGTTGCCAGAGGGGATAAGGATGAAGGAAAGGCTCTTTTCAGAAAGAGAACCAGATACAACAAATTCATGGACTGGAGAGATGGCTTGGTGGTGAAGAGTACTCCTGCTCTTGTGAGTTAGGTTGCCAGTACCCTATCAGACAACCTATAACTGCCTGGACCTTCAGCTTCCAAGGGTTCTGACACCTCTTCTGGTCTCCGGGGGCACTGCACAAACATGCATCTACCACACACACACACACACACATTCACTCACACACACATTCACTCACACATGCACGCACTCACACACTCTCTCACACACAATTTTAAAAACAGCTACTAGAGGAAAGATGATACTCTGTGAGATGGATGGAGAGGTCGTCAGGAACAGAGAGTGATAGAAATGTGGGGACATCCAAATATCATCAGGAAGTGGCAGGCTGGACTCCAATCAGAAGCCCCTACACAAACAGCACAAGTCCACATCCCGGCCCTGCTCTCCCCATCCCAGATACCCACATCCTTCCAGGCCAGCATCTTTACAGATGTCGTCTCCTCTGGTGGGATACCAGGTTCCCTACTTTCAGCTCCACAGTGGGCTCACTGACCCTGCTCATCCTTCAGACTTCAGCTCTGACTGACTTGGAAGGATCACAGCCCCCTCAGGGTGAACCAGCACCTCCTTCTACAGGGCTGCAAGAGTCCCTGCCCTTTCCACTCGCGGGGCAGAATCTGTTGGGTACTCGTGTCCTTGTGTGATTACCCGACCTGGTGCCTGCCTGCAGATGCACACCTGCTCCCATAGCCGGTACACTTAACCAATCTCTCCTCTTGGGGAAAGAAAAAGACAAAAATAAGTTATGACTTAAACTATTGTTCTCTAGTGAGTCATGCGAGGATCTGCCTTCTCCCTTTTTATAGAAAAAAAAAATAAGTTTCACATTATTGAGGCAAATGGAATGTGCAATTCTCACAAAGTTCTTGTGAGAAATCTCTGCTGAGAAACGGTGCCAGTTTGCTGCTTAATGATATTATTATCCTCGGGAACAGAGGAACTGGACGGCTGTACCCACGGAGCAGAGGCAGTGACATTGAGACTGGATGACACTTAGTATACATCTCCCTCTGTGACAGATGCCTGCGTGTTCAGGAGCAGATACCCGGCTGCTTGTGATCCTTCTTCTACCTGGATGTCAGGAAGAGGAGGCGGCAGGGACAGACCTAGACTGACAGCGGGTCCTGAGCAAGGGGCTCAAACGGGGGAACACCCAGCTGCTGCTGGTGGAGCCTGCGCCGAGCAGAGAGGGGAAAGTAACGGAGCTGGATGGCCTGTCAGTGTTGAAGCTTCCTAAAATCTTTTAATTAAGTCCCATCTTAAGTAATAATAATAAACCTTGGCCTGGAAATACAAGCCATCCCCTTTCTTGCCAAGTATGTAAATTTGAAAGTAACTATATATATATATATATATAAAAAGACTAGGCTAGGTACTAGTAGGGCACCAAAAACACAGGGGCACTAGAAACACTGTCCAATGGATGAATGAATTAACGAACCACTTCTTAGTACCACTCATTAGAGAAAAGAGAATTTCCTATTAAAAATGAGATGGCATGCACATCCCGTTCACAATTCTACTACCCAGGCCACCTCGCATTCCCAGATTTGAGGGACAGAGTTTAAAATCTGTGACCGTGCCTGGCCATGTCATAGTTCACTAGCCTGAGAGGTATCCCGTGTTCCCTCACACTACAGCCAGACAGAGCTGACACCTGGTGGGCTCCAAGGGGCTGCTGTGAGAGAGTAAAGGATTATGGGTGCCCAAGCGGGCCTGGTTTAGAGGCCTTTGCCTCTCCCTAGGGTTCCTTTACGTTGTGGTCAGGTCAGAGACGGCATAGGCAGAGAGACAGCAGGAGGTATCGGCCACAACTCTTGGGAGTGTTTCTTTGCAAACAAAACACACGACAGCTCAGCCACTCACAAAACAAACAGCATCGCTTATGAGCACACAAATAGGATCTTATGTAAGACAGACTACTGCTTTCCGAAAATTGCATAACGGTTGATTTGGTGGTAGTTGGAGACCCTATAAGGAGGCGAATTGAGTTCCTTGGTGGAAGTCACATGACCACTCTAGCTTGACCACCTTGGTCACATGCTTGACCAGCAATCTCTACCACACAAACACACCGGAGTGAGGGCCACTTCCTAGACAACACTGGACAACAGCGTCCACAAGACCAGGAGTGAAAACATTAGTTTAGACATTTTCAGGTTGTTAGTATAGAAATATGTATATTTCAGATTTCTGACCAAACCATTACTTCAAAAATAGCTAAGCATGGGAGCTTCAAACTTTTACAACCTTATTTTAGAAATTTTATTTGCATAATTCTTGGGGAAATATAATACAAACCCTGCTAATGCTGGGGTGTGTCTTGCAATGACACCTTTAACTTGAACACTTTCAGTCTCGAGACATGAGCCGTCCCAGGGGCTGACTGCTGAACACATGTATGGCGGACAGGACCATTTTTACAAGCTGGCTTGTTTCTAATTTTCTGAGCATATTAAGGTAACACACCCCTTACTCACGCATACCCTGAAAGGAATGCTTGAGTTTTCCAGAGTATCACGTGTATGACTGGTGCTCCTGCAGGTTAGCAGGTGCCTATCTGAGGAGATGTAGGTAGGAAAACACGATCCAAAGCCTATGAGTAAGGCAAGCCACTGTGCTACCCTGGACCACTCAAAACAGGCGGAATTAGACATGAAGGTGAAGTAACTCTCAGTAAACTCCCCGTGAAACAGTAGCAAAGATGAAGGCTCATCTACACACGACTTTCCCCAGTATCAGACATCATCCGTAAGGAATCCCTGAGTTACTGGGTCACTATTCATATGTAACGATAGAAAAAAAAAAAGAGGCTTAAGTGGTGGATTATCTGATTAAAATCCTCAAGCAATACCCACTGCCAGGATGGCAGGTGGGCCCCTTCCAAAGATCAGCTTCTCAAGACCACCCACCCAGCCCGAGGGCTGAGACGGATGGACAGTCTCCTGGGTTCAATGGAGGCTGCCATACCAGGAATTTTCCAACTGGGGTAGGAGACATACAAAGTCTTTACTTCTACTAAGTAAGTGAATTTAAACCAGCCACGCTTCCCTCGCACAGAATTACAAGGTGCTCAGAGGCAAACAGCCCTCAGGGGTGAGGTCGGTGGGCTGGAGGAGGTAGCTATGTGCACAGGAGTGCAGACAGGGTATCATCCGTGGATGTATCTGCCAGCTGGGAGCCGGCCCTTTAACGCTGAGCTTAAAGTAGTAACTGCAAAGTCCTTTCTTCTTGACCTCTGGCTTTCGTCCCTCCACTCCAAGGATATCAATTATGCCATGTAGACCCAAGGTACAAGCATGAAGCAATAACACACAGAGCACTCTGTTTACCTAGCCTTCCGTATCTCTCCTCCTCCCTCCTTCTCCTTTCCTTCCTTCCTCTTTCTCTTGTATCTGAATGTGTGTGAAAGGAGAATTATTTCGCTCCAAAATCCACACACCTGGAGAAGACAGGATGAAGTACACAAGAACACGGATCACAGATATCCTAGAACATAAGACACCAGGTGCTGAAGGGCTGGTCTCAGTCTCAAGGACGGACAAGTGCCCGGGCCCTGGCAATGACCAAGTGGCCTGCCTCTCTGGACTCACCCCACCTCCCCACCTTGCTCTTAGGGGCGCACCTGGGGTCAGGCCTGACGCATTGGTAAAAGGCAGCCATCTTCCTGAGCGCGCAGCGAGCCTCTGACTCTCTCATCCTTCTGGAAACTAGCAGCAGGGAGTAGAGTGGGCCTCCCTGTCCACCCGTGAGGGGTTCAGGGCTCTCAGGATACCACTGGGCACTGGGCACAAGTTCTTGTCCCTGCTCCCCCAGCAACTCCTCAGAGCCATGAGGAAGTGGGGTTTCTGCCAACCACGGTGCTGGGCGCTCCGGAGCTCCTTGGGCAGGTGTGCAGGCACAGGGCAGCTACAGCTTTCTGAGACGCTCCAGTACTTCCTTCTCCCGAGGGCCAGGAGTGGGGGTGGCCTGACTCCTTGGGGAGTTGGTCTGGAGTGGTTGCCGCCTGCCTCACCGTGACTGGAGTCGCTTCTGCACCACAGAGAGCAAAACGCAACAAACACGGGGCATTGTCTCACTGCGCTCCCCAGGAAGTGGCAGAGGCTGAAGTCAGGACTGTACCCTCTGGCAGGAATGAAGACAGTCTAAACAGACACTTGGCTCCTCCCCTTGGCTATCAGACTATTGAACTAAGGCTCCCAGGAAACCGGAATTCCTCCCGGAGTCTCACACTGAGGAAAGGAGAAGGCTGAAGCCTGTGGCGACCAGAGGAGGAATTTGTCTCCCGGGAAGAGATTTCACAGTTGTGACAACTCAGATCACCGCACAGGAGAAAATGAAGCTGGGACAAGGACAGCTCAGTGATGGGCAGGACCACACCCTGGCCAGGGCTGCTTAGTTATACACCCCCCGGGCCTCTATTTAAATGGCGACCCTGAAGAGGGACTTCGGGAGGGCTGGACGACTGCATCTCTGTGTTCTTCCCAGCGTGGCCACAACGAACACACTTGGCTCTCTAGTTTTCTTCATTATTCTATCTCTTCAGTTGGCTGACTGAGGACAGGGTGTCCCCAGCCTACGTGTCAGGCTAATGGCCCAGGCTTTGACCCTAACAACCCTTCATGTGAGGAAGATCAGAGCCTGGGAAGAGAAGAGATCTAAGGCAGAGAAAATCTGAGACATGTTCTGAATTGAGTCACTTCCACGCTCGTGCCTGAGCCACACTGCCCTTCCTGCCCCACCAGGTCCACTCTGCAGAGCAAGGGGCAGGTGTGGGGTAGGGACACGCCCATCTCCACCCCACATGCTGCTTCCCAGCGTCCCCTTTCCTTTTAGTTCTGTCTTTGAAGCTTATCACAATTCCTTGGGCACCAAACATTGGCAAACTGCTTTTCCCGGGGCCTCTCAAATGCTGCTTTGTAGTGGTGTACAGGCTATCTTTCAAAAGCACTTCCCTCCCCCCTGCCCCCACCCCGCTGTAGACCACACCTGGCAGGTGTAAAACCACGCCCACCCAAGAAGTCACCAATGCCAGCCTCTCTGGCTGGGCTCTCTGCCTCTCCCTGCGACAAAGCCAAGAACTTAGTGACATCCTCTCTGCCTACCTGCAGCTGTCACTTCAAAATAATAGACTCCAGCAACCAGCCTGGCAGGGCCGCCTGACTCAAGTTCAGCAGAGCCCGACTGCTGACTGCCGAGGGCTGCTACAGTCAGCAGTTTCTAAGCAACGTCTCAAGTGTTGACAAGAAAGCTCTAGGCAACTAATGAGTGTGGGGTGTGACTCTGTATTATTAAAATCCAGGCAGCACTATGACTTCTGAGGGTGGTTCTAAAAAAGTCCCTTTTCTACTTTCCAAAATGACTTTATACAGAGCTCTTGCCCAGAAGTTTACAATCTAAAGAGAAAACTGGGACAAGAACAGCGAATGGTGACAAAAAACGGGACCCCAAGGGCTCTGGAGATCATCTGAACCCCTTTTCTCTTTGTGTGGGGTTGGAGTCTGCAGACCCACCGCTCCCACCTCTCCTGCCTTCTCTTAGGGAGAGGGACAACAAGCTGAGAGACGGTCCTGTGTGTCCTGAGGAGCAACTCAGAAGCCCATGCAGCAGAGTGAAATGATTGATGTGACAGGGACAGGACCTCCGGGCTGCTGCTCCTAAGGAGCAGTATGAATTAGCAGCAAAGGAGGCAAAACCGTATGACATCAACATCGGCACTTTTACCCAGTGGAGTCAGACAGATTGAGTTTAGGGGCCATGTGGTGGTTTGAAAGAAAACGGTCCCCAATGGAAATGGCACTATTAGGAGGTGTGGCCTTGTGGGGGCAGGCTTTGAGGTCTCATTTGCTCAAGCTTCCCTCACTGTGACAGTCAACTTCCTGTCGCCTCTGAGTCAAGATATAGAGCTCTCAGCTATTTCTCCAGCACCATGCCCGCCTGCACACTACCAGGCTTCCTGCCATGGTGATAATGGACTCAACCTCTGAAACTGTAAGCCAGCCGCCTCAATGAAATATTTTCTTTACAAGAGCAGTCCTGGTCATGGTGTCTCTTCATAACACTAACAACCCTAACTGAGACAGACCACTATGCCACGTGCCAGTTCTCAGGGGTGACTTGCCCTCTCTCAGGAATGTCAAAAGTGCTTTCTCCCTGCAGTGACTTAGCATCCAGATGGTGCTCAGCACAGAATGACCCAGGAGGGGAGCTGTGGCATCTTGTGGTTGTACCTCTGCATGTCCAAGGATCAAGCTTCCTTGAAAAGCAGGAAGGCTGATGAGAGTCTCAAGCCTCGGCACACATCTCCACCTCCCAGCATGCTCTCTGGGGCACAGTGGGCACGTTTTACACGGCTGCTCATTTTTTAACCAAAGTATCCAGGAATCACTCTTTTCGTTGTGCTTCCAATGGCTAAGCCATATATCTCTAGGATGAAGACTAGTAATATCTATGTGTATTTTTTAAAACACAATTTACAAACTGCAACAGAAAATATTTAATGTAAAAATATCTAATGTTTTCATAATAGGACCTCTGTCTCGGTCTGTTTTCTCTTTCTATAACAGAATAATACTGAACAATTTACATACTGGATAATTTATAACAAATAAAGGTTTATTTATCTCATAGCTCTTCTGAGGCTGCTGTTGGTGAAGAATCTTGAACAGCCTAGGATACCACACCATGAGAAGAACACACATGAGACAGAGCCAAACCAGTATTTATTTGCTTATTTATTGTATTTTTTTTTTGAGGTAGGGTTTCTCTGTGTACTAGCCCTAGCTGTCTAGGACCAGGCTGGCCTAGAACTCACAGAAATCCACCTGCCTCTGCTTCCTGAGTGCAGATTAAAGGCATGTGCCTCCACATTTGGCTCAAACTGGCTTTTTTACAGGTCCACTGAGGTAACTCATGACATCATGGATAGGTCAATTCATTCTTAAAGATCTTACCTGCCAATCTCTTTCACTGTGTCTTTTATTTTGCAAGCGTCTCTGCGTGTTGGTAAGTGTCTGCATGTTTACATGTATAGGTACGTGTGTGTGCGCGCACATGCTCACACACATGCCTACATGGAGGCCAGAGGCTGAGGTCTGGTATCTTCCTTAATCACTTATATATTAAGGAAGGGTTTCCCATTTGAACCCAGAGCCTGCAGATTCAGCTAGCTTAGCTATCCAGCTTGTCAACTTGTCTCAAGGACCCACTTTCTCTGTCTCCAAAGTGCTGGGATTATAGACAGACTGCCATACTCACCTGGCACTTATGTGAGTTCCCAGGGATCCAAATTCCAGTCTTCAGGTTTTTGAGGCACTGGCCTTTATCTCCTAGGCCAACTCCCCAGCTCATTCATCTTTTAATGCCGCACAATGGTGTGGGAGGTCCTTCTGTCTATGTGTTGGCTTTTATTAGTTAATGAATAAAAAAACTACTTTGGACCTATAGCAAGGCAGAACTTAGGTAGGCAGGAACAGCTAGGCTGAATGCTGGGAAAAAGAAGGGCAGGGTCAAAGAGAAGCCATGGAGCCACTGGAGACAGATGCTGGGATCTTTAGCCGGTAAGCCACAGCCATGTGGCAATACACAGATTAATAGAAATGGGTCAAATTAATATGTAAGAGTCAGCCAATAAGAACCTAGAGCTAATGAGCCAAGAAGTGATTTAATTAATACAGTTTCTGTGTGATTATTTTGGGTCTAAGCTAACTAGGTGTCTAGGAACTAACAAGCAGCCTCTCTCCAACAAACTTGGCACACCAACGGGGTAGACTAAAATCCACATAAAACCTGAGAAAGCTTGAAAAGGAATTCTAGACACAAAAATACAAACAGCTTCTTGCTGTTTGCTGTCAGCATGCCGTAGTTCCCTAAAGAGAGGTTTCCCTGATTCAGCCGCCATCTTTTGAAATGCCGGCTTTCTGGGCCTTGCTGTCAGCATGACCTCTGACTCTTTTGGGAGATGGAACATTTGGATGGGGTTTGTGAGCAGGCTGCTGTAGCAGGCCTAATAGTGACATGGACTGACTGTGTGCCTGAAAATGGGGCTATGTGCATGGCTCTCAGAGGTACTAGTGGCTCTACCATGCTAGACTGGGCAGGCAAGCAGGAAAGTACCATATATACTATGGTACAGCTTAAGTTTTAAGAAGCGCTTAGCATTTTAAAAAGCACTCCTGGACAGTAAAGAATTACAAATATGCAATAAAGACAAATCCAGATGAGTCATAGTATTGAATAAATGTACATAGACTTGGAAGAGAGAAGAAAAAGAATATAGACAGTCATGAAATAAAGTTAATGCTTAAAAAAGGGTAAAGTTTTTAAAGAGACAGTACAGATAGTCATGGATTAAAAAGAGTAAAGAAAGATAAGCCACGTAAAAATGGAAAATTCATAGAGAGTCTGGATTATGTATATTATTGTATTATCTTTGAATTTTTTGACTGTGAATGAGCTAAGTACAGAGAAATATTTCATTGTATGGGCTGATAAACTAAACCAGCATGTATATTATAAAGGTATCATGACTTCCAAATTTGGGTTTAAGGATATGTTGCTTTGGAAATGAGTTCTTCTTTTGTTTCCACAGCAGATAAGAACCTATGGATTGCTTCCAGACTGGTGAGGTTTGATGGAACAAGAACCCCTGAAGGTTGCCATGAACACCCCCCAAAATTACTATGTCCAACAATCAGTAGGAAGCAGTATGGAGAAAACTATGTCCATATTCCCATATATTGTCTATAAGTATTTGTTTACATTTAAAGGGGGATATGATATAGATATGAATAATTTGCATTGGTATGGATCTTGGTTTAGTGATACAAATTTAAGGTCAATTTTGTTATCTGTATACATAGTTCTGATCTTGATTTAAGGTATTGTGTTTGTGTAGCTCATTTAAAATGTAATGTATAATTAAGAAATATGTTAATAGATACTCATCTATAATAGTCAAGCTTGCAGTCATGTTAGTTAGATTTTATAGCTGTATAGAGATATATTTAAGTTAGATAGGAATTCTTCAAATCTTTCAAAGGCCTTCAGAATAGGGCATTTAAAATGTTTAAGAACTTAAGACTTTTCATGACAGTGAGACATATCTGCTCTTGGCAGCACCAACCTACTTCAAGAGGATTATGGGCATTGAAGAGGCTCCTTATGGAGTTGGTTAGCCATATGGTCAGGAGACTGCTCTTGCTTAGACTGCTTGATAAACTGGACATGCAGGACCCACAGAGAAATGACTGCTGAACTTGCCTAAAGGTGAGATGGTCCTTGGGGGTTCCTACTATATGAAAGAGGCTGCCAGACGTTCTGCAGGATACAGAAAAAAATGATTGACAAACTGCCAATATAGGCGGAACTGTCTTTGAAATTTCCTGCCTCATGGAAAACTCTGCTGGATACTATAGGCCTGTAGGTTGAAGATGGATGCCCCAACAGTACAGAAGAACTTTGGGTGACTGACCAGGCCACGAGATGTCTTTGTCAATTCTAGAATTTTGAAAGTTGCTTACAATGCACTTCCTTTTTACTTAGGTAATATTATATCCTCTGGAGTATTTGATGGAGTTGAAGAATTTATAGTTATAATTATAGTTTTCCTTAGTTATGATAAAAGATAAAGTAGATATAAGTATTGTAACTGTAATTATTGTTTGGTAACTGTTTGGTTATATGTAATTTTACTGTGTTAAAGTTAAAGCCTTTCTTTTTGTTTAAACAGAAAAGGGGAAATGATGTGGGAAGTCCTTCTGTCTATGTGTTGCTTTTATTGGTTAATGAATAAAGAAATGGCTTTGGACCTATAGCAAGGCAGAACTTAGGTAGGCAGGAACAGCTAGGCTGAATGCTGTGAGAAAGAATGGCGGAGTCAGAGAGAAGCCATGGAGCTGCTGGAGACAGACGCTGGGAACTTTAGCTAGTAAGCCACAGCCACATGGCAATACACAGATTAATAGAAATGGGTTAAATTAATATGTAGGAGTCAGCCAATAAGAACCTAGAGCTAATGGGCCAAGCAGTGATTTAATTAATATGGTTTCTGTGTGATTATTTTGGTTCAGGGCAGCCGGGACAAACAACCAGCCTCCTTCCAACATCACAAGGGAGATTAAACTTCAACTTGAGTTTTAGTGAGGATATTCAAACACAGTAACATCCTAGGCTCCCTGTGATCACTTTATTCAGAAGGATTATCACAAATGAAGCAGGTTCTGGATAGTTCCTATTCCCTCTCATCTAATGCTCACACCAATTGGGGTTCAAAGCTTTAGCTCAATATTGCAAGAGAAGGATACAGGGTCTCAGAGGATGGACAACTAGTCCAAGATCCCTAAACCAGCAACTGAAAATCTGATGCTCAAATCAAAGCTTGTACATCGCCCAAGTGTGTGTCTATCCAATGATGGCAGCTACCTGCAAAAAAAACACTGGCCAAGAGCTTGAGGGATTAGTCAAGTTCCATCCCTTTGGGGCTGGCAATCAGACAGGCTGTATCAAAAGCCTTTTAGACCTCATCCTGCAGTGATGATCATTTCTCTTCTGGGACATTTGTCCTAAAGAAATAAATGAAGGGAACATCCTAGGGATTCATCAGTGTGAAACATAAAGAGACTCAAGACACAGCTAACGAAAGTCATGTCATGAATATGGGAGAATGCCCACGGTAAACTGCAGAGAGGCATCAACATCTTCTGAACATGAGCATTATCATCTAAGAGTCTGACGAACAAGGATTCCATCTTAGTCAGTTTGAGCTGAGGCCTGGGACCCTTGATCTCTGAGATCCCCCAGGTGATGTCGATGACACTGCCCACATCCTTCCTTTGATGACAATGTGCTGCAAGGTGGTGCAGGCAGAACCTATCTTTATTACAGGGAAGGTTCTCTTGGGTGGAAGTGTAGCTTAGTAGTAGAACCTAGCATGCATGGGGGCTCTGGGTTCAGCAACCAGCTCTGAAAAAAAAAAAGAATAGCTTATACCTAGTAGGAAGGAAAGGAGAAGGCTGAAGTCACATCTGGGTCATGGACCCTGCATTGGAAATGTTCACTGTTTCACTAGATGGTGTCAATTTTCTCACTGAATGTATATTTTTGTTCATAATTAGAATATGCTCCAACAGTTCCTTGTAAAGATGAGTCAGGCTTGAGTTTGAAGCTGAGTTCTTTTCCCTGTCCGGGGCTCTGTTCCCTCCCTCAGAAACCCTCAGGAGGCTGTGAGTATTCAAGCAGGGCCCGTGTTTGAGTTTCCACCCTGGGTCTGGCACACAACTATCAGTCTCAGTCCTTACCCCTCCACTGTTGGAGATGACAAGCCAGGTCTGTCGCTTTCCCCAAGACTGGCTTCCCTATCCGTCTTCACATTGTCTCTGCCACAGAACTGAGGAGAAGTTTAGAACTTAGATTGCCATGCTGCACAGGAGACCGCCAGCTTGCCCAAGGCAGTCAAGAACCTTCCAACCCAGTCAGAACTTCTCTTTTCGGCTCCGTTCTCCACAGCCTTTCTTGCACACCCCACACAGTGGCTGTGCTCTGTCCATAGGGCAGAAACAGGGCCTAAACTAGAATGGCCTAGGTCAGGAATACAACCCTGGGGTCCAGCCATCTGGAAAACAAGCTGAAGGAGCCTCACGTCAGGTACCACTAAGCAGACCTACCCCAGCCCCTGAGGGCAACCCTCACTCATGCATGAATTTCTAGGCATGGCAATGTGATTTACCTCAGGTGAATTCTGAAAGTTCAGGCTGTTTAAACAACTCTGGGAGAGAAGATAGGTTTGTGAACCCAAAAGTTGGTTGGTTGGTTGGTTGGTCGATTTTAAATAGGTGCAACTTAGTCAAGTTAAAAAAAAATAAGTCAGAGATGTTTACAATGTCATTAATATATGCATTAGCTTCTGAATCTTCCCTTAGATGGGTGTTGCTCAGATTAACCTTTATAAGTAACTCTTCCCACTTTACATATCCTTTTGTTGATTCATATTTCAAAAATGCTATCACACACACACACACACACACACACACACACACACACACACACACACGACAAATCTGCCGTGGACCACACAGATATTGAACCAAGTCCCTCAAATGGAAAGAGGTCCCATAAGGATCTGTCCCACGCACAGGCTTCCATTGTTCTCTCCAGCAGAGTATAGCTAGGGTGAGAAACCAAGGGTGGGGCTGGAGAAACTGATCAGCGGTTAAGAGCACTTGCTGCTCTTGCAGAGGACCTGGGTTCTGTTCCTAGCACTCACATGGTGGTTCACAATCTACTGTAACTCCAGTTCCAGGGGATCCAGTGCCCTCTTCTGACCTTCATGAATACCAAGGCATCCACATCTATGTTCTAACACATACACACATACAGGCAAAGAATTCACAATAAGAAAAATTAAGATTAAAAAAAATCAAGAAGTGGAGAAAGAGTAGGAGAAAAAGGAGTAGGAAGAGGAGGAGGAGAAAGCTCTAGAGTAGCTCCCCTCTGAAAAAAAAAAGACAGTAGAAATTGTTCCATCTTGGGCCATATGGGGTCAGTTGCCATGGGCACACCCCAGTACACCCCTACCCTCTCCCAGAATGCAAAAGAAACCATTTGAGAACTTCTTCAAGATGGGACCAAGTGCTGTGACCTCTTCCCAGGCCCTTGAGAAATCTATGCTGCAGAAATGAGGAGGTTGCGGAGCTAACAGGAAGATCCCCTGGCGAGAGGTGGCTCAACCGGTAAGTGTCTTAGGCCAGACTCCTACTGCCATCAGCTGTTGCCCACCATC